>NC_133620.1:264856232-265456232 GCF_048593235.1 Sminthopsis crassicaudata
ATTTAATTCAATTAGGAAGCATACATTAAACACCAGTATTCTAGGTGATTGGCCTTGGAAATTAAAAACCACAAATAAATAAATAAATAAAATTTAGCACTCCCTGTGCTCAAGGAATTTTTATTATGTTAGAATTTTTAGTTTTAAAATATTGTTTGTGTCCTTAAGAGGTTAAGTGACTTGTCCATGCTCATATAGTTAGTGTATATCAGAGGTAGGAATTTAAAATCTTCCTGAACTGAGACCATCAGCCTGTATTCCAAGCTGTCTCTCACATATAATCTTAATGCAATACAATGAAAAAGAATTATTCCAGTAGAGGAGACTTGTCTTTTTGTGGCCAACCAAATTGAGGTTAGCTATTCAATTGGTTAATGTGTGCTAATGAAACAAGGTTATTGCTTTAGCAACTTTGTGTGTCAATTGGTTTAAACTTAGATCTATTCATTTGCCACAATTTATACTTTTAGCCATAACTGTTTATCACCCCTATGAATGCTGTTAGTTCTAGGGAGAATGAAGAAAAGGTATATGGATGGAGCAAAAATAAATTTATAACATTATTGGGAAGACAGGATAAAAACTATAATCTCGACTGATTAAAGGTTGATAATATCCTCATCATCTACATAGTCATGCAAATTGAAAATGTGCTAAAAAGTAATGCTGAATGAAATGTAAGAAATATGTATAAGTCATATAAAGTGTGCAATTCCCTTGGTAAGAGGAGAATCACAGATTATTTTTAAAACTATGTTTTAGAGAATCAATACTCATTGGTTGATTCTTTCTAACTTCCACCCATTAACAATTTCCTAGACTGGGTAGATTAAAAAAAAAATCCCTCCTTTATTGCTCTTTTGGTAACACTGTTCAGAAATTAATCACCTAAAATCTACTTTAAATTAAAATAATTTTAGAGAGAAATTAAAATTAAAATTCTTTTTTACAGAGATTTGAAATTATTTCTTGACTTAACCATGGCAACTTTAATATATTTACCTAATAAAAATTTTCATCTAAAGAATTTGCCTATGGAATTAATATTATTTTAAGAGTTAATGACATTTTGTAAAGAAAAGGAAACATGAGTGATTGCATATGTGTTTTATGCTTCTAGTCAGAAAAGATATAGCTAACTTGGGAACAACTGCCTACTAAAGGCCCTTAATACAGACCAGTGACTTTCTTACTGGTTCTAATTGAATTATTTCTTTTGTTCCTTACTTTATGATCTGCCTGTTTTCCATACCAGGTGTTTCTGGAATGTAGATTTAAATAATTCATGATTTCCCAATCCCAAATCATATTTGTTTAGTTATGGTTGAAATTTTTTTAGTATAAATTACTCTGGAATGAGGTTGAGAATTCTTCTAATGAAGAATTTTATTAATATGACCCTAACTCTAGCCTATTTATTTGTCTTTTTTTTTTCCTGAAGCTGTTTTAGGGCCAAGATCTCAGTATTACTTGTGAAATAAACGAGATAAATTACATTAGATTCAGCATATATAGTGGAAAGAATGTTTGGAGTTAGAAAACTCGGATTCCAGTCTCTACTACTATACTTTCTGCTGTTGTTGCTATTATTATTACTGTTAGCAAACATATACATGTACACATAACATATACATACACATATACATATACACATACATATTGCTTTAAAGTTTGCAATTCATTTTATAGCTATTTCATTTATTCCCACAATAGCCTTGGGAGGTTGGTGCTATTATTATTCCTCTCTTATGGATGAACAGAGTCCCAAGAGAATTAAACTGTGTACCCAGAGTCACAGTTAATAAATATGTAAGAATAGATTTGAACTCAGATCATCTTGGTTCCAGGTCTAGTGCTCGTTCTACTTCACCACCTAGCTACCTTGCTATGTATCCACTGGAAAGACATATAATTTGTCTGGTTCTTAAATTTCTTATCTATAAAATGAGAATAATAGCATTGGTTCTCCTGACCACAAAGAATTACATAATGTTTTATAAATTATGTAACTGTATGATATTCTTTTTAGATGTTACACTAAAAGATTGAATTTTCCAAATGATACTCAACAAATTATGTGTTTATACCAGCTTGAAAGTGGATGTTTGAATCCCTTATCAGCAATAGGGTCAAAGCTACTGATATTATATTTAATTGACAATTATGCAAAGCATATTTGGTAGTAATGGCATTAAAGCAGAAAATGAGCAAGAAATATGACCTACAATTTCCTGGCTATAACTTTGATCCATAAAAATTTAAAAACACCATTTAAAAATCTATACTCAATATTTATCATTCCCAAACTATGCACAATGATAGGATTTCAAAATAAGAAAACCCTACAGAAGAAAAAAACAAAAACAAAAACAAAAAAACAAAAACATGTGGGATGTGGGAAGAGGATGAAGTGCATATTATTCCTTTGCCCTGTCTGCTACTGGCATTTTTTCAGATATTCTCAATTAACAGGAGCTTTTTATTTGGTTATGAAAAGCCATTATTTCATCCAATGTGAATTATTTCATGGAACATTAAATATTTTTAAAAGGATACTATCAGCATAGTGATTTAACCTAGAAGCATTTTCAAAAGAAATATTGAAATGGAGGAGAATAATATTACTATTATTATGATTAATAACAATAACAATGATAATCCTTGGGGTGAGGGACCACTAAGATGGTTAAGGGAAGGGCAAATTGATTCAAGTTGGAAAAACAGGTCAATGTTTTCATATAGATTCAAATAGATTATCCAGGTTTTTGTTAGTGGATACTACTTCTAGTTTGGGTAAGATTAAGATTCCCCAGTCTCAAATATGTGTGTGTGTGTGTGTGTGTGTGTGTGTGTGTGTGTGTGTGTGTATACACACACACATACATATATGTATATAATATACATGTATACATAATACATATATGCAGGTATATTTTTGTATATATGTATGTATATGTTCACACATATATACATAATGTACTATATGTAATATAAAAAGTAATTTAATTTAAAATATTCAACATATAAACAGCAATAAAACCAATAAAACTCTTTTCCCCCTTGGGATTAAGTGACTTATCCAGGGTCACACATCAGGGAAGTGTAAAGTGTTTGAGGGTCACATTTTAATTCAGGACCTCCTGACTTCAGGGCTGGTGATCTATCCACTGAGTCACCTAGATGCCTCTCAGTAAAGCTTTTAAAGATCAGGGATTATGTTTAATTTACATGGCACTTCATAATAATATCACTCCTTAAGTATGTCAGTGGCTAGAAAAACATAATTTTTTAATGATTATCTACTTATCTTGATCCACAAAAACTGTGCAAATAAGATCTTCTTTTCACTCTGTGCTCCAGACCCCATACTTTCTTATGGAGTATACAATCAATTATACCTAGCCCAGTTTAATTTTTGTATAATACTAATAAGAACTTTGGACAATAACAGAACCTTTGTATTTACTCCATATGGACCTAAAGCTAAGGTTAAAAGAGAAAATGTGAAGGTGAATTGTTTTTCTACTGTTATTGTGTGGTATTTTACAGAAATTACAACTAAGAATTAAACAATATCTGAATTCTATAGGGATCCTTTTTCTAGCACTTAGTAATGGATCCAAATAGTTTGCTGGACATGTTTAGTTGTTGTTAGGAAAGATAGACAGCCATAAAGACATTATTCTGCTCAAAAGGAAAAACCAAATGTAATTCATATGCATTTAAGGATAATGTTATAAAAAAGTTATAAAAGGGACACAGTGATGTCTTGCTTTTAATGTTACTATAAAATGCTTTCTTAGAACATTTTGGAAGTGCATATTTCATACGGGTATGTTCAGAAGTCTGGGATCAATGGCATTCCATTAAAAAAGCTAACAGTAGAGGCAATATTGCCTTTTTTACTTTTTTTTTTGGATGCACCGTTAAAAAACATGAGTCCCGTTTGTCAAGCTGCTGTTCACTGCAGGGCCCTGCTTCTTTTGCTAATGAGTTGTCCTATGTTTTCTTCATTTATAACATCAGCAATGCTCTGAAATCCTGGGATTCAGTCTGGAGCCATCTGTTTCTCTTTGTTTATTTACATGATAACTTCACCTGATAGCAATTTGGTGTCTGGATTAAAACAACAGCACCAACAAAAAAGCATTGATCTTACCTAGATTGAGCTGTGTTTTCTTATCCTCAATTTGATGGCAGCACATATAGCCATCATATGTATTTCTCAAGCAGGATGAATGTTTTTAGAGATACTGGGCTGCCATAAAGCCTCTTAAGGATGAGGACACTTGGACATACTGCATTGAATATAGATCAATGATCTGTGACTAGAAATGGGAATTACAGGCCATCACTGCTACTGCTTTCCAGAGAATAGACTTGCCATAACACCAATGAGGAATCAAATGCTGGACAAATGTTAATCTCTTTACATCATTACTACTCAAAGGAAATAGCAATAATATTCACATTTATATAACTACTTTAAGGTTAACAAGCCTTTTTTTTTTATGGGGGAACTGAGGTTTAGAGAGATTAAATGAATTGTTTTAAGATTATACAACTAAGTACTGAAACTTTAACTCAAAGAAAGGTCATATGATCCCAGGTATGTTCCAAGATATCTTAATGCCTTTTTATAATAATAGTGCCCTATTCCCTGGGATAGTCACCATAATAATGATAACAGCTGGCAATTGTATAGCTAGCTCTTTTAGATTTCTGAAAACTTTATATAAATAGTATATGAAGCACAATACTATAATTTAGCAGTAGCTAGCTAATGTCATAGATAGCACTGGATCAGGAGTCATGGAGACCTGAATTCAAATCTTCTCTCAAACACTTACTAGCTGTGTGACTCTGGACAAATCACTTAATCCTGTTTGTCTCAGTTTCTTCATTTGCAAAATGAACTAGGAAAGGAAATGCAAACCATTCCAGTATCTTTGCCAAAAAAATCCTAGTGGGGTCACAATATGATTGAAATGACTGAAAAACCACAAAAACTTATTATATACTTATGTGCAAAACACTGATCAAGGTGCTGGAGATAGAAAACTAAAGGTTAAAAAAAGGATTATGCTCAGAGTTTATATTCTACTGAAAAGATAAAAGAGCAGCAAAAAATAAGAATAAAGATAGCTAACATTTATAAAACACTTTCAAGTATAGAAAAATTTTATATACAGCATTTCATTTAATTCTTATAATAATTCTGTGAAGTTCTAGTGTTATTAACCTCATTTTACAGACGAGAAAGCTGAAGCTGTAGTAGTTAAGGACTTGCCCAGGATTCCACAGCAAGTAAGTATGTGATACAGGAATTAAATTCAGTTTTACTGATTAATGTCCATCACTCCGTCTACTATGGAAACCAAAAAACTTATCAAGTACATTCTGAGAGGGTATATAGCTTTGATAATATAAACATTTGGGATCACATGGGCCAGGGCCTCTGGGGTTGATTTGTCAGTATCCCACAATTCCCTGGACCAGGTTAAAATCTAACAGAGTGGTTGTTTTCTGCCATTTAGATTAGGTTCATTGTTTCAACGGTTTTTAGCCAGACATTTGCCACACATTAGCATACATACACCTTGTTGACTCATTCACTTTTTACCATTGGTGCCTTATAGTTTTTTTTTCCTGTTTTCCCCTCCCTTTCCCCGACCTCTATGATGTGAACTTTAATTTTAATAAGTCATGTATGTGGTTATATGAGCATAGACACAGGAATCCATCCTGAGGAGGATATTATAGGGATTTGTTCATTTTCTGGGACAGTGATTTCTAGTTTTCTGGGAGTTGTGACAGCTTATTAGTGCTTTGTTTTTGCAATAGCCCTCCTATTGCCATATCCTTGGGGGATACATTGCATATATTTATTTTTAAAATTAATTTTATAAGTAGAAGTTTGGTATCTTGTAATGTGCTGTTGTCTCCAGAAGCTGCCAATTGCTCTCTGGGAGGAGATCTGCTGTGTCAACTCAAATCTCTGGGACAGATTCTTCTTCCTGTAGAGAGCCGACTTCCCTTCCTGCAGAGATCAGCCTCAAGTCTCATCCAGACAAAACTCTCTCTTTCCTCCAGAGCTGCCCAATTTTATCCTCCCAGAGAATGGGTGTGGGATAATGCAAGGGCTTCTGGGAAGAATTACTTCAACCAATGAACTTGCTCCTCCTGAGCATGCAAGCTCTTCCCCAGGAATTCACAAGTAAAACTCTCAGTAAAGGCCGGAACTAGAGAATTGTTAAGTACCAACTTAGCACTTAATAAGAACCTAATATCTCATTATCTCATTAGCACTTAGTAAGAACCTAACATCTCCCCCTTTCTTTTGATTTAGAACATAGGGTGGTCATAACCTTGAAACATAAATCCATCAATATGGGAGGCATTACACATAATTACATAGATTACATAAGCACATAGTAACATAATATGTGCTAGAAGTATGTAACAAATAACATGATCAAATAATCATAAATTGAGAATTTATAAATGTCCATAAGTCTCATCTTGTATTAGGAAATCCAATGATTCCTGCTGGTTTTTAAAGTTCTTTAACAATTTTATTAGTCATGCTCTTTCAGTGTCAGATGTTTCTTAGATTTTCTCCTTTGTTTTGAGGTCTTTCTCTTTTTCTTTCTCTCTCTGAGGGACAAGGCGAATACAACTTGTTGGCACCCATTTGATTCCTTCTCCATCTGAAGAAATACAAGCAAACGCTCCCCCCCCCAAGCAGTTAAACTATCTGGTCCCTTCCATTCACCACTTTCTGGGTCTCTCCACATCACCTGGCAATTATCTAAGGACAGTTGAGCTGCTCGCACTGGACACTGCCCTTCTAGTGGGTTATAAAACCTGTCTGCCAGAGCCAGTGCATCTTTGTCAAAAATTATAAAATTAATGGTATAGAGAACTAAATTTAGAAGTTCTCTAGGGTTACCCGTGGCTCCCCCTTTCTTTTGTTTTTGGAGGAGTGTCTTAATGTCTCTATTTCTTCTCTCTACTATTGCCTGACCTTGCGGATTAAAAGGTAATCCAGTAGTATGTAATATCTTATACTGTGCACAGAAGTGCACAAAATGTTTAGAACTATATGCAGGTCCATTATCTGTTTTTATTTCTTGTGGCATACCCATAATTGCAAATGCTTGGATAAGGAATTCAGTGACCATTCAGGCTGTCTCTTTTGCTATTGGCACTGCAAAAGTGAATCCTGAAAAGGTGTCTACTACCACATGGATGAAAGACAGACAACCAAAAGATTTATAATGGGTCACATCCATGTGCCATATTTCATTGGGTCTCAAACCACGAGGGTTCTTCCCTGGAGGGAGTGTAGGATCGTGGAAAGGAAGACAAGCTGTACAGCTTTTTACTATGCTCCTGGCTTCCTTTCTTGTTATTCCAAATTGTAAACGTAAAGCTCGAGCAGCCTGATGATATTTAGAATAAGATTCTTGTGCTTCCTGAAATAAAGGAGTACTGGCTAACATGGTTAGAAGGCTATCTGTCTTTGAATTTCCATCAAAAATAGGACCTGAAAGTCCACTATGTGAGTGGACATGCAAGATATAAATCTTGCCTGGATGTTTTCTCACTTGCTCTTGAAGTTCCTTAAAGAGCTGATAAATATTAGAGGCTGCAAATTTTATTTGGGCTGTGGCAATTCTTTGTACTACACCTACTGAATAGGCTGAATCAGTAATTATATTTATGTCTCCTGGGTAATAAGTAAGAGCTACCATGATAGCAAATAATTCATTCTGTTGAGTGGACTCAAAACGAGTCCTGACTATTCTCTTTATGGTTAAATCATGAGAGTATACAGCACAAATATTTTCTTTGGAGGCATCTGTAAAGATTGTTGGTCCTTTAAGAGGAACCTTAGAAACCTTTTCTTCAAAAATCCATAGCCAATTATGTAGTAGCCAGGTTATCTTTAATGGAGATCCATGTGCAAAATTTGGAGCTGTGGCCAATAAAATTTGCCATTCTGGGATGGTCTCACAACATACATTAATTTGTGCATTAGTATAGAATGTGTATATTTTTTCAGGACTTATTCCAGATAATTATATTACTCTCTTAATAGCCTTTAATAAAATCCTAGCCACAAGCACTGAGTAAGGAGTAAGGCTTTGTTCTGGTTGTGCTGGGACGTTCACCCACTCAATCACACTGTCTCCTTGATGAAGGACTGCTGTGGGTACCTCTTTTGTAGCAAAAACTGATATTTCCAAGGGTTTTTGAGTGAGTCTTTCAACCACATTGGATAAAGCCAGTTCAACTTCTCTCAAAGCCTTTTGTGCTTCTTTTGTAAGCTGGCGTGGTGAATTTAAAGCACTGTCTCCCCTTAAAATGTCACATAGAGGTTGTAGTTGATTGGTAGTTAAGCCTAACACTGGACGCATCATTTGGATATCTCCTATTAATTTTTGGAATCATTTAAGGTGTTCAACTTATCTGTTCTTAAAGAAAGCTTTTGTACTGTGAGTGTCTTAGGATATACTTCATATCCTAAATGTTGAAAAGGAGCATGTCTTTGAATTTTTTTTGTAGCTATATGCAGTTTGTAGTACTTTAGTGTTTCCATGTTCTTTTGTAGACATGCTTCTAACATTTGTTCCTCAGGTGCACATCCCAAAATATCATCCATATAATGTAACAATATTACTTTTGGAAAGGCTTTTCTTACTGGAGCAAGAGCAGCAGCAACATACATTTGGCACATAATAGGACTGTTTTTCATTCTCTGTGGCAAAACTGTCCATTCATATCTTTTATAAGGCTCAGCCAAATTAACATTAGGCACTGAAAAAGCAAATCTTTTCATATCCTCCTTATCTAGAGGGATAGAATAGAAACAATCCTTAATGTCTATAACCCATAGAGGCCATTCTCTTGGCAACTGAGTAGGAGATGGAAGTCCAGGCTGAAGAGTTCCCATAGTTTCCATCTGTTCATTTACTCTTCTTAGATCAGTTAACATTTTCCATTTTCCATATTTCTTTTTCACCACAAATACTGGGGAATTCCAAAGACTTAGAGAAGGCCACAAGTGTCCTTGGTCAAGTTGTTCGTTCACTATGTCTAATAAGGCCTGAATTTTATCACTTCTTAAGAGCCACTGTTCTATCCACACTGGTGAATCAGTCTTCCACTGAATAGGAATCGGTAAAAGTGCAGGTAGGCCTTCAACAGCAGCCCTGCCTAAAAAGCCGA
This sequence comes from Sminthopsis crassicaudata, assembly GCF_048593235.1. Lineage (NCBI taxonomy): Eukaryota > Metazoa > Chordata > Mammalia > Dasyuromorphia > Dasyuridae > Sminthopsis > Sminthopsis crassicaudata. Next base: position 264,865,467 of record NC_133620.1, read on the forward strand.
AGTGCTTATTTGTAATCCTATCTGCTGTAAAAAGTCTCTTCACCACAGATTGATGGGGATTTTTTCAACCACAAAAGGAGTAAAATCTCCTGTTTCACCTTCAAATATCCACCTCAAAGTCCTAGCACTAACTTCTGCTGCTATTGATCCTCCTACCCCAGACATGTAGGTGTCTGCCTTAATCTTTGGCCAGTGACTGGGCCAATTGGCATCTCTAATAACTGTACGATCTGCACCCATGTCTACCAATCCTTCAAATGGTATTCCATTTATATAAATAGTAAGCATAGGTCGGTCAGCTGTCACAGCTGCTGTCCAATATATTCCTGAATTTTGTTCATTGGAGTCAGAATCTAGGCGACTATCACCACGTTGCTTATTAGGGGTACATAACAATAAGCCTGATGCTACTACTTCTCCTGGTTGATAAATCACACGTTGTCTACCTGTGTTAGTGACTGGGATATTAGCTACATGTTCTCCAGTTTTCCACATCAGTGTATGGATGGGCAACTGTTTTGTAGGCACTCTCAGAAGACTACTGTGCCTGGAGGCAAAGGATCCATAGTCTCAATAGGAACAGATTTCACTTCTCCAGGGAGTATCTCAGTAGTCTCTACTGCACACAACTCTATTTTTCCTAATTTCAATCCCTTTCTTCCATCTGATTGCCTTTTGGCTAATTGATCATGTCTTAAAATTCTCTGGATGTAACCTCGGCTGCCATCATGCCCCACTTGGGGGGCTGAAGCTGGGCCCCGCCTCTCATTTCCCTGGGTCAATCTATATTCGGAGGCCCAGTGGAGACCCTTGTGACATTTTGGACATGGAGTTTTAGGTCTTCTCTCACCCTGTCTTCTCATTGTATCTCCATACCTACACTGAGCTCTTAGATGTCCAAATCTCCACATTGAAAACATCGCCGAGTTTCTCTAGAAGTCCCTTGCCAGGAGGGACCCTGTCTTTCCACGTTCATCATCGTCCGGGTGTAAAAAGCATTTGTCAAAGGGCAAAATGTCACAAGGGCAATTGTAGTGTTCACCTAATTGCTTTCCTACTAATTCCCATTCATCTAGATCCAATTCTTTTTCCAGAGAAAAACAAGGACATATGACCTTCACAGTTTTTAAAAATTCAGTAATCTCCTCCAAAATTATAATCAATCCTTGGCTTTTCATAACTTTGATGATGCTCTCTAAATATTTTCCTTGAACAGAAGGCGTTTGCCCCATTTCACGATAAGAGATTGCTGGTTTAGCCCTTAACAAGTTAAGTTCCTTATTTGTCTATTAGAACGCTCACTTAATCTTTAACAAAGTTTCCTTGTTACTCACAGTTCTGGGTCAGAGAGACTGAGATCTGGATCAGAGGCTTTTCCACTGGAATCAGGATCATGTCTGTCCCTGTTTGAGCGCCAAATTGCGATGGTTTACTCTAGCTCCTCTGAAGGGCTCAGAACAAGCAGAAGTCCTTGCCCACGTTGGGCACCAATATGTAACATGCTGTTGTCTCCAGAAGCTGCCAATCGCTCTCTGGGAGGAGATCTGCTGTGTCAACTCAAATCTCTGGGACAGATTCTTCTTCCTGTAGAGAGCCGACTTCCCTTCCTGCAGAGAGCAGCCTCAAGTCTCGTCCAGACAAAACTCTCTCTTTCCTCCAGAGCTGCCCTCTTTTATCCTCCCAGAGAATGGGTGTGGGATAATGCAAGGGCTTCTGGGAAGAATTACTTCACCAATGAACTTGCTCCTCCTGAGCATGCAAGCTCTTCCCCAGGAATTCACAAGTAAAACTCTCAGTAAAGGCCGGAACTAGAGAATTGTTAAGTACCAACTTAGCACTTAGTAAGAACCTAATATCTCATTATCTCATTAGCACTTAGTAAAAACCTAACAGTATTTGAAAACAGTTATTAGAATGAGAAATATATTAAATACATATACACATTTTTTGTTTGAGAATTTAAAGATATTCTTTTTTTTCTTTACAAAATGCTTATTGATAGTTTTTATTTTTGCATTACTTACATATCCTAATATATGACTTACCCCTCTTTAAGAGATTTTATCTCTTATGAAAAAGAATAAAAAATAAAAGTTCCACAAAACTAATAAATGTTACTTTTCCAGGTGAAGTCAAATCTATAGAAAAATTACCAGATGTAGAGTCATTAAATTCTCTGATTAGTATATTGCATTTAGCACAAATCATCTTTCTCAGCCTCAGTTTCTTCATCTGTAAAATTGATCTAATATTTGCAGTATTTAACTCATTAGGATGTTATGTGAATGAAATTGTACTAATGTACTCAAAAGCTTTATTGTAAATTAAGAAAGACCATATGTATATAGCCTCTGATACATACTGGCTATGTGACCCTGGGCAAGTCACTTAATTTTCTCAATGTTCTAGGCAATTCTATACAATTGTAAATTTCAGAGTAGATGCTAATCTGCATCAGTAAAGTATGTTCTTTATCCAGCAGTTGTCAAACTACTATCTGTGGGCCAAGTCTGATCTGTCATTTGTTTTTGTACAACCTGGAAGCAAAGAATAGTTAGAAAGCTCATGGCTGTACAGAAAAAGACAGCAGATCAAATATCTGTAAGCTGCCGTTTGTCTGTGCTATTAAGGCTTATACTAATGAAGATCATAAAAAATCACAAATTAAAAATCAAATGAATAATTTAAAAAAATCATAGGTCTAGTCCTTATTCTTATAAAACATAAGACATTGTTCTTTCTATTTACCTAAATCTTCAAATCATTAGAGAATGAAAGTTTCAGAGAAAGAAGATACTGAAAGGAGAGCTTCTTATCAGACAGGCATGGGAGTATCTGTATTCTATTTCCTGCTTAGAGTCCAGGTAAACCACATGAAAAGACATAATATTATATGCTGGAGAAGAAATGACAAAAATTTTTAAAAATGTCCTGTCTTCAAGGACCTTACATTCTCTCTGAGGGGATATAATATACAAATATAGTGTATTTGGAAAATCTGTGTAAAAATGTTTGGTCCTCCCTTTGTACCAAAGAAGAAATCTAGATTTTTTTTTCTTTTTCTTTTATGATGTGTTTACAGTACCTTATTATAAAATGTGGATTATGTATTTGGTCATAGGCTATAAATAGGTCAATATTAAGTAAAAATACTGTATGAAAAATAGTTCTAAACTATTTCTATGTCATATGCTGGCCTTTATGTGTTGTCTGTGATTTCTGCAAAAGTTCCCCTAAAAAATCCAATTTAATTTCTTGTTCAGACTTGCCATGTATTAAAACCATGATGGACAAAGTCATGATGAGTAAGGTATAACTATAAATGAAAAAGAGCAAAGTAATTTGAGGAAAAAATAAGCAATAATAACTAGGGGCATTGGGAAGGCTTTCAAGTAATACTGAGAATATATTCTTGGTAGGCTAAAACACATGGGTAGGAAGGAAATTAGCATTTAAGTACTTGTTATGTGCCAGGTACTGGATTAAGCACTTTATAAATATTATCTTATTTGATCTTCATAGCATCCCTGGAAGATAGGGACTATTAAGATCTCAATTTTACAATAGAAGAATCTAGAGCAAATGATTTACTCAAGATTCACACAGTAAATGTATATGAGGACAAAATCGAAGTCAGATCTTCTTGACCTCAAACCCTGTGCTTCACCCACTACTTAAACTATGGCTTGCAACCCCATATGGGATCTCACTGCTGAACGGGGAGGTGATGAAATTGTGATTTATTATCAATAAATGTTTGATTTGTATACCTATTTCATGTGCCCATATACCTGGAATCATGTAAAAATTTCTCAGGCAAAAAGGAGTCAAGTGAAAATAATTTAAGAAGCCTGGCACTTCATAACTTAGCTGCCAATGGGATATGAGATCACTGCCCTACAAGATAGGTTTTGAGCTCTCCATTGTAATCTTTTTGATTCAGTTGATAAAGCCAGGGTTAAGAATCACAGTGCTCCAGAAGCTTCTTCTCTGTGCTATGAGACTCATCCAAGAGAAAAGATATATCAAGTAGGAGAGAGGCGGCTCCCTCCCCTCTTAAATAGAGTTCTCTGCCATCTAGTATTCTCAGTAGGCTCACCTCATTATCTTGGCCCCCCTGGAGAGCTGGTAGCCTTTCATTTCAGAACAGCTTGTTTCCTCCTTTCTCCTTCCACCTGAGCAGTTGATTGACCTCCTGTGGCTTAGCACCTGAGGAATTGATAGACCTGGTGTGGCTTGCCAACTAAGCAGTTGATGGCTCTCCTGGGATTTACCACCTTCCTCAACTCATAGACCTCCTGTGGTTTAGCACCACAGCAGTTCACAGACCTCCCGTGGTTTTAGTATTGAAGCAGCTTGCTGGATCTTCTGTTTGCAGTGAAATGGTTTCAGGGGTTACTTTCTCTTATTTGCATAGTTTTCAAGCACCTGCCTTTTGTTTTTTTGTATACATAATTATCAGAGGAAAGGCAGTGAGAGAAAGGCATTGTCTACTTAGAGTTAGACTATTGACTCTGGAGAACTCTAAATTAAGCTATTTAGTGTAGAGCTGTGACTGGCTAATTATGCCCAAAGTGTCATATCTTATAATTGATAGCCAGATTCTAAGGAACAAAGACCTGTTTTCAAATCTTGACTTTGACACATACAAGGTATGTCATCTTGGGCAAATCATTGAACTTAATGATGCAAGAAATTGTAACCCAAGTGACACGAAACTGTAAGTTGGAAAACAGTTGCTATTCTGCAGGTATGTATTGGAGGAGGATATGTTCTACCAGGGAATTCCCTTCACAAATAAAGTAAGTGCAGAAAGAGTAAAATCTTTGTAAGAAACTCTAGCAATTTAGGAGGTACACTAAGTACCACTATGCCACTATGGAAATATTGTAGCCATTAAAGTAATTGTATAAATGCTGTTCTGGTATTTAGTTTTCTGGTCAATACTGTTTCCAGAATACCTGAGAAACAAGGGTGTCAGACATTTCAATTGAGATAATGTGTTTTGTTTTTTTTTTTTGACTGCTAATCTTTTTTTATTGGTAGATATATTAAAATGTGAAACTCTCGGGAGATTTTTTGTTTTTTGTTTTTTATTGTAGTAAGTTTATTTTTTTAATACACATTGGTTTATGAATCATTTTGGGAGAGAAATATCAGAGCTCAATTAATATGAATGTGAATAACTTTGTAAACCTTAAGACACTTTACAAATGCTAGTTGTTTTGCAGAATTATCATTATTATCATTATTAGCCTAAAGTCTCCAGACTGGTGATAACTTCCTTCCCTCCTTCACTACTGCTAAGATCAATCAAAGTTTATAGAATAATACAGGGCTATGCTGACCTCTTCTCTGTTCTTCACAGATAGCACTCCATCTCATGTTTTTTTGGCTTTGTACTTGTTATCCTCTACACCTGGAATATACTCCCTCCTATACCTTCTATGAAATGTCTTTCTTGATTCTAGTGGTGTCCTTCATTCCTAAACACCTCATATTTATTTTGTAGATCTGCTGAATACACATTCATTTGAACATGTCATCTCTTCCAATGGAATGTAAACAGTAAAGACAACATTTTAATTTAAAGTTTTGAGTTCCAAATTCTATCTCTCCATTTTCCCTTTCTTCCCCTCTACTCCAAGATAGTAAGCAATCAGATATAGGTTATACATGTGCAATTATATAAAACATTTTCATATTGGTAATTTTGTATAAAATATAAATAAAGGAAAAAGAAAGAAATTTTAAAAATAGCAAACTCAAAATGTATTCAAATAATTTCATTTCTTTCTCTGAAAGACTCATCAATAATTCTTTGGGATTGCCTTGAATCATTGTCTTGCTGAGAACAGTTAAGTCACTCACATTTCTTACATTGTTGCTGCTATTGTATACAATGTTCTCCTGATTCTGTTCCTTGTACTATGCATCAGTTCATATAGTTTAGTAATATTCCATGACAATAACATATCACAACTTGTTTAATCATTCCTCTATTGATGGGCATCCCTTGAATCTCTAATTTTTGGGGATGTCTGAACTACAGACCTAACAGTGGTATTGCTAAATTATAGGCTATGCACAGTTTTACAGCACTTTGGATAGTTCCAAATTGCTCTTCAGAATGGTTGTATTAGTTCACATATCCATCAAGAATGTATTAATGTCCCAGTTTTCCCAATAAACTTCAACATCCAAGATTTTCTTTTTTCATCATATTAGGCTATCTGATAGATGTGAGGTGATATCTCAGAAGGTAAATTTCATGACATTGGGAATTATTTATTTTTATTTGTTTATTTTTGTATTTGTGACACTAATACCTAAAACAAAACCTGACCCATAATGAGTGCTTAATAGATGTTGGTTAATGGATTTCTTGGGACTAGAAAGGGGATTAGTGGTAGAATACTGACAATTTGAAAGCAACATTGGGGCTCTAGTTCAGTTGTGGATACTGGAAAGAAGAGATTAGGGAAAAATTTTGAAACGGGAAGAAGAGAGGAAAAATGGAACATCAAAGACAAAGTTATTCTTCACAGGAGCTTTTTATTTCCATTCCTTCCTCTACCCTCCAAGTAGAGACAATATAGCAGCAAGTTTTGCTCATCTTTTTTTCTGTTCAAGCTAAAGAGTTTTGCTCAAGAGTTTTTTCTTTGTTATGCAACCTAATAAAGGAATGTTAAATTACTAACCTTGTTAGTAAATCCTCTCTAGGTACCTGCTAAAGATGAGGTTCTTAACTGGGAGTATATGAACTTTTAAAAATATTATGATAAAAGCATTTCAATATAGTTGAATAACCCCATGTTCCTATGTGTGTTTGTTTATATGTGTGCAGACACACATATACATACAAATATATATATATATGTATGTATATATATACATATATATATATATATACATACACACATACACACACATATTTTCTAAAATTTTTAGTTCCAAATTCTTACCTATCTACCCTTTCACCCTCCTTGAGTATGGAAGTAATTTTCTATATAGTATATATGTGAAGTTATGCAAAGCATATTTCCATATTAGTCATGTTGCAAAAGAAAGCTGACAAAAAAAGAAGCATTCTTTGGTCTGCATTCAGGCTCCATCAGTTCTTTATTGGGAGGTATATAGCATTTTTCATCATAAGCCCTTTGGAATTGTCTTGGAATATCATATTGCTGAGAATGGCTAAGTCACTCATAGTTCACCATCATACAATATTGCTGTTACTATGTAAAATGTTCTCTTGGTTCTGCTCATTTTACTTGGCATCAGTTCAAGTCTTTCCAGGTTCATCTGAAAGCATCCTGCTCATTATTATTTTTTTTTTTTTGTAGAATAATAGTATTTCATTAAAATCCATTAAAGACAAATAGCATTATTATCATATATCCATTTTCAAATTGAGAGCATTCCCTCAATTTTTAATTCTTTTTTGTTACAAAAGACCTGCTATATTTATGCATATAGGCTCTTTTCCTTTTAGTTTGATCTCTTTGGGTTATAGATCTAGTCATGATATTACTAGGTTTGATACTTCAAGGGTATGCACAGTTTTATAGCCCTTTGTGCATACTTCCAAATCACTCTCCAAAATGATTGAATCAGTTCACAATTCTACCAATAATACAATAGTGTTTCAATTTTTCCATACCTCCTTCAACAATTATTACTTTCTTTTTTAATTGTATTAGTAAATCTGATATGTATAAAGAGGTATCTCAAGGTTGTTTTAATTTCTCTAATCAGTAGTGATTTAGAGCATTTTAAATATGACTATAGATAATGAAAATCTCTCTCATTCATATACTCTGACCAATTATTTATCAAGCAATGACATTTTTATAAGTTTGACTCGGTTTGCTATACATTTGAAAAATGGAACTTTTATCACAGAAAATTGCTATGAAATAGTTTCCCCTACCCCCTACCCCACTTCCCATATTTCTTTCTAATCTTGCTGCATTGGTTTTGTTTGTGTGGACTCTTTTTAGTATAATGTAATTGAAATTATTCATTTTATGTCCCACAATGCTTTATATTTCATATTTGGTCATAAATTCTTCCCTTATCCAATGATATGACATGTAAAATATCCTTTGCTTTTCAGATTTGTGACTTATTTGTCTTTCTTCTGCCAAATTGCTTTCCAGTTTTCCTAGAAATTTGTGTTAAATGATGAGTTTTTGTCTTAAAAGTTTGGATCTTTGGGTTTTTTTTTATAACACAAACATACTATGATTATTTATTATTATGTATTGCATACTTAATTTACTCCACTAGAATATTTCTTATCCAGCATCAGATTATTTTGAGGTAAATAGCATTGAGTGATTTGCCCAAGGTCATACGTATAGTGTGTCTGAAGTCAGATTTGAATTCAGGAAGATAAATAAAAGGAATAGGGCAAAACTCCTTCTTTGCCTATTTCCCCAAGTAATTTATATATTATTGGAACTAACTGTTCTTTAAAAGTTTGGTGGGGGAACAGAGCCAAAATGGCAGAGAGTAGACAGGTTTTTGTCTGAGCTTTTCCTGGTTTCCCTCAGATCAACAACAGATTAAGTTTCTGAATGGGATTTGGAATGTTAGAACTCACAAATATTTGTAATGTAATAAATTTATGTCAGAAGATATTTTCAAAGAACTTCAGAAAAGGTTTGTTTCAATTGGGCACAGGGGAGAGGCAGCCCAATGCAAATGCAGGCCAGAGAGAACCCACAGGGATTCTAGTGGGAAAATCTTAGCCAAAATACAGCAGTGTTTTCTACTCTATCCTGGTTCAGAAGCCAGTGGACCAGCAGATTAGTTGTGAGACATTCAACACAGGTACAAAAGGTAAATAGTGAGCCCCTGAACCCAGAATAATACAGGGTTTGACCACACCCAGGCAGCACAGGAAGGAAGTCTGCAGTCCCAGCCCTAGGACAGCATAAAGTCTTTGTTGCCTATAGTGGAAGCTTGGAACAATCCCCCACTTGCCATAAGAGTAGACCTTAATCTTTAAATGAGAAAAACAGCAAAAGAAGTTCTGATCATAGATACCTCTTATGGAAACAGGGGAGAACAGACAACAAATCCTGAGAACATTGAAGGCAAAACATTGCCAGAAGAAGCCCCAAAGGGTGATTTAAGTTGCTCTCCATCTCACAAGGCTCTCTTAGAAGAATTCAAAAAGGATCTTAAAAGAAAGTTAGAAGAAAAATGGGGAAAGGAAATGACAATTTTGCAGGAGAATTTGAAAAGAAAACACAGAAATTAAATGAAGAAAAAAATCTTAAAATAGATTTAGCAGAATGGAAAAAGCATATAAATCCTTACAAAATAGATTTGATGAAATGGAAAAAGAAAAAAATATTTTAGAAACAGAATTTGGGATATAAAAAAATCCAATAAACAAAACTCATTTAGATATTAAATTGGCCACATGCAAAAGAAGAATAAAAAAGCTAACTGAAGAAAATAATAAACTAAAACTTAGAATTGAAGAAAAGGCAATGAGTGACTCAATAAGACATTAAGAATTAAACAAAACCAAAAAGTGAGAAAAAATAGAATAAAATGTAAAATATCTCATTGGAAAAGTTTGGTAGAATTCACTTGTGATTGCTCCTGGTCCCAAAGATTTTTTCTAAGAGATCGCACTGTTGGCCTGTTTAATTTGTTTTTCTAAGACAGAGTTATTTAGATATTTGATTTTTTTTTTTTGTTAATCTGGGCAATTTACATTTTTGTAAATATTCGTTTATTGTACCTAAATTGTTATATTTATTGATATGTAATTGGGCAAAATAGCTCCTAATAATTCCTTTAATTCCATCTTTATTGCTGGTGAATTAATCCTTTTTTATTTTAATGAAGGATAATTTTTTTGTCTCTCTTTTTAAAAATAAAATTAAACAAATATCTGTGGATCATTTCCCCTCCTTTAAGATCTCTTTGAGATATAAGCCCAGTAGCAACACTGTTGGATAAAATGATATGCACAGTTTGATAACCCTTTGGGCATGGTTCCCAATTGCTTTGCAGAATGAGTGGATCAGTTTTCAACTCCACTAACAATGTATTAGTGTCCCAGTTCCCCACATCCCTTCCAACATTCATAATTATCTTTACCTGTTGCCTACCCAATTTGAGAGGCATAGAGTGATACCTTAGAGTTGTCTTAATTCACATTTATCTGACCAATAGTGATTTAGAGCATTTTTTACACATGATTAAAAATGGTTTTAATTTGTTCATCTAAACATTACCTGTTCATATGCTTTGACCATTTTCTCAATTGGAGAATGGCTTGAAATCTTATAAATTTTAATCAATTCTCTATTGATTTTAAAATTGAGGTCTTTATCAGAACCCTTGGGTGTAAATTTCTCCCCAATTTATTGCTTCCCTTCTAATCTTGTCTGTATTGGTTTTGTTTGTACAAAAACTTTTAAACATAATATAATAAAAATTACCCATTTTGCATTTCATAATGTACTCTGGTTCTTCTTTGGCCATAAATTTGTTATTTCTCCACAGATCTGAGAAGTAGACTATTCTTTGTTCTAATATGCTTATAGTATCACTATTTATGTCTAAATCATAATCCCATTTTGACCTTATTTTGAGATATGATATTAGGTGTAAGTCAATGCTTAGCTTTTTTTTTTTTTCCAATTTTTCCAGTAACCTTTGTCAAATAGTGAGTTTTTATCCCAGAAGCTGGGATATTTAAGTTTATCAAATATTAGATTACTATAGTCAATGACTATTGTGTCTTGTGAATCTAACCTATTCCATTGATCAACTACTCTATTTCTTAACCAGTAGCAAATGTTTGTGATGACCACTGCTTTGTAATATAATTTTAGGTCTGGTGCAGCCAAGGCTACCTGCTTTTGATTTTTTTTCCATTAATTCCCTTGATATTCTTTACCTTTTGTACTTATAGATGAACGTTGTAATTTTTTCTAAGCTCTGTAAAATAATTTCTTTGGAGCTTCCTTGGTATGACACTAAATAAGTAGATTGATTTAGATAAAATTGTCATTTTTATTATTAGTTCAGACTACACATATTCTTCCATATCTGACTTTATTTATCTGGAAAGTGTTTTGTAGTTGTGTTCATATAGTTCCTGACTTTGTCTTGGCAGGTAGACTACCAAATAATTTATATTATTAGTAATTTTAAGTGGAATTTTTCTTTGTATCTAGTAACATATAGAAATGCTGATGATTTATGTGGATTTATTTTGTATCCTGCATTTTGCTAAAGTTGTGAGTTGTTTTTAGGAGTACTTTAATTGATTCTATAGAATTCTCTAAATATAAATATACCATTATATCATCTGCAAAGAGTGATAATTTGGTTTCCTCATTTCCTACTCTAATTCCTTTAATTTATTTTTCTTCTCTTATTGCTAAAGCTAATATATTTCTTTTTTTAATTTTTAAAAGCTAATATTTATAATAAAATATTCAATATTAATGGTGATAGAGGGCAGCTTTATTTCACCCCAATCTTATTGGGAATGGTTCTAGCTTATCTTCATTACATGTGATGATTATTGATGATTTTAAATAGATGCTACTTATCATTCTAAGGAAAATTCCATTTATTCCTATACACTATAGTGTTTTTAATAGGAATGAGTGTTGGATTTTGTCAAAAGCTTTTTCTGTATCTGTTGAGATAATCACATGATTTCTGTTAGTTTGGTTATTGATATAGTTAATTATTCTAATAGTTTTTCTAATATTGAATCAGGATTGCATTCCTGGCATAAATCCTACTTGGTGGTAACTTTTTGTAATCTCTTTGCTAATATTTTATTTAAGGTTTTTGCATCAATATTAGGGAAATTGATTGATACATTGTGTTCTCTGTTTTGACTCTACCTACTTTAGGTATCAGCATTATGTCTGCATCATAAAAGAAATTTGGTAGGATTTCTTATTTCCCTATTTTTCCAGAAGTTGGCATAGTATTAGAATTAATTATTATTTAAATGTTTAAATTTAAAATTTTTAAGGGAGTTAATTAATAGATTGTTCAATTTCTTTTTCTAAAATGGGACTATATAAGTAATTAATTTCTCCCTCTTTTAATCTGGGCAATCTACACATTGTGCTAATCACTTAGATTATCAGATTTATTGACATCCACTTGGACAAAATATCTCCTAATTATTGCTCTAATTTATTCTTCATTGGTAGAAATTTTTACTGTTCTCATTTTTGATACTAATAATTTAATTTTCTTCTTTCTTTTTTCTAATCAAATTTTCTAAATATTTATTATGTAGTTTTTTTCATAAAATCAATTTTTACTTTTATTGGTTCAATAGTTTTCTTAATTTCAGTTTTATTAATATTCCCTTTTGTTTTCAGAATTCCACATTTATTATTAATTATTAATTATTTTATTTGTTCCTTTTCTAGCTTTTATAGTGCATGCCCAATTCATTGATCTTCTCTCTCTATTTTATGCAAGTAAATGTCTAGAGATATAAAACTTCCCTAAGAACTGCTTTGTCTGCATCCCATAAATTTTGGTATATTGTGTCATTATTGTCATTCTCTTGGGTGAAATTATCCATTGTGTCCATGATTTGTTGTTTCACCCACTCATTCTTTAGGATTAGATTATTTAGTTTCCACCTAATATTTGATCTTTTTTTTCCTGGACCTTTATTACAAGTAATTTTTTTCATCATGATCTTAAAAAAGATGTATTTACTATTTCTGCCTTTCTGCATTTGATTTTGAGGGTTTTATACCCTAATACATGGTCAGTTTTTGTGTAGGTTTCATGTATCACTGAGAAAAAGTATATTCCTTTCTGTCTCCATTCAATTTTCTCCAAAGGTCTATCATACCTAACTTTTAAAAAATTCTATTTACTTCCTTAACTTCTTTCTTATTTTTATAAAATCACAGTGAAGTCAAATTATATCTATACCCTCTAAATATTCCCATAACATGTTTAACCAATTCTCAAGAGTTAAACATGTCATCTTACCCTATAGAAATATAAAAAAATAGTATTTTTCTTCTCTTTACCTTTTTATGCTTTTCTTGAGTTCTATATTTGAAGAAAAAAAAAAGAAAAAAAATCCCCTAATTCATTGAATGTTCACCTTTTCCCTGAAAGATCATGATTAATTTTGCTAGATAGTGATTCTTGGCAGTAGTCCATGTTCCTTTGCCCTCTAGAATGTCATATTATAGGCCCGTTGATCCTTTAAAGTAGAAGCTGCTGGGTCCTGGGTAATCCTGATTATGGCTCCTGATATTTGAATTGTTTCTGTCTGACTGCTTGAAGTATTCTCTCCTTGATCTGATAATTCTGTAATTTAGATAAAATATCCCTCGGAGTTTTCCTTTTGGGGTCTCTTTCAGGAGGTGATCTTTTACTCTCTTTCCTAAGACATCAGGGCAGTTTTCCTTGATGATTTCTTGAAAGATGTTATCTAGGCTCTTTTTTCATTATTGTTTACAGGTAGTCCAATAATTCTTTGATCATCTCTCCTGGATCTATTTTTCCAGATCAGTTGTTTTTCTGATGTTTTACATGAGATAATTTTTCAAATTCTTTTTTTCCCTTCCCCCTTTTCTCAATGGATCCATCTTTCTTATCCCTTAATTTATTTGGAAATTATCCCATCATAGTCATTCACACCTTTGCCCTGTAAATACTCCTTCTAACTGTCCTAATAATGATAAAGTTCTAAGGCAAGGGTTCTCAAACTATGGCCCATGAGCCAGATTGGCCCACTGAGGATGTTTATGCGGCCCACCAGGTTATGGAAAATGGGCTGAGGGTCGGAGACGGAGTGGGAGTTTTTGTTTTTACTATAGTCCAGTCCTCCCACAGTCTGAGGGACAGTGAACTGGCCCCCTATTTAAAAAGTTTGAGGACCACTGTTCTAAGGAGTTACAAGCATCACCTTCTTGTATAGTAAATATAGTAAATTGTAAACAGTTTAATCCTATTGAATCCCTTATGATTTCTCTTTACTACTTACATTTTAATTCTTCTCTTGAGTTTTGTATTTGAAAGTCAAATTTTCTATTCACTTTTTTTTATTTTATTTTATTTTATTTTATAATTATAACATTTTTTGACAGTACATATGCATGGGTAATTTTTTACAACATTATCCCTTGCACTTACTTCTATTCAGATTTTTTCCCTTCCTCCCCCAACCCCCTCCCCCAGATGCCAAGCAGTCTTATATATGTTAAATATATTACAGTATAATTTAGATACAATATATGTGTGTAGAACTGAATTTTTTGTTGCACAGGAAGAATTGGATTCAGAAGGTAAAAATAACAGTTTACATTCATTTCCCAGTGTTCCCTTTCTGGATGTAGCTGGTTCTGTCCATCATTAATCAATTGGAATTGGATTAGCTCTTCTCTATGTTGAAGAAATCCACTTCCATCAGCATACATCCTCGTACAGTATCATTGTTGAAGTGTATAATGATCTTCTGGTTCTGCTCGTTTCACTTCAGCATCAGTTGATGTAAGTCTCTCCAAGCCTCTCTGTATTCATCCTGTTGGTCATTTCTTATAGAACAATAATATTCCATAACATTCATATACCATAGTTTACCCAACCATTCTCCAATTGATGGACATCCATTCATCTTCCAGCTTCTGGCCACTATGAAAAGGGCTGCCACAAACATTTTGGCACATACAGGACCCTTTCCCTTCTCTAGCAGTTCCTTGGGGTATAAGCCCAGTAGTAGTATGGCTGGGTCAAAGGGTATGCACATTTTGATAACTTTTTGGGCATAATTCCAGATTGCTCTCCAGAATGGTTGGATTCTTTCACAACTCCACCAACAATGCATCAGTGTCAGAGTTTTCCCACAGCCCCTCCAACATTCATCGTTATTTGTTCCTGTCATCTTAGCCAATCTGACAGGTGTGTAATGATACCTCAGAGTTGTCTTAATTTGCATTTCTCTGATCAATAGTGATTTGGAACACTCTTTCATATGAGTGGAAATAGTTTTAATTTCATCATCTGAAAATTGTCTGTTCATATCCTTTGACCATTTATCAATTGGAGAATGGCTTGATTTCTTATAAATTAAAGTCAATTCTCTGTATATTTTGGAGATGAGGCCTTTATCAGAACCTTTAACTGTAAAAATTTTTTCCCAATTTGTTACTTCCCTTCTAATCTTGTTTGCATTAGTTTTGTTTGTGCAGAAACTTTTTAATTTGGTGTAATCAAAATGTTCTATTTTGTGATCAATAATGGTCTCTAGTTCTCCCTTGGACACAAACTCCTTCCTCCTCCACAAGTCTGAGAGGTAAACCATCCCATGTTCCTCCAATTTATTTATGATTTCGTTCTTTATGCCTAAATCTTGGACCCATTTTGATCTAATCTTAGTATGTGGTGTTAAATGTGGGTCCATGCCTAGTTTCTGCCATACTAATTTCCAGTTTTCCCAGCAGTTTTTGTCAAATAATGAATTCTTATCCCAAAATTTGGGATCTTTGGGTTTGTCAAAGATTAGATTGCTATTTTTATTCACTATCTTGCCCTGTGAACCTAACCTATGCCACTGATCAACTAGTCTATTTCTTAGCCAATACCAAATGGTTTTGGAGACTGTTGCTTTATAATATAGCTTTAAATCAGGTACACTTAGACCACCTTCCTCTGACTTTTTTTTCATTAGTTCCCTTGCAATTCTCGACCTTTTATTCTTCCATATGAATTTTGTTGTTATTTTTTCTAGGTCATTAAAATAGTTTCTTGGGAGTCTGATTGGTATAGCACTAAATAAATAGATTAGTTTGGGGAGTATTGTCATCTTTATTATATTCGCTCGGCCTATCCAAGAACACTGAATGTCTTTCCAATTATTTAAATCTGACTTTATTTTTGTGGCAAGTGTTTTGTAATTTTGCTCATATAATTCCTGACTCTCCTTTGGTAGATATATTCCCAAATATTTGATACTATCGACTGTTATTTTGAATGGAATTTCTCTTTGTATCTCTTGCTGTTGGATTGTGTTGGTAATGTATAAAAATCCTGAGGATTTATGTGGATTTATTTTGTATCCTGCAACTTTGCTAAAATTCTGAATTATTTCTAATAGCTTTTTAGCAGAGTCTTTGGGGTTCTCTAAGTATACCATCATGTCATCTGCGAAAAGTGACAATTTGATTTCTTCATTTCCTACTCTAATTCCTTGGATCTCTTTCTCGGCTCTTATTGCCAAGGCTAGAGTTTCTAGTACTATATTGAATAGTAATGGTGATAGTGGGCAATCTTGTTTCACTCCTGATCTTACAGGGAAAGGTTCTAGTTTATCACCATTACATATGATGTTTACTGAAAGTTTTAAATATATGCTCCTTATTATTTTAAGGAATAGTCCATTTATTCCTATACTCTCAAGCGTTTTTAGTAGGAATGGATGTTGGATTTTATCAAATGCCTTTTCTGCATCTATTGAGATGATCATATGGTTTTTATTAATTTGATTATTAATATGGTCAATTATACTAATAGTTTTCCTAATATTAAACCAGCCCTGCATTCCTGGTATAAATCCCACTTGGTCATAATGTATTATCCTGGGGATGATTTTCTGAAGTCTATTTGCTAATATCTTATTTAAGATTTTAGCATCAATATTCATTAAGGAAATTGGTCTATAGTTTTCTTTCTCAGTTTTCGATCTACCTGGTTTAGGTATCAGTACCATGTCTGTGTCATAGAAGGAATTTGGTAGGACTCCTTCAATCCCTATTTTTTCAAATAGTTTACATAGCATTGGAGTTAGTTGTTCTTTAAATGTTTGGTAGAATTCACCTGTAAATCCATCTGGTCCTGGGGACTTTTTCTTAGGAAGTTGGTTAATAGATTGGTCTATTTCTTTTTCTGAGATGGGACTATTTAGACTACTTACTTCTTCCTCTGTTAATCTGGGCAAGCTATATTTTTGAAGGTATTCTTCCATTTCATTTAAGTTATCGAATTTATCGGCATAAAGTTGAGCAAAGTAGCTCCTAACTATTGTTCTAATTTCCTCTTCATTAGGGGTGAGTTCACCCTTTTCATTTTCAAGACTATCAATTTGCTTTTTCTCTTTCCTTTTTTTAATAAGGTTTACTAAGGGTTTGTCTATTTTGTTGGTTTTTTCATAAAACCAACTCTTAGTTTTATTAATTAATTCAATAGTTTTTTTACTTTCAATTTTATTAATCTCACCTTTTATTTTTTGAATTTCAAGTTTTGTGTTTGTCTGGGGGTTTTTAATTTGTTCCTTTTCTAGCAATTTTAGTTGTAAACCCAATTCGTTGGCCCTCTCTTTCTCTATTTTATGCAAGTAGGCCTGTAGAGATATAAAACTTTCCCTAATTACTGCTTTGGCTGTATCCCACACATTTTGGTATGATGTCTCATTATTGTCATTTTCTTGGGTGAAGTTATTTATTATGTCTATGATTTGCTGTTTTACCCAATCATTCTTTAGTATAAGATTATTTAGTTTCCAATTATTTTTTGGTCTATTTTCCCCTGGTTTTTTATTAAATGTTATTTTGATTGCATTATGGTCTGAAAAGGATGCATTTACTATTTCTGCCTTACTGCATTTGATTTTGAGGTTTTTATGCCCTAGTATATGATCAATTTTTGTATAGGTTCCATGAACTGCTGAGAAGAAAGTATATTCCTTTCTGTCTCCATTTAGCTTTCACCAAAGATCTATCATATCAAACTTTTCTAGTATTCTATTTACCTCTTTGACTTCTTTCTTATTTATTTTGTTGTTTGATTTATCTAATTCTGATAGTGCAAGGTTGAGATCTCCCGCTATTATAGTTTTGCTATCTATTTCCTCTTGCAGCTCTCTTAATTTCTCTTTTAAGAATTTAGATGCTGCACCACTTGGTGCATACATGTTTAATATTGATACTGCTTCACTATTGATGCTTCCCTTTAGCAGGATATAATGCCCTTCCTTATCTCTTTTAATTAGATCAATTTTTGTTTTTGCTTGATCTGAGATGAGGATGGCTACTCCTGCTTTTTTGGTTTTGCCTGAAGCATAATAGATTCTGCTCCACCCTTTTACTTTTAGTTTGAATGTCTCATCCTGTTTCAGGTGTGTTTCCTGTAAACAACATATAGTAGGATTCTGACTTTTAATCCAGTCTGCTAACTGCTTCCTCTTTATGAGGCAGTTTGCCCCATTCACATTTATGGTTAGAAGGACTAATTCTATATTGCTTGCCATCCTATTAACCCCTGCTTATGCTTTTCCCCTTTCCTTCCCTTTTACCCTCCTATCCAGTATTCAACTGGTAAACACCACTTGCTTTTCACAACCCTCCCTTTTTAGGATCCCTCCCCCACCTTAAAGATCCTCCCCTTATTTTACCCCTTTTCCTCGAAATTACTGTATTCCCTTCCCCTTAGCTTACTCCTTCCCTTTCACTTTTCAATGAAGTGGAAGAAGTTTCACCATAAATTGAATATGTCTATTGATACACGCTATGTTCATCTCCCTCCTTTCTTTCTCTCAGATATAATAGGTTACCTTTGCCTCTTCATGAGATGTAGTACTACCACTTTACACTTTTTTATGATATAATCTCCTTTCCAGCTCTAGTTTCTAAGACAAATTGTACATATGTTCTTTACATATTGTTTTGACAGAAGTATAGTTCTCAAGATTTCTTTTTACCTTTTTAGAAATCTCTTGAGTTCTGTATTTGAAGATCAAACCTTTTATGTAGGTCTGGTTTTTTCATCAAAAATAGATGGAATTCATTTATTTCGTTAAATGTCCATCTTCTTCCCTGGAAAACGATGCTCATTCTTGCTGGGTAAGTTATTCTTGGCTGCATACCAAGTTCCTTAGCCTTTTGGAATATCATGTTCCAGGCCCTGCGTTCTTTTAATGTGGACGCTGCTAGATCCTGGGTTATCTTTATTGTGGATCCTCTATATCTGAATTTTTTTTTTCTAGCAGCTTCCAATATCTTTTCCTTTGTCTGATGGTTCTTGAACTTGGCCACTATATTTCTTGGCGTTTTGATTTTAGGGTCCCTTTCAGTAGGTGATCGATGAATTTTTTCAATGTCTATTTTACCCTCTGTTTCAAGAACGTCTGGGCAGTTCTCTTTGATAATTTCCTCGAAAATGGTGTCCAAGCTCTTTTTTTCCTCCCATTTTTCAGGGAGTCCGATTATTCTCAAATTGTCTCTCCTGGATCTGTTTTCCAGGTCTGTTGTCTTTCTGGTAAGGTACTTGACAGTCTTTTCAATTGTTTCATTTCTCTGGTTTTGCTTGACTCCCTCTTGGTTTCTCCTTGAGTCATTCATTTCTACTTGTTCCAGTCTAATTTTCAATGATGTATTTTCTTCACTCACTTTTTTTATATCTCTTTGTAATTGTCCAATTGAGTTTTTATCTTCTAATAATTTTTTTCCATTTTATCCATTTTATTTTTTAGAGAGCTGATTTCTTTTTCCAGCTCTCTAATCCTGTTTTCCTTGGAGTTGTTTACCTTTTCCAGCTCACTAATCCTGTTTTCCTTGGAGTTGTTTACCTTTTCCAGCTCACTAATCTTGTTTCTCAATGATTTGATTTCTATATCTACTCTGTCTTTGAAGGCATGGGATGACTTCTCCAGGCTCTCTTGCCAAGCTTCCCTTTCCTTTTCCCATTTCTTTTCCAGCTCTCTTGTGAGAGCCTTTTTGATTTCCTCTATGAGGTTCTTTTGTATTGAGGAGCAGCTTATATCCCTCCCAGGGGATACATCTGGGGACAGTCTGTTCCTAGTCTCCTCAGCATTTGAAGTCTGCTCCCTCTCCACACAGAAGCTGTCAATAGTTAGAGCCCTTTTGAATTTTTTGTTCATTTTGTCAGAGTAGGAATCAAAGAAAACAAACTGACAAGAGAAACAATTGGTCTGTTTTGCGGGGGATGGGGCTGGATGGTATTAATGGGCTTCCTCTACAGACTGGGGGTAGGGCAGCAGAGAGCCACTAACAGAACAGCAATGACTGTACTGAGTCTGCGCTCTGAGGCTCTGGGAACGCGCCGAGTCAATCCAGGTGGGGGTTGGGGGTGGCCGGGCTCTGAGAGATGCTGGCTTTCTGGGGTTTTAATCTTCACCTCCGGTGTTTACACCCTCTCCACCGCTCCTGGCTTGCTGCCAAGACGGAGCATCCACACTGGGGCAAAAGCCCTTTCACAGAAACGGCAGAGATCACACCCCTCCCCCTCCGGTCTGAGCTGTGTGAGCTGCCTGTCTTGCTCTGGCTGTCTGCCCTCAGTCTGCGCCCAGTCTGATTGACCCTCCCCCGAACAAACACAGACCTTTTCTGGCGACTTTCAAGGATGTCTTCTCTTGGTGATAATTTGTGGATTTCTTTCTGGGTCAAGCATTAAGTCAGAGGCTTGTCATGCAGTAAGTTCTGAGAGAAAACGAGGAGCTCAAGCAGCTGTCTGCCTCCACGCCGCCATCTTGGCCGGAAGTCCCCTCTATTCACTTCTTGTCTTCTCAACAGGAACGCTTGAAAGTGCTCTATTTCATTAAATATCCATTCTCTTTTTCCTTCTCCCCCCACCAAATTATTATGCTAAGTTTTTCTGGGTAGATTATTTTTGTTGTAATCCCAGATCTTTTGCCTTTTGGAATACTATACTCCAAGCTCTCCAATTATTTACTATAAAAGCTGCTAAATCTTGTATTATCTTTATTGTAGCTTTGTGTTATTTGAATTTTTTGGACAATTTGCAAAATTTGTTTCATGACCTGAGAATTCTGGAGTTTGACTGTAATATTCCTAGGAGTTTTCATTTTGGGAACTCTTTAATGAAGTATTTAGTAGGTTCTTTCAATTTCCATTTTAGAGTCTAGTTCTAGGATATCAGGTTAGTTTCCTTGACACTTTCTTGATATGTGATGTCATGACTATTTTCATGACTTTGGTTTAGTCCAACATCTGTCTTTGATTTATTTTTAGGGTAGTTGTTTTCCAATGAGATAATTCACACTTTCTTCTATTTTTTTAATTTTCTAGGGGTTAGGGGAATTTACTTTTATTATTTGGTTCATGTTCCTTGAAGTCATTAACTTCCACTTGCCTAATTCCATTTTTAAGGAATTATTTTCTTTAGTGGGCTTTCCCCCACCCTCAAATTTGGTTAATTCCTCTTTTTAAGGAGTTCTCTTTAGTGGATCTTTGTCTCAATTTTTCCGTTTAGGTAATTCTGTTTTTTTTTTTTAAGATATTACTTTTTTCTGTATTTGTGCCTCTTTCCCCAAGCTGCTGACTCCTCATAATTTTCTTGCTTCACTCTTATTTCTATTCATAATTTTCCCTGTACCTCTATTATGGAATTTCCAAAATTCTTTTTGAGTGCTTTCAGGAATTCTTGTTGGACTTGCTTCCAATTCATATTTTTCTTTAATTCTTTTGATGTTGCTGTTTTGACTTTGTTGTCTTCTTAATTTGTCTTAATCTTCTCGGTCACTATAGCAACTTTTTGTGGTCAGGTTTCTTTTCTTTTTTTTCTTTTTTTTTTGATTATTGGTAGCTGTGGATAGATAGTTGTAGATCCCTGTAAGTTTTTATTCTTCCAAGCTATGAAAAGGTACAGTCACTGCTCTTTTGGCTTATGCTCTAATCTATGAGCAACCATAATCACTTCTCTTTGTCCTATAATTGTGATCAAGTCCCCTGCTTCCCTGCAGTCACATATGTTATTGTTCCTTTTGTTCCTGGAAATGTGACTGGGACTCTTGCTTCCCTGAGGTCACAAGCATTGATGTACTAGTATTCTTCTTTGCTCTATGACTGCAGCTTGAAATGATGTATGAACAAAGTAATAAGGTCCTGCACCATATACCAGCAAAGGATTCTCTGTAAACTACTGGCCAGTTGTCCAATTCCGTAATCATCTGTGAGCTGAGAGCTCCCAAAGCTGCTGCTGCTGTTGCTGCTACCTCCAAAGCCTGTTACTATTTTGTTTAGGTACTACCACATTACACTGTGCTCGAAGCCCAGTTACTACACTAGTGAAGTCTTTTCCTTTTGATCTCCTAAATTGTTTTGAACTGGAAAATAATTTCATTCTATCCTGCTGTTGGGCTGACATTCAAGAACTCAATTTGAGGCATTTTAAAAAAAGGTGTTTGTAAGGAAATTTGAGAGAGTTCAGGTGAGTTATTTCCTTTACATTGCCATCTATGCTAGAAAAATCTACATTTTACTTGATATGTTGAAACATTTATCTGAGAGGAGATCCATAGGTTTTATAACACTTTATTTAAACTGGGGACAGTCTGTTCCTAGTCTCCTAGGAACCATGAATCAAAAAAGAGTTAAGAATGGCATAACCCAAAGAAATCTTACGTATGAGAATTTTAGGTACCTGGAGAGTACAATATCAGAGAGACATATGGAAAATTGTGGTGCCCTTATTAATATTAACCGAACCCAGTTATTATTGTGATATTAAAAATAATCAATACAGATTCCAAAGAGTCCTTTGGCTTTCATGATAGATCTGAATTTAACATTATTCTATTAAATATAATATATGGGAACATATATTTAAAACCGTCAGTAAACATCATATGTAATGGCAATAAACTGGAACCTTTCCCTGTAAAATCAGGAGTGAAACAAGGTTGCCCACTATCCCCATTACTATTCAATATAGTACTAGAAATGCTAGCCTGGGCAATAAGAGCCGAGAAAGAGATTCAAGGAATTAGAGTAGGAAATGAGGAAATCAAACTATCATTCTTTGCAGATGACATGATGGTATACTTAGAGAACCCCAAAGACTCTGCTAAAAAGCTATTAGAAATAATTCAGAATTTTAGCAAAGTTGCAGGATACAAAATAAATCCACATAAATCCTCAGCATTTTTATACATTACCAACACAATCCAAGAGCAAGAGATACAAAGAGAAATTCCATTCAAAATAACTGTCAATAGTATAAAATATTTGGGAATATATCTACCAAAGGAAAGTCAGGAATTATATGAGCATAATCACGAAACACTTGCCACAAAAATAAAGTCAGATTTAAATAATTGGAAAGATATTGAGTGCTCTTGGATAGGCTGAGCGAATATAATTAAGATGACAATACTCCCTAAACTAATCTATTTATTTAGTGCTATACCAATCAGACTCCCAAGAAACTATTTTAATAACCTAGAAAAAATAACAACAGAATTAATATGGAACAACAAGAAGGTCGAGAATTTCAAGGGAGAAAAAAAAAATAAAATGAAGGTGGTCTAACTGTATCTGATCTAGAACTATATCATAAATTAACAGTCACCAAAACCATTTGGTATTGGCTAAGAAATAGACTAGTTGATCAGTGGAATAGATTAGGTTCACAGGGCAAGACAGTGAATAAAAATAGCAATCTAGTGTTTGACAAACCCAAAGATCCCAACTTTTGGGATAAGAATTCATTATTTGACAAAAACTGCTGGGAAAACTGGAAATTAGTATGGCAGAAACTAGGCATGGACCCACATTTAACACCACATACTAAGATAAGATCAAAATGGGTCCAAGATTTAGGCATAAAGAACGAAATCATAAATAAATTGGAGGAACATGGGATGGTTTACCTCTCAGACTTGTGGAGGAGGAAGGAGTTTGTGTCCAAGGGAGAACTAGAGACCATTATTGATCACAAAATAGAACATTTTGATTACATCAAATTAAAAAGTTTCTGCACAAACAAAATTAATGCAAACAAGATTAGAAGGGAAGTACATTGGGAAAACATTTTTACAGTTAAAGGTTGTGATAATGGCCTCATCTCCAAAATATACAGAGAATTGACTTTTATTTATAAGAAACCAAGCCATTCTCCAATTGATAAATAGTCAAAGGATATGAACATACAATTTTTAGATGATGAAATTAAAACTATTTCCACTCATATGAAAGAGTGTTTAAAATCACTATTGATCAGAGAAATGCAAATTAAGACAACTCTGAGATACCACTACACACCTGTCAGATTGGCTAAGATGACAGGAACAAATAATGATGAATGTTGGAGGGGCTGTGGGAAAACTGGGACACTGATGCATTGTTGGTGGAGTTGTGAAAGAATCCAACCATTCTGGAGAGCAATCTGGAATTATGCCCAAAAAGTTATCAAAATGTGGATATCCTTTGACCCAGCAGTGCTACTACTGGGCTTATATCCCAAGAAAATATTAAAGAAGGGAAAGGAACTTGTGTGTGCCAAAATGGTTGTGGCAGCCCTTTTTGTAGTGGCTAGAAACTGGAAAATAAATGGATGTCCATCAATTGGAGAATGGTTGGGTAAATTATGGTATGTGAATGTTATGGAATATTATTGCTCTGTAAGAAATGACCAACAGGATGAATACAGAGAGGCTTGGAGAGACTTACATCAACTGATGCTGAAGTGAAACGAACAGAACTAGGAGATCATTATACACTTCAACAATGATACTGTATGAGGATGTATTCTGATGGAAGTGGATATCTTCAACATAGAGGAGAGCTAATCCAATTCCAATTGATCAGTGACGGACAGAATCAGCTACACCCAGAAAAGCAACACTGGGAAATGAGTGTAAACTGTGAGCATTTTTTTTTTTTTGTTTTGTTTTTGTTTTTCTTCCCAGGTTATTTTTACCTTCCGAATACAATTCTTCCTTTGCAACAACAACAACAACAAAATTCGGTTCTGCACATATATATTGTACCTAGGATATACTATAAGATATTTAATATGTATGGGAATGCCTGCCATCCTGGGGGAGGGGGTGGAGGGAAAGAGGGGAAAAATTTAGAACAGAAGGGAGTACAAGGGATAATGTAAAAAAAATTACCTATGCATATGTACTGTCAAAAAAATGTTATAATTATAAAATTAATTTAAAAAATCATATATGAAGCACTATAATCAATTGGGATCCCTAAGCTAGCATTCATCAATATAATGAAAACTCTCAAAATCATATCAAAGGATGAGTTTTTATGGGGTATGAAGGCAATTATTTAATCTGTGGAAGATAAAATGTAATAGGCACATCATCAATCTTCTGTTATTGACTGAATATCATTTTGAAGAGGGTTTAAATTCATTTGTTTGGCTCCAAAAGACAAGTATAAGCAAAAGGTAGAAGTGAAAGTAATATATGTTCTGGCACAAAATAAAGACAAAAGTTATGAGTAAAGTGTTATAGCTAAAAAAAATCATCATTTGGAAGACTTCTGTATCTTTCAGGATTTGAGTATGTTAGTTCTTAGTAGGCAATTTATTGACTGCTCATAAAATCAATGGGCTGACTCAACTTCTAAGATCTTTCTATGTCTAAAGTTTTGATTTTATGAACCTTGTATCATACTCAAAACCTTTCTAGTTTTGTAGAAACCACCAAGCAAGCTCTTTATTAGTTAAAAATTGGGGAGAAAGGGAAATCAATTAACTCAAATTTAGCAATCATTAATTAAGGTTTTAAACTACTATGAGCAATAAAATAGGGCTTGAATAGAATACACAATATTTAATTTATAGTTTATTTAGACATGAGATGAAAATTGCCAAGTTGTAGTACAATCTAAGCTCCTTGAAGGTGATAAATTTTTCATTTTTTGTCTCCTGATAGCCTTTTGACCTAATATAGTCAAATAGTAAGTGCACAATTTCATTTTTTATCTCCTTATTCTCTAATATAGTCCTTGGCACATATTAAGTGCACACATTCTTGTTGAATGGAGTTGAACTTATTTCTAACTATTTTTACTTTTTTGTGACAAATGGAACAACAGCTGTTTAACTGTAAGAAATCCAGTGTGTCATAATTTTTTTTTTTTGCCTGCTCATGAGAAGCAAACAGAATTTGAGAACTGAAGAAACTGTCAGTGTTATTAAAAATAGTTGTGATGTTGTCTGGATTTATTGTTCTTTCCTGTCAAGCAGAAACAGAAAGTTCTCATTTTCTGAAAATTGCTAAAGACAAAAAGGAAGGGGCCTCATCTACTAAGGTTATTGACACATGGAACTATGTCTCATCATTCTCACTTGGAAATGCTTGCCTCATTTGACAGAATTTGAAAATCACAGTTTTTCCCTTTCTAAGAATAACTTAAGAGTCTGGGAATAGTTTATCTTCAAGCAGCTGTTTTCTCACAGAAAATTACAAAAAGAAAAATATTCTTCAGTCAGCAAGGGTTCTTAATCTGGGGTCTATGAACTTGAGTTTTTCTTTTTAACATTTTGGTAACTATATTTCAATATCGTTGTTTTCCTGTCTAATTCTATATATTTTATTTTATGCATTTAAAATAATATTTTGAGATGAGTTTCTAAATTTCACTAGACTGATAGAGAAACTTATTGTACACAAAAAGGTTGAGAATTCTTGCTTTAATAATTTGAACATGAATATTAAACTACATCATGTATGAATTTAGTAATGGATGACTCATTACAGTTTAGTAGTAGGATTTGAGTACCCCGACAATAGCTATCTAGATGCATATTAGTAATATCAATGTTAACCATAACCTAACTAGATGATATTTCAGAAAATTCTGGATTATCTTTATAATTTCTGTTTTGCCATACTATGATTTTGTAAAGGCAATCACTTCCTAGAAGCAGATTTTGATCTTCCTTCTATTAAGTAAATAATTTATGACCCTGCACCAATTTAACAAAGAAAATCTTTGAACTTAGCTAGGTTGGTGCTAAAACAAAAGAAATACAGTAATCTCTAGTCATATCCATCTTGATTAGTCCTGCCTGAGTTCACACTCTGTTGATAATGGTCTTTGGAGGCCCAGAGTCATATCATATCATACTTTAGAGTAAGGATCTTTAAGAAGATGACTTAATAACTCACATCACATAACATTCTACAGTTTATATAATGTTTTCTTCATGCCCATCCTATGCATTAATTGTATTATTATCTCCTATTTTGTATATGAAAACAATGAGGCTTAAAGATGTTAAGTGATTTGCTCATTGTCACACAATTAGTAAGAAAGGAAGGAAGAAAGGAAAGAAGGAAAGAAGGAAAGGGAGGAGGAGGGAGGGAGGAAGGGAAAAAGGAAGGAAGGAAAAAGAGAATGAAGAAGAGAGGAAGAAATGAAAAGATTGAAGGAGCAAACAAGGAAGGAAGAAAAAAAGAAAAAGGAAGAATTAAAGAGAAATAGAGAGGGACACGGAGAGAAATAGAGAGAAAAGGACACAGAGAGGGAGGGACACAGAAAGAAGGACAAAGATAGAGAGGGAGAGAAAAAGAGAGAGAGAGAGAGAGAGACAGAGAGACAGAGACAGAGAGAGAGAGACAGAGAGAGAGAGACAGAGAGACAGAGACAGAGAGAGAGAGAGACAAACAGAGACAGAGAATCACACACACAAAGAAAAAGAAAGACAGAGAGATGTCTATGTTGGTCATAACAGCACAGCTCTTCTGATGCCAGTTTTATTGCTCTTTCTATTCTATTATGTTGCCCTGTTTACAGCAGTTATTATACTATATTTGACTTACAAGTTATTCTGGAGATAGAGGATCTGGGTTCAAAATTTCCCCTCAGTCACTGTCTTTGTTACTTTCTTTCCTTTTTCCTTCTTTCCTTCTTTCTTTCTTTCTTTCTTTCTTTCTTTCTTTCTTTCTTTCTTTCTTTCTTTCTTTCTTTCTTTCTTTCTTTCTTTCTTTCTTTCTTTCTTTCTTTCTGAATTTATATAAATTTATATAAATTTGTTAAAAGCCTTTTAAATCTGTTCCTAAAGCACTTTTTCTTTTTTTTTTTAAAGCATCTCAAACTCAAAAGGAAAGGTAAAGCCAGGTTCCAACTTCTAGTTTTGGAATGTTTAGTTTTGTTCTCCTTCTTTATCCTCTGATATTTGAGAAAAAGTGACAGATTCCTTTTAATAAATATCTTCAGGAATGAATGAGTGCTACTGACATAGTCCCATCTCAGATATTTGATTCCAGTTCTGGAAAACAAGAATGTGTCTTTCAACATCAAAATCCAAAGTCAGTAAGAAGAAGCTCACAAGCACAGAGAGTATTGACTCCTTTCTCAGGCAAAAAATGCTAACACTTTCAGAAAGACACAATTCATCTTATTCTTACATTTGATATTTGTTTTTTACAGCTTGTCTTCAATGTATAAGCATTATAATAATAAGATGCTCAGAAAGTTTAACATATAAATCTTCCTATTATATTGACAAAAAACCTTTTGGAAAGTTAAGAGCCATCAGTAATATAGAAATACCTCAACTTAATCATTGTATTCATCAGTCTAAAAAACTTGATTTAAAAAAAAAAAAAAGCTTTTGAGGTATACTCATACAGTTCTAGCTTTGTCTATTCTTTTCCTCGGCTAACTTTGTTCCCTTTCTGGCTTTTTACAGCTCTAAGTCTAATTTATTCAATCTGTGTCAGCAAGTAGAATGGGACTTTCCCCACATTTTGCTTCACAAACACAGAAACAGTGGTCCTTTCCTAAAATTGACTCTGAGTAGTGAATAAGATTTTTATTATCCAAGTCATACACAGGATTAGTCTGGAAAAAATAATAATTGCAAAGATGATGACAGGAAAATGACCAGTATGAATTAGACAGGCTATAAAGTTAGCAACTCTTTGAAAAGAGTAGGGTTATAAAAAGAAATTCCTATTTCTTAATTGTTATTTGTTCTACTAGATCTATAAGAGGGTGAGTTCCTCAGAAGATCAAATTCCAACAGCTCCATAAATTAGTGTGACTTGAAATGATTATCAATCAATTTAACCTTTCATCTTTGAGGGCTATTTATATACATGAAGCAGTCATCCTTTTTTAGAATAGTGTTGTCTGGAAGTAGCTACCCTTCTCATAAATTAAGATGTTGCCTTATTTGAAAGAACAAGTAGATTCTGTAAATCAGGAGGTTCTCAAATTTTTTTTCCACTCTGGTAAAACCCAAGGATTTCTTTCCAGAGTAATTTTAAAAGACACAAAGTAGAATGTACAGGATTACAAAGGAAATTAATGATATGAAAATATAGTTATCAACCCATAATGTAAACTTGTACATATATATATATATATGCATGTAAATATGTTCAGATACAGAAATTTATGTACACATATGCATATAAATCACGTTTGAAGATACAAACTCACACATGTACACAAACATACAAATACACATATACACATACATGCACAAGAATTAAAAACATTGTTCTAACAAGAGATGTTTCTTTCAGAGATAATAACATGCCCTAATTCTCAGTGTGGAAATTATTTTTATGACAGTTCTAGAAAAGAAACAGTATTTTGAAGTAGGAAATGTTGTAATTTTTCAGTCACTTGGAATATTGTGACTTTTTAATAATTTGCACTAACCAAAAACCCTAAACTTGTGTCAATAATAATTTCTGACATTTTCACTTTATATAGAGAAACCTTATGAAATTCTGAATGACTAATATTAATAGTCCTTGGTATTCAGAGCTCTCTGTTCCTGTGTTAAGATAAGACTTAGGACACAGCAATGACAATGGAGGGGTTGTAGTAGAAAGTGCCTTTCTACCTAAGTTATGGAGTTTGCTTCAATGATGGTCATATAAAGAGTAAGGCTGCCTTGAATTATGCATGTACATATGACCTTATCATTATTCCCAGGCTCTGTGACCTTTGCTCCTGATCTCTTTGAAATAAGATTTAGGGAAGTGTCAGATTTTTGGAATGCTATACAATAGTGACCTTGATTTCCCAACTTGGTTGAGAAAGGAAATGAGTTGAAACCTAATCAGAATATATTTAGTTCTTTGTTCCTAGAGTGTCCAAATGACTTCCATACTATAAGAAGCCATGGGCTACTGAAAGAGACATCTCTAATGTTAGTTTGTTATAAATCTATATGTGAGGCACATATCATGATCTCCATTGTTGGACAATGAGCTATTCCCCATTATATGGAAGTTGATATTGATATAATCAAGTTGTCTGAGAAAAAAAGTGCTTCCGATTGTGTTTGATAGTATAATGATAATAATGTAAGTAATACTAATAAGAAATCTGATATTGACACAGAAATTTAAAGTTTGTATAATACTTTATGTTTTTTGGTTTTCACAAGTAAGTATCTTATAATTGTTATAATTATATCCATTTTACTGGTGAAAAAGCTAAAGATGAAATAGCTTAAGTGACTTGTACAATCACAGAACTTATAATTGTCTGAGAATCTTCATATCTCTACATCTAGAATCAAGTACTATGTCATTTTGTCCATCTTCCTTTGCATATGGAAGATGAATTAATGGAAAATGCTAGCGATTATTCAAATTGCTTTGTCTTAAAACTTACATTTTTATTCTCTGTCCCCCTCTCCCAAAGGTTACCCCTCTGTCAGGCACAGCCTTACTGGCAAAAACTTAAATCATTAGAAAGGGAATGCAAAAGATAGTAGGGAAAAAGATTGGTTATTTATTGCTTGATGGATTGATCAACTGGTAAGAGGATGTGATTTAGAACCAAGAGGCAACATGTCCTGTCCTGAGCCCCTTAGGGTGAACGTCAATCTTTAATTACATCTGGAGCTCGTTAGTTCTTTTGCTAGCCCCTTTCCAGATCATCTCCCTCATCAACCTCCCATTGAGTCACAGAAAGCCCAGATGGTTCCCTCCATATGCCAATGTTCAATTCCTTAAGGAGAAAGGATTGGTCTAAGGAGAAGGGATTGGTCACTGACATAGTAAAATGCTGTGACTAAGAAGTGGCAATGGCAATATGGTGGGCACCTTGACTTTTATGGGTACTTCTACCTTTGAATGCACTTATACTTCTTAGTATGTTGAAAATTCGGAATTTCATTAATATGGTGACTCCCTTTTCTCATGAGCACTAAACCTTTGCCATATCTTGTTAGAATGTTTTATGAATTACTGAGAATGAAAAAGAAAGCCTTCCCTAATGATTCATCTGAGATTTTCTTATGTATATTCTACAAGTGGATTCTACTAATATGTCACCTAACTGATTGTTCCTACATTGCCTTAATAGTTTCAGTGAAGGCTTGGGTTTGGGCCTGGTCTGTCCTACTTTAACTGAGTAAATAGTCAGGATGGCTATTATTCATAATGGCCATGTGGGAATATAGCAGAAGGCTAAGGACAACATGGTGGTAATGTAATTGTCTGCTGAGGCTAGAACTTAGTTGCTATGTGGTCAGAGACTGATAGATCCAAGTAAAGACAAAAATGAAAATATGATGAAAGAAAAGACATACTCAAACTAGGAATGAGGTGGGAGGGTAGATTTTAGAGAGGAGAAATCAATGCTGAGTATCAGAAAGAATAGAAAAAGGCCAATGAGATAGGTCAAAAGTGGAAATGGAGAGAGGTCAGTTTTCCTGAGTAGGCTGAGGTCAGAGGCAATTATAGGGCAAGTTTTATGGAAGAGGTCTTTGAAGAAATACAGCTTTAAATTTAAACCTGGGATTCTTGCCTAATCTTTCCCTATAGAGCATATCACATTGTTTAGGTCCACCTCTGCTGTCCATGTATTGGGTCAGCCAATTCTGCCAGTCAGCTCTCTTTAATTCCATTGATTTAATATTTTCTGGATATTAGGTCTGTACCCAGGATCTCACATCTGACACTTATAACCTGAGTGATCTTGCAAGATGCTTAACCTTCTTGGGTCTCAGTTTACCCTGTTGTAAAAAGAAGAAGTTGGAAAAGAAGGTCTCCAAGATCCTTTCTTGCTTTTAATCTATTCTGTCGTGAAACAGGAAAAGAAGAAAAGGAAGAATATGAGCCTTTTTCTAACTTCATATCAATCACTAACAACCTTGTGAATTTTAGGAAGAAAGGATAAACCCTACTGCCTAAAAACAGTCAAAAAACCAAAAAATCTATTGAGAAATAATTCATGGAAAGCTAATTTACATCAGCAACTGTTAAAGAGGAAAAAATGTTCATTGAAGAAAATTAATTTTAAGGCAACACGATCACTACCAGAAAAAGCCTTGCAGATGTTGATGATTTTAAGTACTAGGTTTTTGCAGGCAAACTTACTCAGAACCCTTGATTCTTATTGAATTACAACAGACTTCAGAGAGTAGTGCTTTAGAGTCCATGAAATATTGACATTGTTTTAAAATACATATCTATTATTCATCATTTGCTGCTCTATGACTTGCTACAAAGTCATTGAATACAAGTTCTAGCTACTGAAGTTATAAGGAAGCTGCTGAGATGAAAGAGGAAATGAAGAACAGGTGTTTTAGGGAGCTCATGAGCTGCATGATCCTCTCCAGATGATTAAAAAAATAGATTCGATTTGAAGTGAAATAATGAAAAAGACAGTGAATATGTCTGTGGGTTTAAAGTACAAGACAACTGTTAGAATGAAATTATTTTATGTACTCTTCTTCTTGAACAATTCGTGTATTGTTTATCATTAACCATTGACTTAGTTTTGTATTTTTACTAGTAAAAACCCTTTATCGAATTAGCAAAAGATCATAGATTTAGAACAGAAAGAGACCTTCAGGATTATCTGAGGTAATTCTTTTCATTTTTCAGCTAGATCTCAGAGAGGTTAGGTGACTTGCTTTAGATTACACAGACTTTTTTGGGTATGTCTTTACTAATAAAACTCCCTTAGTGAATTAATGATAATAAGAGTAACAATGTAATAGTAAAAAGGTAGAATTTGAGGTTTGTTCAATATTTTTATCCTCAAAATAATTCTATTTTTATTGCCCCCTCCTTTCCCCTTACTCCAAATTGGATTGCAATAGACTGGAATTATCTTTTGCCTTTATTTTTTTAATATCCTCAAGTAATTTGCTCTAATTCACACTAAGTGGGGTTTTTTTTTTGGTATTATTTTACTAATAAAATTCCTTTAGTGAATTAATAATAATTATAATAACAATAAAAATAGTAGCTAAAGTATACATAGCACTTTAAGGTTTGTAAAATACTTTACAGATATCTTTTTTGATCCTTCCAATAAATCTATTATTATCATCTCCCATTGGATTATAAATTTCTTGGAAACCAGGACTATTTGTTTTTTCTTTTTGTATCCCCAAGGTTGACTTACTTTTGGTCACAGTTTTTAAAATGTTTTTACTAATAAAATTACTATAATAAATTAATAATAATAGCAATAATTATGAATAACAGCTAGAATTTATATCATTTTAAGATTCTCAAAGTGCCTTTTAAATATTTTCTTTTGATGTTCATAAAAATCCTATTATTATCCCCCATTAGATTGTAAACTCCATGAGGGTATGAACTCTTTTTTTTTTTTTTTTTTTTTTGGTATCCTTAATGCTTTGTGCAGTATTTGTCACATTGATTGATTAATCTCTATTTTATAAATAAGAAACTGAGACACAGAGAGGAATAATGACTTTTTTCTAGGTAATACAGATAAAATTGCCCAAGAAAGGTTATGAAGCCAGGTCATCTGCTTACAAATCTAGCCCTTTTCCTCTTATTCAATGTCTTCTCTCAGTTGTTCATAGAATGAATTCTTCTTTGGGGAAAAAAATAATTAAATAAAACAAAATAAACATATCAAATATATGATGCTTAAGTGTCATAGAAGTCCTAAAAAAACTATCATATGACAAGTCTTGGCCCTGGAGAACAAATGATCAAGTGCAAATGACTTCTTTTGGTGGAGAGATGAGATTATTCCCTGAACCATCAAACACAGTCCTTGTGTCAGTTGGTTTTACTTAATGTATATTCACTCACCCAGTGAGCGCTCATAGCAAGTATGCAATGGATTATATCCAAAGTGATTGTGAAATAAAATAAAAAGTTATCAATAAATATTCTTTTAAAAAGAAAGAAAGACATTCAAATGAACTCGTGTCACTTTACAAAGTTTGTCTCTGAGAATGGAGTGCTGATTGTTTTAGTCTTTCACAACCAAGTTCTTCTGTTCTAAGTGGCTTTTATCTTTTCTTCCTCAGACAGGACTATCCTCGTAGACACCGACCTCCCTTTTCTTAAAGGCCTCTATGTGCTGGGAACCCTAGAATTTCCTGTGAACCGGAGCAACATTTTAAACGTAGCTTGTATTATTGTTGCAGGTGGTGAGCTGAAAGTCGGTAAGATTTATATTAAGATTGCCAGGGATTTGGGGAGTGTAGACAAATTGTGCTTTGAAGTAAAGGAATCTGGGAAATAAATAGTCCCATATTAAATCACGTGTTGGATTGATTTTTTTTGAGGGCTAGGGAAATAAGTCAGTTCATAAACAGGACTAGCCCTAAGGAAAATCATGACATATGCAGCTTGTCATCCTTAGACTTTTACTTTCCTTTTCCTCATCTACTTTCTCTCATTCATTTTCATCCTGATCATATATGTTCAGGACTCTCACTGTGTCTAAGGCTCCTTGTCTGAAGTATTCTACACGAGGCCTGCATTCCAGGAAATACCATTCTACACCACTACTTTCTCTTCCATTCTCTCATATGGTGGTAAAATAAATGGATTTGGAATAAAGATATGATAGAATCCTAGCTTTTCTATTTATCTTTCCCTCCAGATCTTAGTTTCCTCATCTGTAAAATGAGGGAGTTGGACTACATCCTTTCTAAAGTTTCTAAATCACACAATTCTGTGACACAGTAATAGTGCAATAGTAATCAAATAAAAAAGGACTGGTCTTATCATTAGAAGGGCATGCATTGTATATCTTGGTTTCCCTCATTAACTATCTTTGCACTTTAGTTTCTCACTTATAAAATGGAAACAATAATAGTTGCACAGAATGCTTGCTAACCATGAACTCTCTCTCTACAAGCCATTATTTCTGTTATTATGATCTTTCACTTCATTGTTTCTCATGTCTTGTATAAGACTATCCATCTTTCAATTTTTAGAGAAACTAATGATATCATGTTAATTCTTTAATGGATTTTTCCTCTTGAGAATAGTTGGTTATTAAAAGAGGAATCTCAGAGCCAGAAATTACTCACCCCAAAGGAATAAATCTCTAGTTGTGGGAATATGAGACATGTAAAAGAATACTGTAGAAGACAGAAAATGAGATTTTAGCTGGATCACTTCAGACATGTGTATATGTATATATTATGTATATATATATATATATTATGTAAAGCTGTCCTTACTAACAAAACATAATTAGGTTCTTGGGATTACATAATATTATCTTATGCAACTTGCCTAATGAATGTGAACTTCTGTAAGTGAAGGTGACATACATTATTATGTTGATATAGATGTTTCCTAAAGAGTAACGTTCTTTACTTTCCTATTTAACTTGTGATATCAATTCTTTTCTCTTTGTTTACTATATTCTCCACTATTAAAAAAAAAAAAAAAAACTTTTATAGAAAATAGTGGTGGTTTTTCTCCTTTGCCCGTGTGTTCCAGGCCTCGAGGTAGCTTCTTGGAACCCATCTGTCCAATCCTGTGTATACCATGCCTGAAGGAAGGCTTTCAACCCATCTGTCCAATTCTACCACGCCCTAAAGAAATCCCGACATGAAATAGATAATGAGACTGTTTAGTAAACAGATTTAATAGATGTGGACATTGGCACAGAGTGCTGCCAGGAGAAGATCTGATATCTGATGCCATCTGATCCAAGGCCCAACCTTCTGGAGCTGAATTTCTTGGTGGCCTTGCTTTGAGGGCACCCGGTGCTGGCAGAAGATATCAGCTTTAACTAGGCTAGCTTTGCTCAGAGCTCTACATCTGCATGACAGATGCCAGCTTCATTTCCATTCCCCTATGCAATAGTAGTCTCATTGGTCATGTAAGACCCTGGTAAAAGAAGAATATGTTAGATTTAGATTGTTTCACACTGGACTTTTTTTGATCATGGCTTTTAGTAAACTCAGTTTCACCCAAAGTGCTACTTTGATTGAATGTGGAACAAACACATGGGAAAATAGTAGCTGGGATGGACATTTTTTTAGGCTTTTATAAAATATATCATAAAATATTAGTGCTGGGAGGGATGGTCTAGTTTAATCTCTTCATTATAAATATATGTGTATATATATATATATATATGTATGTATATATATATATATATATTACATTATATATATGTGTATGTGTATAAATATGCAGGTTACATTTAAATACACAAAATTACATAATTCAAAGTGTAAATTCAAAGTGCTATTCAGCAGCTAAGTATTATTGTTATTACTATTATTTATTTCTACTAGTGAGGAAATTAAGGCTTACAGAGAATTTATTTTTTAAAACAAACATAAACAAGTTAGTAACAGATTATTATGAAATATTTTCTAACTCCCAGGCCAGTTTTCATTATACAACAATGTTTCTCTTTTAATATGTTTGATGATATTTTTGAAGTCTTTAATCACCTTTTAGTATGTTATCTTACAAATTGAGTCCAATATATTACAGGATCACAGATGTGAAGCCAATAGGTGCTTCAAAGTCCACTGAACTCAATTCCTCCTCCCTTCAGGTAATGTGTATTCATTAAGCTCTTATTATATGCCAGGTACTATGCTCCTAAGTTCAGGGGATACAAATAAAAGCAGAAAAATGGTTTTTGTCCTCACAGAGCTTATAGTCCAATGGAAGAAGGCAACACAAAAGGGAGCTAAAAAGTGAAAGTGTGGGGCAGCTAGTTGGGGCTGTGGATAGAGCACCAGCCTTGAAGTCAAAAGTGAGTTCAAATCTGACCTCAGACACTTAACACTTCCTAGCTGTGTGACCCTGAGCAAGTCACTTAACCCCAATTGCCTCAGCCAAAAAAAAAAAAAAAAAAAAAAAAAAAAAAGTGAAAGTGTGGGAGGAAGATGAGAGAAAAGGTAGCAAAGTCTTTAGGCTTAGAATCATAATTATATTAAGACATCAGGGGAATGGAATATGGCCATGGTGGGTCTGTTTCCACAATGGAGATCCCCCCCCAGAAGAAACTCACCAATGGAAGAAGGGTGTTAGATCATGGCCAAAGAATGTTTAAGTATGAAAAGAATCTATGTATTAAGGAAAGTTCCAAGGTGAGATGGAAACTTTTGTCATGTTGGCAAGTACAGAGACAGTTGGAATCATATTCAGGAGAGGAATAAAGCATGATCCACTGCTCCCCAAAATGGATAAATTCACCAACAGAAGAGGCACTGAGAGAAGGCGAGCAGGCAGCTTGGCCAACAGAGACTAAATAACTTATTGACATATGTACAGTGACCATCACAGGAAGGCTTTAAATCCAGATCCTCTTACTTCCAGAATTAATTAATTCTTAATACTCTTTTCATTGTTATTAAGATTGAATGTTGTCACACACAAAAAAAGATTATTGGTAAAGTGTAATTGGCGGCATATAACTTTTCTTTTAACATATTTGGCAAAATCAAAGTCCTACATGCCAACTGTGGGCATACTACTAAAAATGTAAACACAAATAAAATCAATTTAGTAGACTAATTTCTAATAGAATTGAATGATGTTTCATTTATTTCACCTTTATTTTCCTAACATTATTTTTTATAAATTAACAAATTCCATATAGAGAATAAATACAAAACATAGCCTTATGTTAACCTGAAGGTGGGTTATAACTTGTATACAGATGAGTAAGTGTAAGATACACATATACATGTTTGTGTATATGAATGTGTAATATACTATGTATATGTACACATGTAGATCTGCACACATACATGTATATCACACGTGCATGTGTTCAGTGCATATATGCATGTACACTTATGCTCATATGCAGAAATATATTTACAGAAATATAAGTATACATGGGTGCATATGTGCTTATATGAACACATAAGTATATATGTACTTATGTGTGCACGTACATATATAACATGTCTGCAAACACAGAAATCTACAAGTAGACTGTGTCTACAAGTGTGCATTCCTGTGATATATATGTGCCTATATTAAAAAATTAAATAAATGAGAAAGTAAATGAGATAGTTCCACTCTTGAAGGAGGTTGTATTTAATGTGAGCCTTGAAATAAGCCAGGAGTTCCAAAACACAAAAACAAGAATGGAAGACACACTAGAGAGGGAGGATGTAGACTGTATTAAAAAAGTATGACAACAAAGGATGGAATTTCATGAATTAGGACACAGACTGCATGACAGGGAATAATGAGTAATTATCCTGGAAATAAAGGATTAAGTCAAATTATAAAGTGCTTTAAATGTCTTATTAGGTTTTTATTTTATTTGAGGATAAGTACTCACTAAAACTTCTTAAGCAAGAGAATGATATGAAAATACTAATGTTATATGTGAAGGATGGATGGGATAGGAGAGATGCTTCATGTAAGGATACTAGTTGAGAGATAAAAGTTCAAATGGAGGGTGATAAACCTGAATGAGTGTGGTGTGAGTAGAAAGAAGGGGATGGGTGGGCAAGATATTTGTGAAATTCAACTTCTTGAGACTTGTTCTGAATTTGGTGGCTTGGGGTGAGATACAAAAAGGTAAAGGAAAGTGAAATGCAAACATGCTATCTAGAAAATCTGCCTAGGTAAGTGGAAGAAAGGTGGTACTCTCTCTAGAAATATGGAAATTAGAGGGGGGGGTCAGTCTAAAAAAAGATAATGGGTTCGATTTTGGGCATATTGAATTTTTCTCAGTTGTACATATATATTAACTTTCTAAATACACATTTTTTAATGAATCATGTTGGGAGATAAAAATAAGAACAAAAGGGAAAAACTACAACAGAAGAAAAAAAAGCAGAAAAAAAAAATGAATATAGTATGTGTTGATTCACATTCAATCTCCATAGTTTTAATCCAGAGTTTATTGGGATTGTCTTGAACATATTGAGTTTAAGGCATTGGTCTAGGTGGAGAAATGCAGGAGACATTTGGAAGTATGGGATTAGGGATCAGGAGAAGTATAAAGCCTGGATATGGACGTTTTTCTAAGCTACATGTAGAGTGATAATAATCAGATTTGTGGGAATAGTTGAAATTACAAGGGGGGAAAATAGTACATACAAAGAAGGCCCAGGGAAAAGATGTGGAATGAATTTACATAAAAAAATTTTAAATGGTTGATAAATCCTATAAGGAGGATGAATACAACTATAACAGAGCAATATGATGAAAACCTATGGAAAAGAAAATAAACATAAGAAGTGTATGTTTTGTGGTGGGAAACATTATGTAGAACAATGGAAGAAATTATATAGATTTTAATCTCTTTGATTTCTGTATATCTGCAGACACACACATATATTCAGATTTAGTTGTTTATATATGGATAGGCACACATAGATAGATAATACAAATGGACAATGAATTAGATTTGTAATTGAAAAGCTGAAAAATGGATTGGGGCTAGATTGCTTTTCAAAAATTTCAAGTTTATTTTAATAATTTCAAACTTTTCCCTGAAATAAAACCCCATATTTTTAATATTTATTCTTCTGGTGCTGTTGTGATGCTAGAAATTATGGAACATGATAATTCCCAAAATGATGAAGTTCACTTTGGTGAGCTTATGAATGAACACTTTCAAGAGTTGCATTGGACAGGTAGGACAAAAATGAATTGCCATCTACATCATTAGACAAATTCTTCATCTTTATGAAACCACAAATCTATTTTTAAACTTTCCTCAAATACATATTAGCTGTGTGATTGTGGGTATTTCTATTAATTACTATCTGCCTCAGTTCCCTTAATTGTAAAATTGAATTAATAATAAACTGCTACCTTCCAGGTAGGTTGTTGTGAGAATTAAAAGAAATAATTTTTGTAAAGCACTTAACACAGTGTCTGACACATAACAGATGCTTAGTAAATGCTTGTTACCTTCCCCTTCCCTTCTCTACAAATATATTGGAGCATTAGAATATTGAAATACAAATTACTCTAATGGTTCAAAGGAGAGAGAAATTACTTATAATTTCACTATTAAATCTGTGACTATAGACACTCATGAATTTACCAACTTTCAGAGTTAAAAGGGTCAGACAGTGACACAGTGAAAAAAAAAAAAGCACTTTGGAGTTTAGGTTTGAATAGTTGAAATCTGAAATTCATTACCTGTGTGACCTTGAACAAGGTATCTAACCTCTCTTATATATTTTTTTTTTCTACAAAATGAGAGGCTGGATTAGATGACTTTTGAGATCCCTTTCATCTCTTTTGATTCTAAATTCAGATCAAATCTAATTCCTTCATTATACAGATGAAGTCAAATCCCCAAGTAACCAAAGTCACACAAGGTCACACAAATAACCCAATGACAGAGCCAGATTATAACCTCTATTCTGACTTTCATATCATTGATTTTTCTACTATATATAGTATGCTATATACTATAATGCACTATGTTTTCCAGCCAAAAGAATTGCAAATGAATGGAATTATTGATTGAATGAATAAATGAAAAAATATTAAGCTCTTACTGTATATTACAGACAACTATGTGGATAGAGTTCTGGGTTTAGAGTCAAGGAGACTTATTATATGATTTCAAATTTGACCTCAGATGCTTGCTAGTTCTGTGACCCTGGGCAAGTCACTTAACTCAGTTTTCCTCAGTTTCCTCATCTATGAAATGAGCTAGAGAAGGAAATGACAAGCTATTTCAGTTAACTGGGATCACAAAGTCAGATTCAGTTGAAACAATTGAACAGCAACTACTATATGCCAGTCTCTATATAATATTCTGGATATCAAAGCCAAAGAAGCAAGCTCTTATACTCAAGATACATTCTAAAAGGGAAAGATAACACCTGTAGGTAAGGGTAGTGGTAGGAGAAAGATATTTTGAAGTGTAAAGTCAGAAAATGCAAGTAGTATCAAACTTTTTTTTTTTTCAAAAAATAGCAGTTTTTTATTTGATTATTATTCCAGAAAAAAGCATTTAAAAGCAGAGCTGGGGAGGGGAAGGAAAGGAGGATCTAGGATTATTGAAGCATATCAGGGAGATATCCTGAATTTAGAGTGGTGGGTCTGGAGTTAAATAATTCAGAGCTTCAAGGCAGAACAGAAATGCCAAGTAGATGGTGCAGCTCCCTGACATGGCAAGAGTTGGCTGTCACAATACAGTGGTTCTAAAGAAATGGGCAAATGAGCGGGAAAATGAGAAAATTACATGAGAAAAGAACTAAGTCCTGGATAAAGGTCACCTATAAAACAGTCCACTTACAAAGGACAGCTTGACTAGGAAAAGAAAATTTTAGACCATGTCTGCTTTTTTGTTGTTGTTGTAGAAGTATTATTATTTTTCTTTAGGTTCCTGTAAAAATGGCTTAAATTTATTTCTTCCCTGAATGCTACCTGCTGATTCAGTGTTGCCCTAGGTGGGAGATCATTCATGTACTCCAACATGCATCTTTTTTTTTTTTTTTTTTTTTAGCTCATCAGTCAATTAAGATGTTATTGACCTAAGTGTTAAACCCATGTAGAATCAGTGGGCACACTTATTTTATTCTATTTTTTATTTTGTCCATGGAAATAGCAACTGAAACATCTGTAATACTTTGCAAGGAGACTTAGATGAAGTGAGTAGAACAAACTAATATTTTTAAAATATTACTAGGAAAACCCTATTCTGTCCCTTAAGAAAGCAAGTGTATGTCACATCAATCAGTACCCCTAGGGGTCCTTGACTGTATTCAGCTGTTCACTGTTGGTTTGGGCTGTCACAACAGGGTAACATGGAGCAGTGCCTAGTGCTCAGTAATTAAACAAGAGACTTGGGTTTTTAGTTTTAAAACTTGTCACATATTGTTTTGCATGGCCAGTGATGGATACTTGTCAGCCCTGTCTCATTCTCAGACGGGAGCCTAGGGTCATCATTAGCACATGACTTTGATTGTCAGGAAATGAAGTAGCAGGCATTTGGAAGTATCTTTCATTGCTTTCTTGGTTGGAGTTTTCTTAATCCTAAAGAAAAAGAAAAATCCATACACAGTTTATTGCCTCCTTCACAAACTGGCAGTTCCAAAAGATCCACTAGATTATTAAGTAATAAGAAGACAAGCCCAAGACAGTGTAGATTAAAACATATCCTGGGGTCAGATGCTGCAACACCAGGAATTAGTGGTTGTAGAACCACAGGATATCATGAATGAGGATATATTTTTAGAAACACTATTTTTATTGCTAAAATATGTTACAGAAATTTTTCCTTCTCAATTTCTTTCTTCCTCCCTTCATTTTTTCCTTCCTTTCTTCCTTTCTTCCTTCTCCTTCCCCTCTCTCCCTCCCTTTCTCCCCCTCTCTCTTTCTCTCCTCCTCCTCCTTGTTCCTTTCTTCCTTCCTTTCTTCTTTCCTTCCTTCCTTCCAAAAATAGAGCACAATTAAATAATCCATACTATTTTGTATATGTGTTTTCAAATGTCTAGAAATGCATATGTAAATAAAATAATGAAAGTCATTCAACATTTAATAAATTAGTATATTGTATCAATGTTTATATTTTCTAGTCTGAAATTAATATTTGGTTTATTTGTTGGATAACTATTATCCTTAGCACACAGATAGAACATCTTCTTCCCTCCTCTCTCCCCCTCAATTAAATAAATCTTGAAGAGCACAACACAGATTCACCTTCTTATCATTTTGCTGTTGTTCAGTCATTTCAGTCATGTTCAACTTTTCTTTACCTCATCTGAAGATTTTTTGCAGATACTGGACTAGTTTGCCATTTCCTTCTCAAACTCATTTTAAATGAGGCAAATAGGAATAAGGATCTTGTTTAGAATCCCACATCTAGTAAGTGTCTGAGGAGGGATTTGAACTAAGGAAGATGAATCTTCCGAACTCCAGGCTCAGCACTCTGTGCACTTTGTGCCACTCAGTTGCCCTATCATTTTGTTAGCCAAACAAATACAAAACATCTAAGGAAGATAGTATCCCAGGCAATAACTACCCACTTTGTTTCCAAATTTGTCACCACAAAAATATTCCTATGAACTTTTCATAACATCAGGGGATCATAAATTTGGAGCTGGGCAAAATCTCAGAGCCATCTAGATAACCTTTTCATTTTACAGATGAAGAAACTGAGCCTAGAAAGGTTAAATTACTTTGACAAAGATTTTTGAACAGATAGACTCTTTCTATTTTTAATGTCCTTGGGTATATATGTTTAGTACTGGGACCTCAAAGTCAAAGGGTATGAATAATTTAGTGATTTTGCTTTTATAATTTAATTCTTCCCCTCCCCCCCAGAATGGTTAGGTCTTTTCTCAGCTCTGTCCCTGCCTTTCTACAACATTTCCAGTGTTAACTTTTTGTTTATTATAATTTGCCAATTTTTTGGATAGCACTAAATTATTTTGATTTACATTACTCTTATTGTTCATTGTTTGGACAACTGTCCATAAAATTCTGGAGAGTACCCGATTCTTTTGAAACCTGTTCATATTCTCTTACCATTTATCTTTTGGATAATGGCTTTTTATTTTAAATATATGTTAGTTCCCTATATGTCTTGGATATATTAACCAGATATATTTGATATAAAATTTTTCTCTCTCCAAAATGGATAGTTTCCCTTCTTTATTTCATGCAAAGTCTTTTCAAAATTTTGTGTTGTTGAAATTGTCTATTTTGTTTTTCTAACCTTATTTATCAATTACTTGGTTAAGAGTTCTACTTCAAAAGATACCTATTTTCATTGTACTCTATTTTTTTTAAATGAATGATCTTGTATATTTAAATTAAATACCATTTAAAATTTACTGAGATAATCAGAATAAATACCAACCTAAACCTATTTTCTGTCAAACTGGAATACAGTTGTCCTTATCATTCTTGTCAAAAAGGATATACTTTTCTTAATAGTTTATATTATTTAATATATTAAATACTGTCCTTATTTTAGCTATTTCTTGTTTCTGCTTTTATAGTCTATCATACTGATTTACTTGTCTATTTTTAACTTATACCATATATTTTTAATGATCACTGCTTTTTAATAATTACTGACTTTTTGGAGGAGACAATGCCTTTCAGATTTGGGTGAATATCTATAAATCAGTGAGTCAATTGACCATAATTTAAGTGCCTTCTATGTGTCATGTAATATGTTTGGTGGAGGGGATATAAAGTACAAAGAACAAAATCACCAGAGCAACTAGATGACATAATGAATAAATAGAACACTGGCCCTAGAGTCAGGAGCACCAGAATTCAAATCTGGCATC
Organism: Sminthopsis crassicaudata; assembly: GCF_048593235.1. Taxonomy (NCBI): domain Eukaryota; kingdom Metazoa; phylum Chordata; class Mammalia; order Dasyuromorphia; family Dasyuridae; genus Sminthopsis; species Sminthopsis crassicaudata. Next base: position 264,909,690 of record NC_133620.1, read on the forward strand.
AGATACTTGCTTTGTGACCCCTTCTTAATGAGGAAGAAAAGAACACATATAAATATGTACAGACATAAATATGTATATTCATTTATGTATATCTATATAAACATATAAAGAGAATAAATAAATGTATATGTAATGTAATTAAATGCTACAAAGTTAGGGATGACTACAGTTGGGGGCATCAAGAAAGGTTTTATGTAGAAGTTGGTACTCAAACTGCATCTTAGAAAAAGAGTGATTTTATGAGATGACAGTGGGAAAGGTATGCATTTTTCAGGGAAAAAAAAAGTGAACCAGTGAAGTGGCAAGGGTATAGATATTGGGCCATTATTTCTGAAGAACCAAAAAAAGACTAGTATGGCAAGATTTCAGCATATTGAATGAAACTCAATAGGTTGTGACCAGGTTTTAAAGGGCTAGCCATTGGAGTTGACTGAATAGAGGAAAAACAATTCAATTTTCTCTTAAAGAAAATCACTTTTGGTAGCAATGGAGGATGGATCAGAGGGGTGAAAAATGGAGGTAAGGGAACCAATGAGGAGATTACCTTGAGAGACACCATATGCAATACTGCCTGAGGACTCCATGTATTTTTGTTTGGAGATGTAAAGGGGCCATTTTCACCTTAGCCATTGTTTTCTTCTTGCTGAGTAGACTTTCCTTATGATGACTAAGTAAATCCCCTTTGCAACTATTAAATCATCCATTGGTATCTTATCCTCTTCCAGTATCCAAAGCTCCAAATAAGCCTGGATTGTTTACAATTAAAAATACTATATATATTCAATCATTTGTTAAATCTTTCAGTCTCCTGCAACTTCTCTTATACATGCTCCCTTCTCTCCATTAATTCAGCTAAGATTCTAGTTCAAACCCTTATTTCTTTTTGGCTGGATGATTACAATGGCTTCCTAATTGGTTTTGCTATCTCAATTTTCTGATCACTGCAAACTGCTCTTAATCACAGACAACCACTCACCTGATTTTTCTTAGGTATACATCTGACCACCTCACTCTCACCCCCCTCCAGTAGCTTCCTATTATGCTAAGAATGATGCATAACTATTGTGTTCAAGGAATAAAGCTTTTCTTATCTTTCCACTCCTAAATAGTTGTCTTCTGTATAATTCCACAACCTAGCCTTTCTGTGCTGCTTGAAGTGTTTCACATATGATACTATCTCCATGCCTTTGCATTTTCCTCCTCTTCTCCTTGCTCTATTGGTAGAATAGCCTCTCCTATTTTTTTCCCTGCTTTTTGCTGAGGCAATTGGGGTTAAGTGACTTACTCAGGGTCACACAGCTATAAAGTGTTGTGTCTTCTATTTTTTAATTAATTAAATCTTTAACTAATTAATTAATTAAGTCTCCTAATTTTTTAATGATCCCTGCCTTTCTTCAGGATTCAATTCACCAACTTACCTTCTTCAGAAGACCTTCCATAGTTGCTAATATCTTCCCTCTAAAAAGTCTTCCACATTAGATATTAAATTATCCTTGTGAAAAACAGTAGACTTAGTACAACTTCTTGAGATTTCTCTCCTGATATGAGACTAGCACCATAGTGCATTTTCCTGTTCTTATATATCTAATACCAGAAAAATAGGAAAACCTTTATTTTCCTCCTTTAGTAGCATGAGTATTTTGGCCTGAAATAAAACATTTGCCTCATACTCTCCTATTGCCTTGGGATATGAACATTAGAGTCAGTTACCACCTGTTTGAAATGTACAATAGCTTTTAGAATTCAAAAACAGTCTCATCTAAATACTTCACTTTACTGAGATCAAGTCCATCTGATTTTTGCTTTCTCAAATCCCTTTTTCTATACTCAAAATTTATCTGTATCCTTATCTACCCTAGCCTCCTTAACTTTTAATTCTGAACAAAAAATTGTCCCTCTCTTTGGCCAAAGCTATCTATTTTCAATTTTTGTCCTTGAGGTCATTCTCTCCAACAAAGAAAGAATCTGATCATAAAAATCTACTATGGTAACAGGGAAGATCAAGATACAAATTCAGAAGATAATGAAGACAAAATAGCTACTAGCAAAGCCTCAAAGAGGGAAAACTGTGGATTGGACAAAAGCCCAATAAAATTTTAGAAGAATTAAAAAAAGTATTTTCAAAATCAAATAAGAGTAGCAGAGGAATAAATTAGATAAAAAAATAATAACAAAGGGAGACAATTGTGAAAAGGCAATTAACAGCTTGGGAAAGAGGCACAAAAATTCCTGAAGAAAACATCTTATAAACAGAATTGGTCAAATAGAAAAATTGGTACAAAAAGTTCAAGTGAAAAATATAATTTCTTAAAAATTAGAATTGAGAAATGAAAGGTAATAACTTCACAAGACATTAAGAAACAACAAAACAAAGTTAAAAGTGACATAGAGATAGAGAGAAGATAGAGGCAAAAAAAAAGAGAAAAAAGAAGAAAAGAAAATATAAAGAGAAGGGATGAAAAGGAGAAAAGACATCTATTTTGGAACTTTATAGGCAAAATTAGTAATCAAAACTCACAAAATTGTCTTATACTTCTCCTTTGTGTGATTAGAGAAGCCCTCTTCTGCTTTGCAGTAATGTTCATTCTATTGTGCTGTGCCAACCAACATGCTTTATGGCACATTGAATTTTTTTGTCACTTGAACCTTCAATATTCTATAATTTCTTTATTTGTAGGAATTCTCTTTATTTACGTAGAACAAAATCCTTGTAAGCCTTATTATTAAGTCTTCATGAATTGTTTTGATGGAAAATCTTTTGGAGATTAGCTTCTCTCCACTTAGAAAGACTTGTATCTCAACCAACATGCAGAACATTTCTGGATCCAGACTTATAACCTTTATAGCTTGATAGAACTTTAAAAAAGTTTATATTCCATTTGCATAGTCATTGATAACCCAAAGTCACCTCTACAACAAGATGAAGCATCCAAAAAGAAATTTGTTAAGAGACTTGGGTGTTAGTAGGGTCAAACATGTAGTGGGAACCAAGCATAATGTGAAATACTTACAGGAAAACAATAATTCTGTTCATGGTTTTTGAATCACTCTTATCAAAGCTTCCCAGGCTCTGTTCTTAAGAGAATCACTACAGCCATACATCAGTAGGAGTATAACATTCTAAGTTCCAGCTCAGCTGCCACAGTATTATCATCTCATACTCTACTGCTCAGGATAGATGAATTTAAGCAAGTGGCTGAATTTGGCCTTTGGGCTATAGTTTCCCCAGTATTTCTTGAAAGTATCACAGTGCCTACCTTGCTCTGCACGTGGTAGGTGCTCAATAAATTTGTTTAATTGAATTGAATTAATGCATTATGGTAATCTAAAGCATCAATAGAACAGAATAGCTAACATGTTAATTTATTATTTTGAGTTCAGTGAATAGGACCTGAGAAATGAATACTCATTAGGGAGAAGAAGGATCTGATACCTTCTTTGGATACTATTGTCATTTACCTTTAATTGAACACTAATGACATTCTAAACTGTGTATAAAGTGGCTCTATATTTAGTCCTTGTCTTCTGATTCAAATTAACCTATAGAACACAAATAAAAGGATGGCAAATTATGCATTTTGGTGATGATAGGCTAGCACCCTGAAAATTAGGAACCTTTTTGTGTGGGAATCCTAGTATACTGTCATATCTTACTTATAAGGCAGATTAATTCTGAACATTATATCAGGATGTTTAATTAATGAAAAAATATTTTTTTCTTTTTGTCATTAAAGATCTATAGCTCACCTTCTCTCAATTATTACTATTTCTTACCACTCATCCAGGAATTATTTCTTTCTTTTTTTGGGGGGTGGTGGTGGGATGATTGCAGCATTTAGCATACTTACTCCCTCTCCTTTCTTTTCCTACTATTTCTAGATATCCTCATTATTTCAACCTTCATAAAAACCATCAAACCTCTGATATCTCAGTTCTCTTATTCTACACAAGGCCCAAAACATAAGATTTACCTTCTGAATGTTGTTATTCTACTGCACTTTTTGAATTGTTGAACTCAATACTTCTGAATCTTCTCTCTTGCTGGGACCTCTTCTTTATTTCTCCCATTGTGCCATACTGATCATCATCAACCTGTGACTTTGGCACAACATGATTTCTACAACCTTAGAAACTACAGTTTCTTACTATTTATCATTACAAGAGAATAATAAAGGCTTAAAATATAAAATAAAAGGAGAAATTTAAAATAAAAAGTTCTTAAAAGTAACTTTGACCTTCAATGTAAATGTTCAGGTAATTAGGTAGATTTGGATATTTCTATTCATTCCTCCAAACTATTAATTGATGTAGTGATGAAGCAAGGCTTTCTTTTAAGATCTTTCTTGAGAATAAATTGGCTTAGCCTTCTCTGAATTTAATGATAGACTGAACTCTCAGATTTCTAATCAAAGCAATTTCAGTGTGATATAGGCTTGTTAATCTTTTTTGTCATGTGGAACATATAAAGTTCTTGAAAAAAAAACTGGTAGCCATTCTCAATAATCTTTGAAAGGACATGGTGAAAGTTTCTTTCTTTTTTTTTTTTCTTTTTTTAAATTTAATTATAGTTTTTATTTACCAGATATATGCATGGGTAATTTTACAGCATTGACAATTGCCAAACCTCTTGTTCCAATTTTTCCCTTCCTTCCCCCCCATCTCCAGATGGCAGGTTTACCAATATATGTTAAATATGTTAAAGTATAAATTAAATACAATATATGTATACATGTCCAAACAGTTGTTTTGCTGTACAAAAAGAATAGGCCTTTGAGATAGTGTACAAGTAGCCTGTGAAGGAAATAACAAATGCAGGTGGACAAAAATAGAGGGATTGGGAAGTCTCTGTAGTGATTCATAGTCATCTCCCAGAGTTCTTTCGCTGGGTATAACTGGTTCAGTTAATTACTGCTGTATTGGAACTGATTTGGTTCATCTCATTGTTGAAGATGGCCACACCCATCAGAATTGATCATCATACAGTATTGTTGTTGAAATATATAATGATCACTGTTGCTGAGTGAAATGAGCAGAACCAGAAGATCACTGTACACTTCAACAACAATACTGTATGAGGATGTATTCTGATGGAAGTGGAAATCTTCAACATAAAGAAGATCCAACTCACTTCCAGTTGATCAATGATGGACAGAAATAACTATACCCAGAGAAGGAACACTGGGAAGCGAATGTAAATTGTTAGCACTACTGTCTATCTACCCAGGTTACTTATACCTTCGGAAGCTAATAATTAATGTGCAACAAGAAAATGGTATTTACACACATATATTGTATCTAGGTTATATTGTAACACATGTAAAATGTATGGGATTACCTGCCATCGGGGGGAGGGAGTGGAGGGAGGGAGGGGATAATTTGGAAAAATGAATAAAAAAAAAAAAGAAATATATAATGATCTCTTGGCCCTGCTCATTTCACTCAGCATCAGTAAGTCTCTCCAGGCCTTTCTGAAATCATCCTGTTGGTCATTTCTTACAGAACAATAGTATTCCATACTATCCATATACCACAATTTATTCAGCCATTCTTCAATTGATGGGCATCCCCATAGTTTCCAGTTTCTGGCCACTACAAAGAGGGCTGCCACAAACATTCTTGCACATACAGGTCCCTTTCCCTTCATTAAGATCTCTTTGGAATATAAGCCCAGTAGCAACACAGCTGAGTCAAAAGGTAAGCACAGTTTGATAACTTTTTGAGCATAGTTCCAAATTGCTCTCCAGAATAGCTGGATATATTCACAATTCCATGGTGAAAGTTTCTAACCAATATGACTCCCTCAACTGAGCCAAGATGTTCAGTTCCCTTATAACCTAATCCAACAAGAACTTGAGCCAAATAATAACCAGGAAATACAGGGAACAATTATAATAAATGGTTTCTTCCACTACAAACAAAAATTTGTTACAGAATATGGTTTTTCCTTCTGCTGTACTTTTAGATTGGATGGTCCGCCCAGGATTGTCCTAGTCCCCTAGCTTTATACATTGAACTTCCTGAATTAGTCATTCCATAATTCAGGACATAGTGCTGGGGACTTCAGAACTCTGGAATGTCCCAAGATGTTGATGCCTAAAATGCCAACCAGCATGAGACTAACAGCAAAGCTAGTTTCATTGTAGCCCCTAGCACGGGAAGAGAAGGACCAGAAAAATGTGTAGTTCATTGGATTGTCTAGATGTAGCAAATCTAGAAGGAAGTACAGTCAAATTGGAAAGTATTGAAAGTGACACATGAAAGTTATTAGATGTTTAAAAGCTAGATTCATGTTTTCATAGAGAATATATCTTTGTGTTCTGCTCTCTATATAGAACTACTTTTTTGATGTTTAAGGTTTTTTTTTAATGAAAAATCATTTTAAATGAAAAATACATAGGATTGGAGAAGCATTTATCCTTTGTGTTCTGCTCTCTATATAGAACTACTTTTTTGATGTTTAAGTTTTTTTTTTTTAATGAAAAATCAAAGTAGTAGAATAAATACATAGGCTTGGAGAAGTATAAATGGTTTAACATTTAAAGAATTTAGAAATCTCTTAACTATTTGTCAGAGAGATTGATTCTTATTCCTGGTTAAAAAATCTAGAAAATATTAGTAAAATACTGACTAATGTTCATGTAGAAATAGATCATCACAAATAGGCTAAATGGTTTCCTCAAGCACACTTGTCTAATTAAGCTCATTAGAGTGGTGCTATTTATATGTGTATGAATACATTACTACATAGGTCGATAAGGAAATGCCAAAAATATGATTTATATAAATTTGACAATAGTGCTTATATTATACTTTTTCATAAAAGAAAATATTTGAAGAAGACTACAATCCCATTTAGTAGATTTTGAGTTGCCTAAAGGCTAAGAATAATTATTGATGATTGATGTCAACTTTGAAGATATCCAGCAGAATTCCCCAGGAATCTCTATAGATTAGCACTAAGACTTTTGAAGTGCTCTGTATAAATGTGTAAAACATTAACAGAAAGTAATTAAATACAAGACAAGGCACCAGCAATTGGGACCATCAAATCAGGCTTGTGGTACTTGAGATGTATATTAAAAGAAATGAGGAGGAAGAACATTCCAAGCAGGAAGATGACTAGTAAGAACAGACAAGAGAAGAAAATAAAGTGGGTGAGGAACTAAGAAGTCAGTTGACTGGACTATAGTGCACAGAAAAGCATAATGAGATTGGAAAGATAGACTGGGATAACAGATTTTGAAAGGCTTAGAAAATGGTACCATTAAAATAGCTTATGTGATCTTAGCCTGAAATAAGGGTGATGTAGGATCCAAGACTAAGTTGGTGATAGCCCTGCTATTACCTGCTCTGACCAGATCACATTAGCACTATATTTTACATAGAATATTCATAAATTAGAAAATGTCTGATTTGAGAGTCATTGAATGGCTACATGTATATTAGTTAACGGGAATATTGTATATCAAAGGTACATTTAACTTTGTAAATAAACAGGAGACTAAAGGGGCAAACCATAGCTATGTTTAAGCAGTTAGAGGGCTTTTAGAAGAAAAATTAGACTTGTCCTCTTTGACCTCAGCAGGCAGTACTCAGAGCAAAGAATAGGAGTTATAGAGGCAAAATGATGCAAAGAAAATATTCCAACAACTATAGACTTATGAAGTGCAGTAGATTATTTCAGGATGTAGTTGTTTCTCCTTCATTTGGGAATTGAAAGCGAAATTGCGTGCACACTTTTTGGGTAAGATGTAGAGTAGGATCTTGTTCAAGTATTACTTGGACCAGATGAACTCCTTCTAATTCTTAGATCTTATGATTCCAAAATCTTGGTTCATGGTAGAAGTGAGTTGAAAGGTAGTAATGAAAGGGAATATAGCTTGAGGCTGGACTTTTCTTCTCTGACCTTTAACGATTCTTTCCCTTAAGTTTTAAGTTAAATAATTGGAAACATAGCAATGGACCATACATGAGGTCCCCATTGATTATTATCCCTTAAAAATCTTACATCATCCTTGGTTATTTGAATGAGAAGGACCCTTCTTAATGTGGTCTCCAAAGATTGCTTCCCCGTGCAGCCAATCATACAATGACTTGGCTGTTACCTTTTTAATCTCCTTGCATATATTAGTTACTCCATAATTTGAAAATTCTTATTCTCCTTTGACTCATTCAATGAGTATTTGCTAGAGACTTATTTCAGATTTTAATTTTTTAAAAGATCTGGCTTTTTCATCTATTTCCCTAGATTAACATATGGGTATCCTTCTCCTTGAAGCCCAGCTTCCCATTTTAAAGATACTTCTGGTTCTTGGCAAAGCTGTGGCAGTTACATATGTGGATGAAAGAATATTTCATACTTTTAACTTTATAGACAATATAATTTTTTCAATAGTGTTACCATTACTTAAGATGCTTTTGAAATTTATCTTTTGGAATTGTATTTAAAATTGCTTTATAATCAACTTCTGTACTTTCATTATTTAATCATCAGGTCTTAATTATTTTTAATTTTATTGATATATTTTACTTTCATAAGACTTAATTTCAACTATATCCATTTCCTTTTCTTACTCAAGAAATTTTTAAAATAGGAGAAAAGAAATTCCTTAAAACTAATATATAAAGAGTCTAACAATATATTCAATGTTTTATTTTCATGTTTCAAATCTGCAAAGAAGGAAGGGAAGTAACGCTATCTTTACTTCAGCACAAGCTTGATTATGTTACAAAATGTTCAGTTTGTAAAATAATTTTTGATCTTTCTATTTACATTGTCATAGTGATTTTTTCCTGGCTCTGCTTATTTCACTTTACATCAGGCTTGCCATGCTTCTCTACATAGTTCATATTCATTGCTTTTTATGACAGAATATTCCATTATAGGGACATAGCACAATTTCTTTTTTGACTCCCTAGTCAATATACATCTTATTTGTTTCACATTCTTGGTGTTTATAAGAAATGCTGCTGTAAGCATTTTGGTATATATAGGAACTTTCATTCTATCTTTGATCAACGTGGATGTCTATCAGTAAGATATCTGATGCATTGATCACTTCATTTACCAGATGTGGCTTTGGATAACTTTGGGTTATTTTCAAATTTTATCCTTGAAAGAAAGATATTTTGCATCAATAAAGCTGTTCAAAAATTCACATAGGTTCTGAAAGCAATCATAGATTTTGTAGAAAACTAGAGATAGCTTTTATTTAGCAGCAAAGGCTACTGCAGTATTTGTTTGAATCTTCCTAAAATACTCAGATAGTATGCCACATGTGGGGGTTACAAAGACAGAAATGAAATAGTTCTTCTTATTAAGCTAAAATAAATTCAGGCTTTTTTGGGAGGTAGCATTGGAAAACAACCACTAATTCTTTTCTATTTCTTTTCTCTTATTATCAATTTCTTTTTTGCAATTTAACTCCTCTAGCTCAATTTTTGTGACCCACAATATCTTTTGCTTTCCAAGTTTTTATGGGTAGGATCACCCACAGTAGATCACATTGTACTTTGAACCTGACTTAATGATGTCATTTTGATCTTCTTTGATAATGTAGGATAACAAAAGCATACTTTCCCATCTCTTGCTTAAATTTAGATAATTAGCAAAACATATCAAACTCTTTGTGTAACATTTGGCCAAGGTGTAAATGCTCACTCACATTGAAAATTTCAATTGATTCTTTAGCTGGTTCTGATTAGCTCCTATACACTACCAACTATAAAAATGTAAATGAAAATAACAATAAATAATTTCAGGGGCAGCAAGAGGGTACAATAGAAGGAGCAGCAGGCCTGGAATCTGGAAGATATACTGAATTAAAATCTGGCCTCAGCCACTTATTGTGACCCTAAATAAATCATTTAACCCTCTCTCTCTTTTTTTTTTTTTTTCTTTCTCCTCATCTGTAAAACAAATTTGAGAAAGATCCACTTTAATATCTTTGTCAGGAAATTCCAAAAGGCATGAAGAATCAAATACAATTGAAAAACAAATGCTACAAAAAAAATGGAACTCAATGCTGTGAAATTATGACCAAACTTATCCTTGAATAGAATATGAGGGATGATACACATATTATCAGACTTGGTTGATATATTACTTAGTTTACATACTGTTAAAAAGTTATGACTCTTTGGGAGGAACAAAAATCTATTTGGAAATATAGGCAATATAAAGTCAAAAGATATCTATCTAAAAAATTGAGGTGGAAGACACTAGATAATTTCTAAGATCCTTTCTATCTTTATTATTCTGCTATTCCAACTATGAGATAGGAGATTCTATTCATTACTCAGTGTACTGGGATATTTAAATGGCAACATAATGTAAATTACAGTTTAGATAATATCTGCAAAATACATTTTTTTTTTTTTTTTGTAAAGAAGGTACAATGTAGTTATATAAATCTCCATTTATTCTAAAAGGTTTCTTGTGGGTGATTGAGTAGGGGAATAAAAACCAAGGACTGTCTGAATTATCCTATATAAAAGAACCTTCTGTGTTGTAACTGATTACTCAAGATTTTGATTGTAGAGCATGGTGGGGAGAAGACTATCTTCTCCTCTTTTTGTTCTTTTGTTTTTGTTTTTTTTTCCTCAGTCTGAGAACAAAGGGAGATCTCTGGCCTTTAGAGCTTGTTAGGCCATTTTACATATGCAAAAAAAAATAGATTCATTTTAAAGTTGGTAAGACACTTTGCTAGGTTTCTCATCTATATCACCTATTCCCTCTACTTTCCATTCTCACCATCTTTCTACCTCTTGGACTAAGTAAACTAACAAAATAAAAACCCTGGTCATTTCAGATACTGGAAGATCATGGAAAGCTGGCTAATTTTGCACAGACATAAAAAAAAATCCACATCTGCTGCAGTTTTGTGTTGCATAATTGATTTAATCTCTAATTTTAGAGGAACGCTGAACTCTTTTTTTGCTGGACTCTGCATACATTTCTCTAGGGCAAAAACTGTCCTACTTTTCCCTCCCTGGTATCTGTTTAATGCTAGGCCATTTTTTTCTAAGACTGTAAACTACCCTCCGTGAAATAAATGAAATCACAGTTGGAATACAGCTTACTGTACAGACTTATCACCACAAGATAAGGGCTACACCACACGCATCTGCTTTAACGTGCCCCCTCCTTTCTGCTCCCCTTCTTTCTGCTCTAGCAACATCTTCATATTGGCTGAAAGAATAAGTAAGTGGTTCTGCTGATAGCATAAATGCTATTATCTACACAGAGGGGCAGAGTGAGTTAGTGGGTTAGGCTATATGCTGGAAATTCTTAGGTTGTGAGTTCTAATCCTTGATCTCTTCTATTCACTTGCTGTGTGATGCTAGCCAGATTCATGTAAAAACTCTCTTTTTGTCCCTCTCCTCCAACCCAACAATCCCGTGGATTAAAATGCTGACCTTCCTGACTAAACCATGCCCTTCAGGGATGGCCTATAGAGGCTTGGAGGCTCTCCAAAACCATGCGATGAGATTAAGTATTCACAAATAACTGATGGAGGGTTTATTGGTTACCTTAACTTAGTAGCAGTTGGTTGGTAATAATTTTGTAATTGTAATTTCTCTACATCCAATGGACTCAGCAAAATGACTACTCATGACTACTATATTAGAAACCTCTCAAGATTTCCATTAGACTTGAAAGCCTTGTTGTAAGAGGGTTCATCTACAACATTTTGTTGTAAGATGTGGTTCTCTGAGAGAAGCAGAAAATCTAGCGAAAATTTAAGCAATGTAAAATCAAAAGATATAAATTTTAAAAAATCAAATTTGAGGGGGAAAGACTAGAAAATCTCTAGGATAATTTATACTTTTCTTATTCTGTTGTCCCCATTATGAAATAGAAGATTTTATGGTAAAATATTTAAATTGCAACTTAGATGATAGGGTAAAATACATTTTTTTTAATGTAAAGAAAGTACAATTTAAGTATATAAATCTATAGTTATTCTCAATTTTACTTTTCATTTTTCACTAATCAAAAAGCTAGGAAGGTAGCATGTTTGCAGCACATTGTATATGCTAACTATTTCTTTCTCTCCTCTTACTGCATCCCCTTCTTATCTTCTATTTCTTCCTCATAGGATGCATAATTTCAGTGAAAGCATGTCTAAACCATCAGGTACAAAAGAATAGGGAATAATCTCCAGAAAGAAGTAATCCTCCTTGGACTTTTTCTTGCTGCCAGTCTTGGCAAGGATGTGAATTTTTCAGCTAAATCTGATAAAACTTCCCATTCCTACCTGTAAAATGGAGGATGGTTACTGTCAATTTCTGCCAGGGAATTATGGTGTTGGTATTAATGGATTGTGCTTATACCATTTTATATTGTTTTTATATTCTTATATTTCCACTGATTAATGCAATACCTACCACACAGCAGACGCTTAAAAACTCTTGTTGAACGAATGAGTCATTGTTAGATTTGGAAATGAACACACTCTTTAAAAAATATGGTATTTGGCTACTTGGCAGAATCATTGGATATGTGTTAGCAGTCCAAAATTATCATTCACATAATGTAAAAAGTCATGATTTGCACCTGTAGGACAATGTCTAATGTATTAAGTTTGGCATTTGCAAAATAGCTCCAACTTCATGGCTATATTTATATGAGACCTTTGGGAGAACTATATATGCCTTCCCCATATTGTAGTTTTTGTTCCTATAAAGGAAGAGATGATAAAGATATAACAAGTGAAAATAATTCAAATCCATCCAGTAAATCTGGAGATTCTGCTCTGCAGAAACAAAAGCATTTTATAGTTGAGGACAAAAAAGTAGGCCCATATAGGGTCTTCTTCTACTCAAAAGAATAGTGTCATATTTACAGATATTGGGTAAATGTATGTATGCATACACATATTAAGTATTTTAAATTGTATTAAAAATAACATGTGAAAATTAATTGCTTATATATGCTGATTTATGTGTATGTTTGTGCATTTATACATATGTATACACATATATACTATATACACACAGACACACATAATATAATAACTAAATTAAAATATTTCTTAGTAAATATTCTTAACAAACTAATTTATTATATTATATATAATTTATTATATGTCTGCATCATTTATATACAAATATGTTAAACATGAATAATGTAATATAATATGTATGTGCATATAATTTAGAGGTGTATTATTAGTAACTCATCTCTAATATGTTCACTTGCATTTGCTTTCTTTAAAGACTAACATAATCCTTAATGGTCAATTAACTGGAAGGCTTTTTTATTTTTTTTAAATAGGTACTTTTTCTGAGCCCTTACAGAAAGGGCAAAAACTTTTGATCCAGCTTCAAGTTTCTGAGGGAATCTACTGTGATCGTTTGGATGGAATTAATGTTGCTTCCGGAACTATTGGTATGAATATGTGTTCCTATCTTTTAAAATTCAATAAATAGGGGGCAGCTAGGTGGTACAGTGGATAGAGTACCAGCCCTGAATTCAGGAGGACCTGAGTTCAAATCTGGTCTCAGACACTTAACACTTCCTAGCTGTGTGACCCTGGGCAAGTCACTTAACCCCAGACTCAGGAAAAAAGATAAATAAATAAACAAAATGTAGAAACGTACAAAGGGATACTTGAATAAAGACCTGGTTTTGAAATCAGAATGCCATATGTTCACTGCTCCTCACACATACTAAGTATATGATCTTGGACAAGTTACTTTCAATCTTTCAATCTCCCAGGCAACTCTTTAAAATTATAAATCTGGTGCTGACCTTCAGGGGTAGTAGCAGTTGCTATGCATCATTCATTTGGATTAAAATCAAATCAATTCAGATATACACAGGCTGTACTCACATACTTGTGGGTGTGGAAAGTAGGAAGGAGGCTTGCTTTGAATCTGCTCTTATGCGGGCTTAAAAAATAATTTTGGATGGATTTTTCTTAGTTGTGAAATCTTTCTAATTGATCAGTAAAACAGACTGGTCAATCAATCTTTACATCTCCTGATGTTATAATGACATCTATGACTAAAAAGGGTGTAAGCTAAAAATGGCTTCTCTGTCATATAAATTGTGTTTTAGAATAATTCAGTAGACAAAAAACATTCATTGTCCTAGAAGGTCCAAAAGTCTAATGGGGAAAAAAATGCAGAGAAAGAAGCTGAAAAGCTGAGGAGTGGAGGAAGGGAAGAAAGAGTGGGTACTATGTGTAGAGGAATGATGAAATCCTGTAACCAAGTAGGAAGTAATGAGCAATCTATCTTGGCTCCCTCATAAAACAGGGCTATCCACTCTCCAATCAAAGGCCATGATCTGTATAGAGATTTTTGGTAGCACCTAGTACATTCTAGATTCTCAATTAGGTCTCAAAAATGCCCTCTTTGAGGCATTTCTCATTTTCTCATTAAAATAATGAGAAACAATGATATTTATTAGATTAATGAAATTTATCCAGTTAGTATCATCATCAACCTTCTAATTTTCAACAAAAAACTTACTGTGCCAGGTATATAGGGATAGAAAGATGATAAGATGTAGTCTTAAATATCCCACAATTGAGTTTCTCTCAAGTTTTTGTGATAGTAGAATGAAATGAAAAAAGAAATAATAGGGCTTTTTTCCTCCTATCATGCTTGGTCCATAATTATCTACCATGAAGCAAATAAAATTGCAACATAAATGATAGATTTAGCTTCTCTTAATCTTCATTAATAAGGATGTTCAAAGAAATACTGCATTAATTGATTAAGGGAAATGTTGGACTAATTCTGGATTAAACAGCAAACTTTTTTCAATTTTGCTTGCAAGAAGTGAAAGCTTTTTTTGCTGCTTTAAATTTCCAAAATATATGAGTGCACTTTCATGCACCTTGAATGCCAATTCTCATTATGTAAAACCCATAGATATAGGAAGTGTTTGATAAATGATTGAAGTATATTAACAATTTTCAGATGATGAAATTAAAGCCATTTATGGTTATATGAAAAAATGCTCTTAATCACTATTGATTAAGGAAATACACATGAAAACAACTCTGAGATACCACCTCACACCTCTCAAATTGGCTAAGATGACAAGAATAGATAATGACAATGTTGGAAGGGATATGGGAAAATTGGGACATCGATGCCTTGTTGGTGGAGTTGCCAAACAATCCCACCATTCTGGAGAGCAATTTGGAACTATGCCCAAAGGTCTATCAAACTGTGCATACCCTTGGACCCAACAGTGTCCTTATTGGTTCTGTATCCCAAGGAAATCATAAAGGAGGGGAAAGAACCCACATGTGCAGAAATGTTTGCAGCAGTTTTTTTGTGGTAGCAAAGAATTGGAAAAGGAGTGAATATCCATCAATTGGGGAATTTTGTTCTATAAAATGATGAACAAGCTGATTATAGAAGGGCCTGGAAAGATTTATGTGAACAGACACTGAGTGAAACGAGCAGAATCAAGAATACATTGTACACAATAATGGCAAGAATGTGCGATGATCAACTGAACAATTCAATTCTTCTCAGTGGTTCAGTGATTTAAAGCATAACCAATAGACTTTGGATAGAAAATTATTTCTGCATCCAGAAAAAAACTAAGGAGACTGAATGTAAATCAACACATGCTATGTTCACTTTTTTTTTTTCTGTTTTTTTTTTAATCTCTCCCATGTTTTTTCCCTTTTTTTCTGATTTTTTTCTCTCCCAATGTGATTCATAAAGCAATTGCATTAAAAATAAATAAACTCACTACAATAAAAATAAATAAATAAATGTATGAGACTGATCCCAACTCTTAAAATTGGTCTTTTCTCATAAATCAACAATGAAGAAAAATCTCTTACCATTTACTGTGCCATTCATTTAGGTTCTAGTTCATTGAGGTTTTCCTATACTTGCTAATTAGTAAACATTCTTTAAGTACTTGTATTATGCCAGATGTTATAGGATACAGAGAGTGGACTAATTATACAAATACGTTTTTTTGGCCTTCTTTCTCTTGGGAAAGTTATTGCTCAGAAATGTGAGTTCTGGAGAATTGGGAATTATATTTAAAATGGAGCTTGGCACTTTTATGTTTATAACAAAAGAAAGACCTGAAGGAATATAGCTGGACTACATCAAGCAAATCTCAGTTAAGACTTTAACCCTTTTGTCTGAAGAGAATAATATTCTGAAACCAAGTACCTAAAGATATTTTCTTTGATAAGCTTAACAGGACAAAAGAATGATGTGAATTACTGGAAACAAAAACAATGGCATTAAATCCTTTTCTTCTAGAAGAGAAAATTTATTCCACCCTAGCCCTGCCCCCACTCCATGCATACTAAATAACATAAAAGACCAAAGAAACAAGTTATGCATTAAGAGCAGAGATTTCAGAGGGATTCTAGTAGGTAATTCTTAAAATATGATGGCATTTTTCTCTTCAGATTTTACTGCCTTCCTTGACCAGCTTGACTTCCTTTTAAGAACCAAATAAAATGCTATCTTTTACTGGAAACCTTTCCCAATCCTTCTTAATTCTAGTGCCTTCCTTATTATTTCTTATTTATCCTGTATATCATTTGGTTTGTATATATTTGTATATTTTCTCTCTCATTAAATTGTAAGCTCCTTAAGGACAGGGATTGTCATTTGCCTCTTTTTTATATCCCCACTGCTTAGCACAGTGCCTGGTACATAGTAGGTAGTTTAAAAATGTTTATGAACTGATTGATTATACATTTATTTCTAAACCTTACATAATCTTTTACAATGTTTCAGTTTCCTTACAAGGCCCACAGTTTATCAATAGCATTGCCACTTAGGTACACATAGGACAATATAAAGATATTTAGAGCACCCACATTGATCTTATCAGATTACATGTAAAATTTCAAATATCTGTAATAAAGGCTTTTTTTTTTTTTTTTAACCATTACCCTTTTTTGCATTTTATCCTCTGCAGTTATTGTCTTTTGTTATGCTTATTAATTTCCTGTCTTTTACTTGCTCCAGGGGTTTATGGGAAGGTGCATCTTCATAGTGCATACCCCAGGAAGGCCTGGACACATCTTGGAGCTGACATTGCATCAGGAAATGAGAGGTAAGAGGTCAAAGTTACTTTGAGTCAGTATGTATGCTTGCTATTAATAATGCTTCACCTTAAAGTGTTATTTCAATGCAGAGTTAATTACTAAATGAAGTCACCTTCAGAAACATTGACTTATGAAAGATTAGTAAGTTAGAGTTTGAAGGAATTCCTTCAGAGACATTCATTTTCGAGTTATATAATAAAATCTTACCAGTTCAAACTAAATAGGGGAGATGCCAGTCTGAATAATTGAAAAATATGAATTATAGGCAAATGTAAATGAAAATTAATTGTAATACTTAGAAACACATAGGGTTATTTGAACTAGGCTAAAACTGTTAGCAAAAAATTCTTAGAGGGTTTGTTTGGATGAAAATACAAATGCTTTATATTTAGCAAATTAATTTTAGATACAATTGTGCTGCCTAACTTACTTTTTGGATCTAATTTTCACTATTTGTAAAATGAGAGCATTTGACCCAATAATCTCAGAAATCTTTCTACCTCTCAACTAATTGTACTAATTGAAAACTATTTATTCTTTAAGTAACATAGACATTTTCCTACAACTTTATTTATAATAAGGGTTTGCTAAGCAATTCTTTCCTCTTTGATTCTTCCTTTTTTACCCTAGTATTAGTTTTATTTAATGACAACTCAGAATTCATGTTATTTCCTATAGCAGGGATTTTTTTGGTAGAGATTAATGCTTGGTTAGAAAAGTTTTCACTTGAACTATTGTAAATGTCATACCTACAGAACCAACCAGAGAAATGAGAAAAGGACATTCTGTAACAAAATAAATTTTATTTGGTGGTACTATCAGTAGAAATGGGAAAATTTGAAAAAGTGTTACTTTGTTTTGCAAACAAAATTTCCATTTTAAACATCTTAAGGTAAGATGCTGTTGTAATCTCTACGTAGCAATATCTGACAAGTTACTGTAAACACAAAACTAAGGCTCAAAGAAGATATTAGGATTGGAGATAATAAAATTAAATAAATTAATCAACAAACATTTATTAATCACATATCAGACACTGTGATAAGCACTGATTGTATAGAAAGAAGCAAAAGTAATCCCTGAATTCAAGGAGTTTACAATCTAATAATGAAGGAGACAATATGGAAATATATCCCAACAAGCTATATATAAGATAAAGAGGATATAATTAACAGAAAAAATGGCATTATAATTTAGAAGGATGGGTGAAACTTTTAGTAAAAGATGAGATTTTAGTTGGAATTTAAAGAAAGCTAGGGAGCTGGAACAGAAGAGGAAAGTGTTCCAAGTGTGAGGGACAGGCAGAGAAGATTTCTGGGGTTAAGAAATGGAATGAATATTCATGGAATGGTCGGCCAGAAAGCCAGTGTCATTGGAAGAAAGGTTATATGTTAGAAAATAAAGTATAAAAAGCCTGGAAAAGTAGGAGGTTAAGAAGAGCTTTGAATACTAAACTGAGCATTTTGTATCTGCTCCTGGAGATGATTGAAAGCCATTGGAGTTTATTGGTGATAGTGATAGCCTGATCAGATTTATGCTTTAGAAAAATCACTTTCGTACCTGAATGAAAAATGGATTGGAGTAGAGAGAAACTTGAGGCAAGGAGATCCGCCATCAGTGCACTATAGTAGTCTAGATATGAGGTGACAAGATTATCAAAATGGTGGCAACATAAGAAAAGAGAAAGAAAGTTTTCTGAGAAACCTTGCAAAGATAAAATTGATGGGCCTTGGCAATAGATTTAATAAGGAGGTAAGTAAAGGGGAATAGAGATTGACTCCAAAGATAGGAGACCAAGGGACTGAGAAAAAGTGTTTTCCTCTACAGTAAAAAAAAAGCTAGAAAGCATGGGGTGATGGTGCTAGTAAGAAAGATAATGAACTCCATTGTGGACATGTGGAGTTTATGATGTTGATGAGAATTAGATAAGGAGTATCTAAATGAAATTAGGTTTAATTGAGATCTAGTGGCAGGTTTGGGGTACAGGCAGTCAAATAGAGCTCCCCGGCAACCCCTTTGGATTCAGCACAAGGATACAGAGTTAAATGAGGTCTAGTGGCAGCACAAGAGTCCTCTGTAAAGGAATTTACAGACCCAAAAATCTAGATTGATAAAAGAGGTTTATTGTGGGGTTTGGAAGTAAGGTTAAAAGGTAGAAAGACACCAGAGCCAGGGCTGGCACTGGTGGTCAGAAATCCTTGACATGGCCGGCGTAAGGATGCCATGTTTGGGACTTCTGCAATAAGAGTGGACTCCAGTTTTGCCCCTTTTATAATAGGGGGGCTTTTGGTAATCTCAAGGGGCTCTTGGGTGGAGTCCCTTCAGCCAGGGCTAGAATTTGAATAGAATTCAATGGTTTTTTAGATAAGGAGGAAGCTGTTTGTGCTTGGGATAGGGGTTGGGAAACCTGAGCAGATCATTAGAATGGAGGCTGGGACAGCCCAAGTTAGCTCAGATCCAGTGAGGGGCTAGGAGAGCCCAGATATCTCCCATAGGAATTCAGCCATGGGGATTGGGAATCAGAAAGGAATATTAAAGGGGCTATAACCCACACCAATGTCTCCTGGACATCCAGTTTGACATCATGCTACTGGAGATTTGTGATCTGAGATCAGCAGAAAGATTGGGATAGATTAAGTAGATCTGAGAATCATCAGCCTACATTTCCCCATGTTCTGAATTATTGCACTTAGTACTCATAAGGTCTAGATTTAGGGAACCAAAATGAGATTAGGATTTCTGGTGGTCAGGGAGTTAAATGATAAGGTCTAGTGGCAGGTTTGGGGTTCAGGAAACCAAATGGAGAGGTTTGGTTCCCCTGCACCCCATTGGGATTCAGTGCAAAGGGTAAGGAGTTTTAGGGAACTCCCTTCTGGTGGCACAGAGATTCTCTGTAAAGGAATTTACAAACCCCAAAATCTAGATTGATAAAAGAGATTTGTTATAGGAATTGAGAAATAAGGTTAGAAATCCTGACAGAGAGGCATATAGTCTTGTTAGGGAAATAGGTGAGGGTAAAGAAAGGATAACACCAGAAAAGAATATTCCAGTGGACAGAGGCCTTTGGCATCCCAAGCATGGCATAGCTGGCATGTTTGGAACCTCTGCAAAGAGAGGGTTTTAGATTGGCTCTTTTATAAGACTTGGCTACAAGCTGGGGGTTCCTCTTGTTTGGGCCGGGTACAACTAGAATTGAATTGAATAGAAGATCATTTGAATAGGGTTGAAATTCTTTAGCTCTGGACTCAACTAGCCCCACCTAGGTAAACCTCTTTATCTGATTCCCTGGGGCGGTCTTTCACTGAGACAAGATTGAAGAAGATTTTCTCCTTCAAGGATTTTTAGTTTCAGGCTACCCTCTTCAGTACCTTTGTCAATAACAATTGCATTGTATTTCAGTTTGACTTTTTTGTGTATAAAGGTGAGCTTTAATACTTAGCTATGTTGTAGGCTGCTAGAGGTCAAGATCTATGTGTGTGTGTGTGTGTGTGTGTGTGTGTGTGTGTGTGTGTGTGTGCTGTGTGGGTGGGTGGGTATAGGTGTGTATTCTCTTAAATGTTTATCATAGAAACAAAAACTCAAGCATCTGCCAATTAAAGAAACAGACAATAACCGAATCCTCCAAAACAACACCCAAAACAAAACAAATAAAAAAAAAATGTAACTAAATGAAAATTTACATCAAACTGATTTTTTCATGTAAAGAATTTTATTATAATGATTAGAAACATGTATATAGTAAGAGCTATATAAATGTTTATTAAGATGATAATGTGCCAGAGCACTGTGTTAAATGCTTTACAATTATTATTTTATTTATTCTTCACCACAACCCTTGGAGGTAGGTGATAAATTATTCCTATTTTATAGATGAGAAAATTGAGGCAAACAGATTAAGCAAACAGAGTAATACAACTAGTATGTATATGGGGACAGATTTGAACATCAGTTCTTCCTGATTCCAGGTCCAGTTTCCTATTTATTGTACCACCTACTTGTCCATTCAGGTCTTTGACTACTCTAGATATATTGGTATAAAAAAGTTACCACTACTTCTTGTATAGAAGAATGTTGCTCCACCTTGAATGGAAGTATAAGGAGGGACTAAGCGCTGAAGTTATTAGTGTCATCTTAAAGCAGTTTGAAAACATAAATTTTATAAGATTTGGAATTATGTCTTATTTAAAGTCAACATTTAGTACTGTGCTTTTTACATTGTAGGTGAATATTAAGTGTTTCTATTGATGTTATTCAATAAATTTAAATAAGATTGGCTAATGATTGGCTACAGAAGAAAAATACCAAATCTCTTGTAAAGTCATAAGTCATTCATCCCATAACCATCTTTTTCTTATGAGGAAAAAAAAAAAAAAAAAAAGTCCTATGCCTAGAATAGCCTAAAGCCTGGGGTTATATGCAGCCACTATCATTTAGCTTTAACAGAATTTTAGTTCAGTTAACAAGACAATTTAAATTGTGTGTTTATATGTATAAATATATATATATGTCTCACACATGGTTTTAAGAGTTTTAAAGGTAATTTAGGAAGCATACAATTAATGCTGTCTTTATAGTTTGGAGATATATTTTCCTTCAGCTGTGTAATGTATTAATGGCAAGAGAATGGAAAATGTGCAGATATTTTGTTTATCCTTTTAAAAAGTTATCTTTCAGGAGAGTTCCACTGTGATTATTCATATTTTCCTCCCTTTCTTTTCCCATCTGGTTCCCATTTTTGGTTACGATTATGGTCACAAACAACTCTTCATCTTTCTAGTTTTATATTCAGAACAATTGAGGTCTCTTCTCTCCCCTGTAGGATGTTCATTAACATCAATCAAAGATATTGCATACATCAAGGATTGGAACAATCATTAAGCCAGGATTCTTTGAAATGGGGAAGGTAGAAATTGGGGAAGTAAGAGTAGAACCAGGTGACATTGATATCATGATATGAGAGTAAAACAAAAACTAATATTTAGAGGGTACAGTTTCATTACCACTGAGAGGGAAATTCTGTATAACATCTTGTGTGAGAAGTTGTGTTGCATCACCCTAGACTTCAATTAGGAGATGTGCACTCTTCTCTAGAAAAGAACTAGGAGCTCTTTCATGGTCAGGCTATCACCAAACCAAACAGGCTATCTGATGCCAGAAGCTCTCTTTCAACCCTCTTTCTTAAGTATGGAACCCATGATTCCACTCAATTGTGAAGTGTGATGTTGACATCTATAAGGATCTGTTCGCCAATATCGTATTGTAGCCAGGTATTGCTCTCTGGTTGCAGAAGGAGATTAGATTGGTGTTAGTACATGGGGGTGAAGAAGACCTTTAAGTATACACTGACTTAAGACAAGTTTGAATAAGAGTGCATACATTAAAGGAAAAAAAAAACAACAACAAGGCAGTATGTCCTTTTTTTGGAATGCCTATAGAATATAAACTCCATGATGGTGGAAACTATTTCATTTCTATTTTTATATTCCTAATTCCTGGAGCCATTGTGTCTGGTCAATAGCAGATGCCTCAAAAATGTCTATTGATGGATCTCCATGGAATAATTAACAGTATCTCTCCTCAAATTGTTTATGGCCCTTAGCTTGTACTTCCTTGACTTTTTCACTTTGAATAATAAGATCATAAACTTTAGAGACAAAAGGTTCTTTAAAATTCATCTAATTCATTGCCTATATTCTTAATTATATCAACCTGATCAAATCATCTAATCTATCTAAAGTTGCTCATTGATAAAATGAGTATCAAACTTATACTACTTACCTTGTAAAGCATATTATGGAAAAAGCATTTTGTAAACCTAAGTAGCCAGGTAATACAGTGACTAAGAGAGTCAGGAAGCTGAGTAGTTAAATCTTGTTTCAGACACTTGCTGGCCAAGTGATCTTGGGCTAGTCACACAGGAAAAATAGTAGAAACAGGATTTAATCCCATGTTCTCTGGCTCCAAATTCAGTGCTTTTTTCATACAGCATCTTTTACTTGATGTTATGGTTATTTATGCATAGATTGTAGCTTCCTCCTCCCTTTAGAATTAAAAGCTATGTGAAGGCAGGTATTTTATTGTGTCCAGCACAGTGCCCTTCACATAGTTGGTTTAGTAAATGCTTGTTTATTCAATTGACTTCTCTGTTCAATGCCTCTTCTTCACAACCTCTAATCAAGTTATTTTTATGAATTCCTTAAGGTACTTCCTGTAAAGAACAAATGAATTCCCAAGACACATATTTCCCAAATACTGCTTCATTAACCAGGCAAAAGCATAGCCCAAGGGATTTCCAATATATTATTGCCCAGAGAGAGAAACTCCCTCTCTCCTCTGTTTTGAGATAATCTTTATCCCTAAGTGCTGAAAGGAAATTTAAGGCCAAGGACTTTGTGACCAACTATTCCTTAAATGGAAAGCACATTGAATGTAGGACCTGAAGAGAAGAATCATAAAAACAAATGCACATAGTCTATTACTTCTCTCATTTTTGTAGTACTCATGCATGATCATAGATTTCAAGCCAAAAGGAACTTTAAAGGCTATTGGGTTCAGTATCCTCTCTTTAAAGATGAGAAGTTAAGAGTAAAAGACTAAATGATTTCTCCAGGGTCACATGGCTAGCAAGTGGTTGAAACAAGATTTGAAAAATTCAAGCTTTTACCAGTTCAATAATCAGGCTACTTCCAGAAGTGTGATTTTGGATAACTTGACCAAGTTTCATTTCAGTGGCTTGGTAAGGAAATCAATTCATTAAACCTCAGAGAATCTGGTTTTGAATTCCAGGACTACTATGCACTCTATGACTTTGAAACTTTCTGAACCTCAGTTACCTTATCTGTAATAAGAGGGAGTTATTTAGCTAAATAATCTTTGAAGGGAAAGGAAAAAGGAACAAATATTTATTAAGTACGTTTTATGTGCCATGAACTGTACTTTAAAATAATTTGCTCAGTTGATTTCTGAGATCCACTCCAGTTTTATATAAATCTTATCAAAAAAAAATTTATATACCACTATGACAGATATAAAAGAAGTATAAGACAGTGTCTGGTAAGGCTTAAACTTTTCCCACTCACAACCCTTTTTCTCCTGAGAAATTTTTATGCAATCCCAGGTATTTAGGTGTGTAAAATAGGTATACAAATCAAACACATTATAAAGAAATCTATTTTAAAACAATTCTTTGGTATACATATAATTTTGATTGGTTAGTTTCCTTTGATCTCTCCCTCTCTTTTTTTTTTTTTTCCTGAGGCTGGGGTTAAGTGACTTGCCCAGGGTCACACAGCTAGAAAGTGTTACGTGTGTGAGACCAGATTTGAACTCTGGTTCTCCTGAATTCAAGGCTGGTGCTCTATCCACTGCACCACCTAGCTACTCCTCCTTTGATCTGAAAGAGGATCAAAATGACATCACAATATTAGAGCCAAATTACAGTGTATTTGACAGTGGCTGATCAAACCAATACGAGACTGGAATGTTCTACCACAGTTTGGACACAGAGTTCCTATGAACCTTCTATGAAGGTACATGTGGTACATGGTACCTTTTCTGAAGGTATATGGTACACCATGGTGGTCCTGTGCCAGCATCTTGCATGTCATTTAGTCAATTCTAAAGTTCTTGAGAGATATCTTGAGAATATTCTTATATTGTTTTTTCTGACTACCTTGTAAGAACTTGCCCTGTGTGGGTTCTCCATTAAAAAAAAAAAAATTGTTGACAGGAATACATTTGACATTAAAACGTTATAGCCAGCTCAATGGAATTGTGCCCTCTGCAGAACCATTTATTAAAGATAAAAGGAAATTTACATACTAATGAGATGGATAGGCTTGTTTATATTTACATAAAGAATTAAATCTTGGTGGTATATTTGATACCTTTTACTGTTGTCAATTTTTTCTTTTCTTTTTTTTAAGTTTTTTAAATTAATTTTATAATTATAATTTTTTTCACAGTACATATGCATGAGTAATATTTTTTTGCAACATTATCCCTTGTATTCATTTTTCCAAATTTTCCCCTCCCTCCCTCTACTTCCTCTTCTAGATGACAGGCAATCCCCTACATATTAAATGTGTTACAGTATAACCTAGATACAATATATGTGTGCAAATCCAATTTTCTTGTTGCACAGTAAGAATTGGATTCTGAAGGTATAAGTAATCTGGGTAGAAAGACGTAGTGCAAACAGTTTACATTCAATTCCCAGTGTTCCTTCTCTGGGTGTAGCTGTTTCTGTCCATCATTGATCAACTGGAAGTGAATTGGATCTTCTTTATGTTGAAGATATTCACTTCAATCAGAATATATCTTCATACAGTATTGTTGTTGAAGTGTATAGTGATCTCCTGGTTCTGCTCATTTCACTCAGCATCAGTTCATGCAAGTATCTCCAAACCTCTCTGTATTCATCCTGCTGGTCATTTCTTACAGAACAATAATATTCCATAACATTCATATACCATAATTTACCCAACCATTCTCCAATTGATGGACATCCATTCATTTTCCAGTTTCTAACCACTACAAAAAGAGCTGCCACAAAGATTTTGGCACACACAGGTCCCTTTCCCCTCTTTAGTATTTCTTTGGGATATAAGCCCAGTAGTAGCACTTCTGGATCAAAGGGTATGCACAGTTTGATAACTTTTTGGGCATAGTTCCAAATTGCTCTCCAGAATGGCTGGATTCTTTCACAACTCCTCCAACAATGCATCAGTGTCACAGTTTTCCCACATCCCCTCCAACATTCATCATTATCTTTTCCTGTCATCTTAGCCAATCTGACAGGTGTGTAGTGGTATCTCAGAGTTGTATTAATTTGCATTTCTCTGATCAATAGTGACTTAGAACATTTTTTTCATATGATTACAAATGTTTTATTTTCTTCATCTGAAAATTGTCTGTTCATATCCTTTGACCATTTATCAATTGGAGAATGGTTTGATTTCTTATAAATTAGAGTCAGTTCTCTATATATATTTTGGAAATGAGGCCTTTATCAGAACCTTTAACTGTAAAAATAATTTCCCAATTTGTTACTTCTCTTTTAATCTTGTTTGCATTAGTTTTGTTTGTACAAAAGCTTTTTAATTTGATGTAATCAAAATCTTCTATTTTGTGATCAATATTGATCTCTAGTAATCCTTTGGTCATAAATTCCTTCTTCCTCCACAGGTCTGAGAGGTAGACTATTCTCTGTTCCTCTAATCTATTTATGATCTCATTCTTTATGCCTAAATCATGGACCCATTTTGATCTTATCTTGGTATATGGTGTTAAGTGTGGGTCCATATCTAATTTCTGCCATACTAATTTCCAGTTTTCCCAACAGTTTTTTTCAAATAATGAATTCTTATCCCAAATGTTGGTATCTTTGGGTTTGTCAAACACTAGATTGCTAGAGTTGTACCCTATCTTGTCTTGTGTACTTAATCTGTTCCACTGATTGACTAGTCTATTTCTTAGCCAATACCAAATGGTTTTGGTGACTGCTGCTTTATAATATAGCTTTAGATCAGGTACAGTTACACCACCTTCATCTGACTTTTTTTCCATTAGTTCCCTTGAAATTCTCAACGTTTTATTCTTCCATATGAATTTTGTTGTTATTTTTCTAGATTTCTTGGGAGTCTGATTGATATAGCACTAAATAAATAGATTAGTTTGGGGAGTATTGTCATCTTTATTATATTTGCTTGGCCTATCCAAGAGCAATTAATGTCTTTCCAATTATTTAAATCTGACTTTATTTTTGTGGCAAATGTTTTGTAATTTTGCTTATATAATTCCTGACTTTTCTTTATACTCTCAACAGTTGTTTTGAATGGAATTTCTCTTTGTATCTCTTGCTGTTGCATTTTGTTGGTGATGTATAAAAATGCTAAGGATTTATGTAGATTTATTTTGTATCCAGCAGCTTTGCTAAAGTTCTATTTCTAATAGCTTTTTAGCAGAGTCTTTGGGGTTCTCTAAGTATACCATCATGTCATCTGCAAAGAGTGATAGTTTGATTTCCTCATTTCCTACTCTAATTCCTTGAATCTCTTTCTTGGCTCTTATTGCCGAGGCTAGCATTTCTAGTACTATATTGAATAGTAATGGTGATAGTGGGCAACCTTGTTTCACTCCTGATCTTACTGGGAAAGGTTCCAGTTTATCTCCATTACATATTATGCTTACTGAGGGTCTTAAATATATGCTCCTGACTATCTTAAGGAATAGTCCATTTATTCCTATACTCTCAAGTGTTTTTAGTAGGAATAGATGTTACATTTTATCAAATGCTTTTTCTGCATCTATTGAGATGATCATATGTTTTTTTTAATTTGATTATTAATATGATTAATTGTACTAATAGTTTTCCTAATATTAAACCAGCCATGAATTCCTGGTATAAATCCTACTTGATCATAGTGTATTATCCTGGGGATGATTTTCTGAAGTCTTTTTGCTAATATTTTATTTAAGATTTTAGCATCAATATTCATTAAGGAGTTTGGTCTATAATTTTCTTTCTCAGTTTTCAACCTACCGGGTTTAGGTATCAGTACCATGTCTGTGTTATAAAAGGAGTTTGGTAGGACTCCATCCCCTATTTTTTCAAATAGTTTATATAACATTGGGGCTAATTGTTCTTTAAATGTTTGGTAGAATTCACATGTAAATCCATCTGGTCCTGGGGATTTTTTCCTGGGGAGTTGATTAATAGCTTGTTCTATTTCTTTTTCTGAAATGGGACTATTTAAACACTTTACCTCCTCCTCTGTTAATCTAAGAAGCCTATATTTTTGGAGGTAGTCATCCATTTCACTTAAGTTATCAAATTTGTTGGCATAAAGTTGGGCAAAGTAACTCCTTATTATTTCTCTAATTTCCTCTTCATTGGTGGAAAGATCCCCCTTTTCATTTTTAAGACAAACAATTTGATTGTTCTCTTTCCTTTTTCTGATCAGATTTACCAAATTGTTATCTATTTTATTGGCTTTTTCATAAAACCAACTCTTAGTTTTATTTATTAATTCAGTAGTTTTTTGTTTTTTTTTTACTTTTTTACTTTTATTTCTCTTGAGTCTTTTGGATGTAGATCAAATTATTTGTTTAAGTCTGGTTTTTTTCTTAGAAACAAATGGAATTCCTCTGTTTCATTAAATGTCCATCTTCTTCCATGGAAGAAAATGCTAAACTTAGCTGGGTAGTTTATTCTTGGTTGCAATCCTAGTTCTTTTGCCTTTTGGAATATCAGGTTCCAGGCCCTTAGATCCTTTAATGTGGAGGCAGCCAGATCTTGAGTGACCCTTATTGTGGCAACTTGATATTTGAATTGTTTTTCCTAGCTGCTTGCAATATTTTTTCCTTTGTTTGGTAGTTCTGCAGCTTAGCCACAATGTTACGTGGAGTTCTTTTTTTAGGGTCTTTTTTGAGAAGGTGTTCGATGAATTCTTTCAACGCCTATTTTCTCTTGTTTCTATTATTTCTGGACAGTTCTCTTTGATGATTTCCTGTAAAATAGAATCTAGGCTCTTTTTTCATCATAATTTTTGGGAAGTCCAATGATCTTCAGATTATCTCTCCTAGATCTATTTTCCAGATATAGATTTTCCAAGTAAATATTTGATGATATTCTCCAGCTTTTCATTTTTTTTTTTTTTTGGTTTTGTTTGACTGATTCTTGGTTTCTCAATGAATCATTCATTTCTATTTGTTCAGTTCTGATTTTTAATGAGTTATTTTCTTTATTCACATTTTTTAGTTCTTTTTGTATATGATCAATTGAGTTTTTAAATGAATTATTTTGCTCTGTTGAATTTTTTTCCATTTCACTAATTTTTTTTTTTTTTTTTTTTTTTAGTGAGTTATTTTCTTTTTCCAAATCACAAATCCTACTTTCTTGGGAATTTTTTATCTTTTCCAATTCAGAAATCCTACTTTCCTGTGATTTTTTTAACCTTTTCTAATACACAAATTTTGTTTCCCTGTACCTCCTGTAAATTCTTTATTTTTTCCAACTCAAATTTCAGGATGTTGTTATTCTCTATCATAGCTTTTCTTTCCTTTCCTCATTTTTCTTCAAACTCTCTTAACTTTTTAATAGTCTCTTCTAGGAGAAAGTTATGTGATGGGGGCAGGTATCATTCCCCTTTAGAGTGTAATCTGGAGACTCTCTGCTATTAGCTTCCTCGGGGTTGGATACCCTCTCTTTCTCTGTATAGAAGGTGTCTATCATTCTCTTCAATTTCTTACTCATTGTTAATACTCTGTGGGGGTCTGCCATTGTATAGGAAATTTACCAGCTTACTCCCAGACTGGGGGTTGGATACAACAATCCTGTGACTGGGCTAAGAGAGAGCTCTGGGAGAGAGTTCCCCTCCCCCCTGGAAATGACTCAAAGGTGAGGTGGTTAGCCCGGCTACTTTGCAAGGAGTGCCTACTGAAGGACCCCTCCCCCCCCCGTGTGGCCGTGGATATTAGCAGCTGATGTGAAAAGCCTCTGTGTTCAAACTGGAAGTTTCTGCCCAGGAAGCACAATCCCTGCTGTGGAGGTTCTGCTGCTGCTGGAGTTTTGCTGCTGGGAGAATTCTACTGCCTCAGGCTGAGCCCTGCACTATGTGGGTTAGAGGCTGCCCCGGGCTGTGTTTGTGTTGTTCAGGTTCTTAACTGTCCCAAGGAAAAGCCCCAGACAGCAGAAGGTGGCTGCACAGTCTTGTGGCGATCAGTGTTAGGTCACTTCCAGTTTGGGATGATTATATTTTCTGGCTTTTTATTTTGAAGTGACTTTGATTTCTCTTCTGATCTGCTGTTTTATAAGCAGAGTAGAGCTATCAGCCTGTGCCAGATTCCTCTATCTCAGTGGCTTCTCTAATCCCAGAGTTCTCACCAGCCCATTTGGCACAGTGTGCTAGCCCCTAGTCTCACCATGTCTGTGCTGGTCTTTTTTTTTTCCTCCTCTTGGAACTGACCTTTTCTGTTGAAATTCCACATTCTCTTCAGCTGGTAAGTTGTGCTTCTAATCCTTCTGTTTTTTATCAGTCCAGCATTATTTTTTGAGGCTGATTTAACTAGTTGGTATTGAGGGAAGAAAGGAGCTTACAAATTCACATGTATCTTCTCCTCCATCTTGGCTCCGCCCCCTGTTGTCAAATTTTTCACAACCTTCACATTTAGTTATGCAAGCTCATATGGGATAATGATCTACAGTTTTAGAACCTTTGGTCTATGGTATCAATAGAACCTTAGCTAAAGAGATACTTAAAACATTTTTAATTATAGCAGTCTGGTTCAAATTACCTGATTCTCTGAACCTAAAGTTAATTATTGATAAAATGAGGATCAAATTTATATCACTTATCTTATAAAGTATATTATATGACTTTATATTTATTTCAATCAAATTTCAATTGCTAAATTTGGTCAATGATTCCAACTTTGGCCAGTGATATTCTTTTGAATCATTAATTTGTCATCTAACATATTAGCTGTTCCTTCAATATTTGTATTGTATACATGTGTGTGTTTGTGTAAAACATATCCATCTAACATCAAATTATAATCAGGGCAACATTAGCTAGTATTTTAAAGTTTAAAAGGTGTTTTACATATTATCTAATTTGATTCTTTTAAGAATCCAAAACAAAATCCTGTGAAATAATTATTAGCCCACTTTAGAGATGAGGAAAGTAAGCCTGCTCAAAGTCACATAACTAGAAAATATCTGAGGCAAGATTTGAACTTAATTTTTCTATACAAAGTCCAAGGCTCTATTCACCTAGCTGCCACAAACAAAGGAATGAATGAATGAATAATTAAAAGATAGATATGTAGATAGTTACAAATACAAAAACTAGGAAAAAGAGATGGTTTGGGAAAGATTAGCACTTGAGATTTAGACTTCTATTGTCATTTGCATAGAAGTATTAATAGGATTGAAATTTAGGAATTGGAATTACCAGAGAGTTTTGAGAGTAATATGAAGGCCAGGGACAAAGTCTTTTGATAATTCCCAAACATAGGAAAAGGGAAATCATTGAATTTAAACATTTTAGAAACAGGATCAAAACAAACAAAAATGGGTTTTTAACTGTTTCTCTATCTGCCAGCACATCGAATTGTGCTTATTGTTTTATAATAAGTATTTATTGAATGAATGGATGGATGGATGGATGCATTCTGTGTTAGCTCAAATACTTCCTTCTCTGGGCACTTTTTTAATGTTGTGAAGTTTCTTTCTAAACTCCCAAAAAGCATAAAAAGTTTAACAAACACAGGAAAAAGAAAAGATGAGTTCATGCTTCTTCCCTCATTAAAATTCACCTCCTTTATTCTGTAAAGTACTTGTTCTTTTGTTTCTTGTTTAGGACAGAGACTTTAGATACAATCTGTCATTCCAACATTACATGCCTTTCATCTGAAAGAATTTTAGTTAATTAAACTATCCGTAAATCAAGAAAAAATTGTGCTATTAAAAACTACAATGGAAATCAACTTAATTTAAAGTCACAAACATTTAGTAGGTACCTGCTGTATACAAGGAAACATATGAGACACAACAGAAGGGCCTTCATAGAATCTAGTCCATTTTTACTATGTTCTACTTTTCTTTATGCTTTTCACAGTTTGAAAATTTTTTTTGAGGGGGAGGGAATTGAATATGGATTTTTTTTTCCTTAGTCACTCTAAGTATAATTAGTTTGAAGATTGAATATATTTTTACTTTCCTGCAATTTTGATGGTCCCTGATATAATAGTATATTTTATACTGATTATTCTTTCCTAGTATAGCTTTTACCTATCTGACTAATTATTCTAAATCTCTTTTGTTGATGACCAATCATATCTTCTCACCTAACTGTGGCTATTCCTTGAAGTTCTTATTTTGCCCTCTTCTTTTCTGTATCTATATGAGGGGTTCTTAAACTGGGGCCCACAAACATCTGAAGAGATAGATTTCAGGGAGTCTGTGAATTTCAATGAGAAAAAAAAAGTCATTACTTTTTCTTTAAAAACCAACCTCTAACTGAACTTTAGCATTTCCATAAATTATTTTAAAGATCATCATTCTGATAATCTTTAAGGGTTCTGTAGGTTCACTAAACTGCCAAAGGGTACATTCTAATTTTTTTTAAAGAAACCTTATAGTACACACTCTTACTTTGTAAACTCTAGTGGATTATATGTCTCCTACTTCTACAATCTAATCCCAGATATCTTCTGAGCTTCATTCCCATATCCCCGATTGCCTATTAAAAATTGGATGTCCTATGGCAGCTAGGTGGCACTGTGGATAGAGCACCAGCCCTGAAGTCAGGAGGACCTGAGTTCAAATTTGGCCTCAGATACTTAATAATTCCTAGCTGTGTGATCCTGGGCAAGTTACTTAGCCCCAGTTGCCCCAATATATATATATGATGTTCTGAAGACATCTCAAAACTCACTATGTCTAAAAATTGAACTATCTTCCCCTCAGTCTCCAAGGTTTGTAATTTTGGCATTATTCTCAACTCTTTACTCTCCTTCCTCCTATATATCCAATTACTTACCAAATCTTGATGTCTCTGACTCTCCAGCATCTCACAAACCTCACAAAACATAAAATCTTTTCACACAACTGCTATCTAAATTCAAGCCTTGTTCAATCATTTCAATTGTGTCCAACTCTTCGCAACTCCATTTGTTTTTTTTTTTTTTTTTGGCAAAGATATTGAAGTGGTTTGCTATTTCCATCTCCAAGTCATTTGACAGATGAAGAAACTGAGGAAAATATGATTAGTAAACTTACCTAGGGTCACATAACTAGTAATTATTTGAGGTCAGATTTGAATTCAGAAAGATGAATCTTTTTGGTTCCAAGCTTAGGACTCTATACACTATACCACCTCACTTCCCCCAATTATTAAAAAAAATAAAAATAAAAACCCCCCCCACAAAACCTAATTAACAAAAACATTTAATATTTCTCCCAATTCTCCCCTACCACTGAAAAAAGAAAATAAAAACAAAACCCTCTTAGTAGATATATACACTTTACCAAAACAAATCTTTACAATGGTTATATTCAAAACTGTATGTCTCATTCTGCATATTGAA
Source organism: Sminthopsis crassicaudata (assembly GCF_048593235.1). Classification (NCBI taxonomy): domain Eukaryota; kingdom Metazoa; phylum Chordata; class Mammalia; order Dasyuromorphia; family Dasyuridae; genus Sminthopsis; species Sminthopsis crassicaudata. The sequence continues at coordinate 264,942,836 of NC_133620.1, forward strand.
TCTATCACTTCTTATTTAGGTAGCATTTTTTTATTATCAATGCTCTGAAATCATGGTTAATCATTGAATTAATCAGAAACCTAATATCTTTTAAATCCCATTCTTAAAAAAAGTTCATTCTTTAAAAAAACAACACAATGATGTTATTTGGATTCCTCGCCTTAAGTTGTTCACTGCACCTTATAAGTCTATTCTATATCCTGCTGTCAAAGTAATTTTTCTTAAGCACAGATCAGACCATGTGATTTCCCTACTCATTTAACCCCAGTGGCTTTCTATTGCTTTTAGAACAAAATTTAACTTTATTTTTCTTTTAAAGCCTTTCGCAACTTGGCTGTAACCTATTTTTTCCAGTCTCATTATATAATCCTCCCCTCCAGTATTTTTCTATCTAGCCAAAATGGCCTTCACATTTTCCTCACATCTGATTCTTCATCTCTAGTCTTCATATCTTTGTACTGATTATGCCACATGCCTTAAATGTATTACTTTCTTACCTTTGCTTGATAGAATCCCTTATTCTCTTTAAAACGAAGCTCAAGTACCATCTTTTGCCTTAAGTCTTTCATAATTTCCTTGTCTGCTTATTTCCTATCTATTTAACTACCTGATGCTGGAAAAAGATATGGCAAACTATTCCAGTATATTTACCAAGAAAACCACAAATGGATTATGAAGAGTTAGACATAACTAAAACATGACCAAACAACAACAAACTACTTGGTATTTAAGTATTTTGCATATATTTATACTGTGTTTCCCCGATAATAAGACCTATCCTGAAAATAAGACACCCACATACTCTTTAATATTCCGCTAAAATAAGCCCTCCCCCGAAAATAAGCCCTATCGAACTTACTATGAAAACGGTCATCATGGTGATCCCCTGCGCTATATGCTGCGTAGCGGTACCTTCAGTAAGCAGCGCCGCCCTCCCCTCCCGGGTGAAACGCACGTCGCGCTCCGAGCTGCATCCAATCAGAGCTGCAGCAGTGAGCGCGTCATCCTCTTCTTCCCTGGTGATTTGCTTGCTGGCGCAAGACATCCAGGCTGGAATTCAGGGTATGGATACTTATGACGATGTTGTTGAAGAAGATGACATGATCATTATTGAATAAAGGTAAAAAAATTTTTGTTCACATTTACCTGTTTATTAAAATTGCTGTCAATGTTCATTAAAATAAGCCCTCCCCTGAAAATAAGCCCTCTGGTGTTTTTTAGTCCCAAAAAAATAATAAGACAGTTATTATCGGGGAAACACGGTATTTATTCACTTTATACTGATGCTGCATATACATATATACATGTTTATGTATGCATGTATTTTTTGTCTCCTACATTAGAATACAAGCTTCTTGTAATTAGGTATCCAACCATTCTTTGTACTTTTATCTCCAGTGCCTAGCAGAGTATCTGACATATATAGAGGCACTTAATAAATGCATGTTGATTGATTAATTCTATTCCACTCTTGTGATTCTATAGGATTCTAGTGGAGGATGCAGTTGATTGGAGACCAGAAGACAAGATTGTACTGAGTTCTTCATCTTATGAACCTCATGAAGCAGAAATCCTCACTATAAAGGAAGTTATAGGTCAAAGTATTAGAATCCATGAATATCTCAACCACCGACACCTTGGTAAGGACTTTGACAATGAAGAAATTGATGAACTTTAATGAATCGATGACCCTATTGCTTGCTGAAAGGATTATGTAGTCTAATAAATTATATTGTAGACTGATCTCAGAATTTTATGAATTCTAATCTTAGCTCTGATATCAAGTCATATGAAGATTCATTATCTGAATTGATAAGTGCCATTACTTCTCTGGCAGTGATAAAAGCCATAAGATCGAAATGTTGAAGATGTTAAGAGATCATCTAGACCAATTATCTTATTTCAAAGAGGATAATGCATAATGCGATTAAATAATTTCCCCAGTTACATAAATCATATATAGAAGGTAAACAGTGTTAATAATCTATATTTGTATAATGCTATATATTTTTCAAATCTTGCAAAATATATTTTCTCATTTGACTCTCATAATAACTCTGTGATTTAGACAAAATAAGTAATATTTTACTTATGGTTGTATGGAAAAGGTGAAGAATTTACAGATAAAGTACATATTGATCAGAGACTATTAGCTAAATTGATTGAAGCCTTAAGGCCTCAGATTGGGCCTCTTCAGAATCAAGTGATTTTAGATAAGGCCTGGACTACATTCCTTTGTCCAAAGAAAGGATTAAAAAGTATACCTGGTCGAAGAAGTTATACATCATCTTATCTACTGCATTCTACTGACCAAATAGGGGAATACAGACTTATGTGAACAATCACACTATACAGAGGGTGGGATTTGGGTGATTCTTCTTTGTCTGAAATGTATAAAAACCGTGAACATTTTCTGTCCTTCTGTGGACTTTGGCTTGTAGACCAGGATGAGGGTCCACTTCTGGAGATTCTAGTGAATAATTCTGTTCTATGAGTAATCTCTGAGTAGCCAATTTGGGTAGGTCTTTTTGTCCCAAACATGGTGAAATAGACCAAAGGGAGATTAAATGATTTGTCCAAATTTAAACATCTAGTAAGTGGCAGAGCCAGACTTCAAACCTGGATTTTTTTATACTTTAATGAAAGGCATTTCCCATGATGCTATTAATTTTACTATCTATTTCTTACAGTTATATTAGAGAAGTAAATATTAGTATTTTTAACAATGGCAAGCAGGGGAAAAAACCCTCCCCAAACCAAATCCTTTTCCAAATTTAAATATAAGTTTTTCACCCTAACCAGAATTCATTTCCAATCTTTTCTTTGGGCAGTGAATCACAAACAGAAAGTTTGTTATAAATTGTTACTTACTTTTCATTACCATGGAACTGATTCTTGTGAAATATGCTTGTTCAAAGAACATTTTGTTTGTTGACCACTGAAAATGTGTATAAAACTAATGAATTTAATACTGTTCAATGAGCATTTATTGAAATAACTACAAAGGAAAACAAGTCTATACCAAGTACTTTGAGAAATTTGAAGAGAAATTCTGAATCATTCCATGAAGGGCGATCAATCAGCAAGCATTCATTAAGTACTCATATACTAAGGTAATGTGCTAAGTATCAAGGAAATTGTCATTCATCCTTCCTTTAGAAGAGGACCAATGACATCACAGGGTAAGGACATTACCTTGTTAATTAACATCATTTGTTAATTAGATGTGAGTCAGATATCCTTAAAGTTGGCAATCTCAGTCACACTGCTAGAATCATCAAAAGTATCTTCTATGTTTGACCATTCTAAGTGCTCCATAGCATCTGCTAAAGTGGCTTTTATGGTCATTGGAACATTGTTCTCATCTGCCCATTCTGAGGGGAGAAGTCTTTACATGCTTGAGGCAGATAACTCTCCCACACCCCCACCTAACTCATCAATAGTACTCTCAACTTGGTTTAGTCCATCCACTGTCATAGTTGTGCCACCCTGATACATTTTCTCAAATTCAAATCTGGTCTCATATTCTTACTGACTGTGTGATCTTGGACAGGTAACTTAACCTGTTTGTCAAAGTTTATCTTTGCCAAGCAAATCCCAATCGGGGTCACATAGAATTGCACACAACTGAAATGAATGAACAACAACTAGGATAACAAAACAAAAGCTATCTTTGCTTCTCAAGGACTAGTATTCTACTGAAGAAAAAATATGCATGCTGACAAAAATACAAAATATATACAGTATAAATGCAACAAAAATTTTATTGAAGGGATGAATGGCTAACAGCTGAGGAAATCAAGAAAGCCTTCAGAGAGGCATTGGTATTTGAGCTAAACCTTGGAGAAGGTGATTCCAACATGTGAGGGAGGCAGATCACTCCAGACACGAAGTGGCAGCCCATGCAAAGTCTTAAGAATGTAAAATGCCACTGAGAATTGTAAGTAGACCAGAGATTGGATTACACAAGAAGTAATGCAAAATAAGTCAAGGCAGAGAAGTTGGAGCTCTCTAGTAAGGCTTTGAATGCTAGACAAAATAATTTGTATTTTAGCCTAAAGGTAATAAGACATTAGGCAATGAATGGTTTCACTAGCTGCTCATCCCTAATATCTTTAGTATTCTTGTGTGAATACAAATAAAAGGGGGGGAAAAGTCTGATTCAGGAAAAGAAAAAGACAAATATTAAGTACAATAAATAATTACTATTTACTATTATCATCAGAAAGAAAAGGAGTGATAGAATCATTTCTCTTTGTGAAAGAAAAAACAAAACTTGTTAACTGCAGTTTACAATACTACCTTAAGCTGTTTCTCCAAATTCATAGTATGGAGGTTTTTTGTTTGCTTGTTTGTTTTATTTTTATTTTTTAAGTAAAAGGGAAAAAAAGATAGTTGTATACCAAGTCCTATTCTTAAGTTCCCCTGGGCAATGAAAATTTGCCTATTAAGTCAACAAGCATTTATTAAGCAACTGCTATGTGCCAGGCACTAAGCTAAGTGCAAAGGATACAAAGGAAGGTAAAAGTAACCCCTGCCTTTTGGGTGTTTATACTTTCATAAGGAGGTACATCATGCAAGCAATATGCTTTGTTTCTACTTTGTAGTAAAGCATATAGGGATATGTCTTATGTGAGAAAAAACAAAGAATCCAGAAATAGTTACAATTTAGCTTTGTAGAGACCTTGCTTGGGGAGTAACAGGTTTGCTGGTCTACTGTATGCATGTGAGTATTCTATTCTCTGTTCAAATTCAACTTTCTTTTTACAGTTAGAAATTATCTCTGTGTTGTTGCTGATTTAGTTGATCTGGGATTCCTCATTTCCATGAAAGTGGTCAGTTGACAATGTACCAGCAAACTCTGATGTCTAGAGCTGATAAGCTTAAGGAAGGATGATACTAATTGGATAGCTCTGCCTTGGTTTCTGGATGCCAGTTGTCACTGACAGTGCCTACCTTATTGAGAACAAATGAATTCTTGCTCTAACACTCACTCTGATCCCAAAGAGAGACAAGTGAGCAGCCTTTTCATTTCTCAGTTGATGCTTGTAGAGAATGCCTGAGGAAAAGAGAGCCTTAATGTGGGTAGAACTTCTGAGGGGCAGAAGTGTTTTCATTTGTCAGTTTCATTGGGACCCTAGTTGGTGATTTCCGAAATGGACTTTAAAATTGTATTATCACCCCTTGTCCCCTCTGTCACAGGAAGTTCCCATTCAATAGAAGATGGCAGGCACATTTCTCTGGCTGCTGAGGTGGGCCTCCTGACTCGAAATATTAAAATCCAGCCTGATGTTCCATGTGGTGGAAGAATGATCGTGGGGTCCTTTCAAAAGCCCAATGGAGAAGAATTTTCAGGTATGTGATATTGCCCTGGTTCAGTAATTCTAGTCACAGACTAGACTCTTACCAAGTAACAGAATTTTGAGTTTCTTCATCTGTTCAGTTGATGGGGCTGGACTTCATCCAGATCAGCAATTCTCTGATTTCATTAACTTAATCTGTGTCCATTTATCAATTTTATGTTAAAGCAATATATCTAGGAACAATAAGGACATGCATTTTTAGCTCAGAAAACATATCTTCCTAGAAAAGCACCACAGGTGGAAGGAATATTGACTTTGAGTCAGAGATTGTTATTTTTGAATCATTTTAGTCTGACTGATTAGGGTCATCTTGACAAAAATCCTAGAGTGGTTTGCTATTTCCTTGTCCAGATCACTTTATAAATGAGGAAACTGAGGCAAAAAGGATTTAGTTATTTATCTAGGATCACACAGTTATCAAGTGTCTAAGTCTGTATTTGAACTCTCAAAGATGAGTATTCTTGACTCCAGGTCCAGCACTCTATTCATTGCACTATCTAGCTGCTTTTGAGTCAGATGACCTGAGTCCTGTCTCTTCATTAACTGCCTGTATAATGCTGGGTATCCTCTGACCCGCATTTTCCTTATTTGTAAAATGGAGATGGTGCGAACCAATCCCTTTCACTCTATATGGGCTTTGATTGGCTATATTTTGCAGTTTCTTCAGACTTGCAGATAACTTAAACTCTGCATGGTTTCTCTGAATTCTGCAATTTCCATTAGTCCTTCCAGGGTCAATAATGGCAAATTTATAGTGTCAGAAGTTCTTAAAATGTTTTCTTTCTTGCAGATTCTTTTCTTTAGTGATTGACTTTGCTTATTTTTAGGCACATTTTTGGAAATGTCTTTTCAGGTTACTGATGTAGAATAGTATTTAATCTTTTGTTGTCTTTTAGTCATAAGTCATTGATTAGAAATCTCCATACTAGAGGCTAGATTCTCACTCTGATGGTTTTTGGTGTGGGCCCAGGTAATGAGATCTTTAATGATGTGTAAGATACGATCCAAGGCCCATTCCTGTCCAAATAATCTACTTATATTAGGTTCATTGGGTGGTTGAGGCTGATCTTTGGTTTGCAGATGAGCAAGTCTTTGCTTAATTCAACCTAGAAAAACAATGATTGTTTAAAAAAAAAAGAAAGAAAGAAAGAAAAAAGAAAGAAGGAAAGAAAGAAAAGAAAGAGAGAAAGAAAGAAAAGAAAAGAGAAGATAGAAAATATGATTGGGTACTTTGCAGTGTTCCTAAAACAGAGCTTATATGCTGGGAAAAACTGGAATGACTATCATAGCAAAGTTTTATTGTTTTATTTTATGCTGTCTGATTAAATACCCACAAAATAGGATAAATGTTCATTTTTATCTTTTTCTTTTTCTTTCTTTTTTTTTTTTTTTTGCTGAGGCTGGGGTTAAGTGACTTGCCCAGGGTCACACAGCTAGGAAGTGTTAAGTATCTGAGACCAGATTTGAACTCGGGTCCTCCTGAATTCAGGGCTAGTGCTCTATCCACTGCGCTACCTAGCTGCCCCCAATGTTTATTTTTTTTTTTTTTATAATAATAGCTAGTATGTATATAGAGCATTAAGGTTTTCAAAGAACTTTACAAATATTATCTCATTTAATTTCTACAACAATTCTATGAAATAGATCCTTATTTCATAGATAAGGAAAATGAGATTGAGTGAGATTATAGGACTTGCTCAAAGTTTCATGGTCTATATGGATTAGGGGCAGGATCTGAGTTCAGATCTTCCTGATTCCAAGTTCATTACTATAACCACTGTGCTATATAATCATTTGTGGTGGTTTAAATTAACCCTTGTCTTTATAGTTGTTTTCAATCTGAAATAGTCTTTTTTTTTTCTTTTTGCTATTTTCTATCTGTTATAGTTAAAGTGAAAAAATAAACTCTATGTGACTATCAGAAAAATCATCTTAATGAGAAAGGGAAGATACAGGAAGGGAAGACATATTTATATAAAGGAGGAGGGGAAATGGAAAGGAAGAAAGGAAGAAAGGAGAATCTTTTTCTCCTAGTGCTATTTTAGAATGGTTTTTCTAGCCCCTTCCCCATCTTATTGAGCTGGGAGCAAATTTAAATAATTCCAGGTTTTGAATTAGAAATATCAGGAGTTTTATCCCAAAGTCTATGAGTCATTGAACTAAGCTATTTGCTGTAAATGCAGTTTCCAAAAGGAGAAATAGCAAAGTGGCTATACACAAAATCACTGTTTAATTCTCACTTCAGACCCCTGAGAGGATTAACAATTTGCTGGGGACTAGTTTTCAGCCCTTGTTTCATACACACCCAAATAAAATACACTTATTGCAAAACTTCACTCTTTTTTTTTTTTCCTCAAAAAAGTGAATTCTAGCTATAAAATTGAGATCCTAGGTATACACCAATCATTATAAAAAACCAAAATCCTTTGATCAAAAAACAGTTTTTCATTCTTTCTCCTGAAGTTGAAGACAGGTATATATTCTCTAGCCTTTTCAAGTCATATTGACTTACTATAGCTTGGAAGAAACAAAGTTTTTCTTGATATTTAAGGAATTTTTAGCGATAGTTTTAATATCTTTTATTCAATCAACAAATGTTTATTAAAACCTGAGTTGTCATCCACATTCAATTAAGCCCCAGTGACTTGGCACAAGTACATTCATGTATAATGCTTTCTACTGTCGCTATTTACCTCAGTTTCCTCAGTTGTAAAATAGGGATCATAATAGTGTCTACTTCATAAATTTGTTGTTAGGATCAAAAGAGCTAATTCTTGTAAAATGCTAGTACAGTGTTTTAGCACATAGTAGGTACTTAAGAAATGTTTGTTTCCTTATTTCTTTCCTTTCCTTTTCCAATGCTTCTTGAAGCATATTAGTGATATGGTCATCTTATGTTTTCATTCAGTATCTCTTTCATTCAGTAGAATTGGAGGCAAAGTTTATCATGTCTACCCTCTCCTTTACATTTGACAACTTCCTAAGGCATTATCTAAAATTACCTAAAGCATCTAGGTCTAGGATTTAGCTCTTCCAAGGCCATTTGATATAACAGAAAAAAGGCAGGATATGAAGTCAGAAGAACTGTCTTTTTAGTCTAATTTTAACATTGTATGACTTTAGTAAATGACTTCTATTTTCTGAACCTCAGTGTCTAAGTTTAAAATGGGAGTAATAAATAATTATTGACTCCTTTCTCAAAACGTTTAATTCAATTAAAAAAGACTGTTTTGAGTAACTATACTACAAGGAACTATGCTAGGTACTAAGACTACAAAGAACTATAAATAATCCCTGTTCTCAAAGAGCTTACATTCTCCTGGTGAGGACAAGACATAAATGTTTTATAAATGTTAAGAGGCTATAGAATTGGGGACCTTTATTTCTATATTTATCCTAGGAGTCTAGCTTAGACCTACAGATAAATGCACATGATATAAAGACCCTTTGTTGAACTATTTATTGAACCTTTAACCAGCTTTTTCTATTCAGATTTTGCCCGTAAGAAAGTGTTATACCTGAGAATAGTGGGATTTTAAAAATATTTTCATTAAAATTATTCATTTTCTGCTGCTTTTAAATACAACGTTCCTTATAATTTTTTGGAGAGGGTGCTATAAAAATGGCTATTTTATTTTCAGGTTCCCTTCAGCTTTCAAATGTGGAAATCCAGAATTTTGGATCTTTTCTCTATCCATCTATTGAATTCAATAATGTATCTTTGGGATCCTGGATCATCTCTTCCACTGTGCACCAGAGCTGTGGAGGGGGTATTTATGTATATTCCAGCAAAAGTATTTTATTATATGATAATGTTTTATTTGATACCATTGGCCATGGTATTGATCTAGAAGGTCAAAACCACTCTCTCATCAAGAACCTCATTGTCCTGACAAAGCAGCCACAAAAAGCAATGGACTGGGTAACAGGAATCAAGTTGAACCGGGCCAATGATGTCAACCTTGTGGGGAATGCTATAGCAGGATCAGAGAGAATTGGCTTCCATATCAGGGGCCATAATTGTTCGATGACCAAAAATCTGTGGATTGGAAATGTGGTCCACTCAAGCCTTCATGGACTCCATCTGTATAAAGGAGATGGATTATACAACTGTACTGGGATCTCTGGGTTCCTTTCATACAAGAACTTTGATTATGGGGCCATATTCCATGTGAAAAGCAACTTGGAGATAGATAATGTGACCCTGGTGGACAATGTTGTTGGCCTTCTTCCATTAGTATATACACCCTCTGCTGAACAGTGTGCCTTAGAAAAGAAACAGATAATTCTCAGGAATTCAATCATCATTGCCACAAGCTCTTCTTTTGACTGCATAGAAGACAGAATTAAACCTCTTTCTGCTGACCTTACATCAAGAGATCGAGCCCCACGTAATCTCAGAGGGGGTCGGGTTGGCATATTGTGGCCTGGATTCACTGGGGAACCAAATCAATGGCCTCAAGATACATGGCACAAAGTGAAGAATTATCCTTCTGTCTTAGGAATCATGAAGCTTGACGGTTAGTTGACCATGTGGATTTACTTCAGCCACTTGGCATAAACATTTGGGTTCACTGGGTTCCCCTTCCTTAAATTCCCCTTCCTTATTTACAAGCATGGTCAGTGCAATGCAATCTAATCAGTAGGTTGCCTCAAGCCTTCTGCCAGGATTCTAGTTTGCATAAATAGTGGAAAAGTTCTTATGTCTAACTGCTTTTATTTTTTCCAAGCTAGTTTCATAACTATTTTCTCATTTGTCCTTTACAACTTTAAGAGATAGGTTGGGCAAATGGAATGACCTCCATTTTGCAAATAAAGACACAAAGGCATCAAACTGAACTGATTTGCCTGCAGTCAGAAAGACAAATATTAGGGGGCTGGGTTTAGAATCCAGGTCACTTGACTCCTACCTCTGTGTTCTTTTCTTGGTCTAATGGGCAGATTTTATTTATTTATTTATTTATTTATTTATTTATTTATTTATTTATTTATTTATTTATTTATTTATTTTTTGCTACTGACTCACTCTAAAAGTATTTAATTTTTTTTTTTTCTTTCTTGGTTTGCCCATGTGTAAAGTAAATGAGTCAAGTCTTTGAAGAAAATGATTGCCACATGAGAATATAGAACATTATTCTGTTTCTAGTAAGAAAGACACATTGAAATACTCTTATTTTTCTTTCTTATGCTAAGTCTAGAACTAGAAGAAGCCATTATTTCAGTAAATTAAGATTTAGTAAATTAATTTGGTGAATTAATAGGCAGCAATATAACAACTAGGTAGATAGGGAGGAGGATGTGGAGTAATGAAGACTGGAGCTCAAATCCTATCTTCAGATACTGAGATACTCAGGGCAGCTCACTTAATTTCTCTCCACCTTGGCTTTTTCATTGTGAGCATCAAAATCATGCATGTAAAGTATTGTAAAAATTTAAAGCACTGCATAAAGACTAGATGTTATAAATATCATCATTGGCTTTCACTTCATAAATGATACCCAGAAAAATGAAATGACTTGTGGATAGTTACATAGGTAGTAACTAAGAGAGTTGAGATTTGAATTTAGGTAATCTGTCTCCAGAAATTTCTGTGTACAGAAATTGTATCAGAATATAGGGTACAATATTTTATACCATAGAAGTTTACATAGGAGAATACTGAGTGATGAAATAGTTTAAAAAATCACAATCACAAAACACTGGATTAATTCTTTTGTGCTTCATGGTTCTCATGTAGTCAATACTTTATCCATCCATTTTAGGAGTCACCTTTTCTGACTTTGTGAACAGCTGCTATAGCAATGACTTAGATGTCTGCATTCTGCCCAATCCTGATAGCACTGGCATCATGCCCCCAATCATAGCTCAGAGGACAAAGATGCTCAAGGTCAAAGATCGGAACAAGTTCTACTTCTCTCTGCCTCAATTCAGGTACTACTTTCATCCTATGGAAGTGAAGTGATAATTGCCCACACACATTTAAGTAGTATTAGATGCCTCTCCAAAGCTCATATTAGTCACAATAATGTATATTTATTGGTTAATTTGAAAGACTATTAGGGCCAGAAATATCTTCAGAATTATCAAAAAAAGTTACATTATTTTCCTAAGACTTTTAGTGCAGCAGTTCTTAACTTTTATTTTATGGACCCCTTTGATAGTATGGAGAAATCTATATACTTCAGAATCATTTATTTAAATGGAAATAAAATAAAATACATAAAATTACATAGGAAATAAATTGTATTGAAACACTGCTGTGAGTTTTTAAATATTTCATAGATCTGATCTGTTAAGTATATTTTGTCATATACTAATTTTTAAAATTTGGTCTTCTTCCATATAAATATATGGTAATTCTCAATCAGAATATATAAAGGAGATGACCTCCTTCCTTATGACAAAAAACATAAACTTTAGAATATTTTCTAAGCTAAAGTAACATCTACTATAGCTATGACAGATATGGTATCCTGTCATTTTCAAAATGACAACACTAATATGAGATTTTCTCTATTCTTTTCATTAAATGACACGTTTTCTTCTTATTTACTACCATAGGAAGGAAACAGGGGAAATGGTCTGCCCCGAATTAGACTGTGAAGGTCCAATAAAGTATCTTTTCAAAGACTTAGATGGCAGTGCCCTCGATCTGCCACCACCAATTTCTGTTTTTCCAAAATCCAAGTCAGAAAGTGTTGGATCCTGCTTCAGCACAGGTCAGTTGCATCTTAAAATAAGTCTAGAACATGATTATTGGGCGAGATGTGTGTATATATGGGAAAGAGAGTTCAAGTAATTTGCATGCTAACAAAACAAAACAAAATTAAACTAAACTAATAAAAAAATTAGGATGGAAATTAGCACTGGATTTTGCCAATTATATTTTCTATTTACAGCTACTCTATGTGCATAAGAGGAAATCCAAAGTAGTCTAATAGCCATAGAAGGTATTTTTGTTATTGTTTGTTATTTTTTATTCCAGGCTTAGTAATTATACTCATGAACAATGTTCCATATTTATTTACAGAGAAAGGTGATGTAAATAAACAACATTTCTCTTTCTACTTTGCCACTAAGGACAAAGTCTCTACTTGTATATTTTACTCCTAGTTATCTTGGATAATGAAAGAAATCCTGTTTTTTTTTCTTGCTTCCACTTTTGGGCAGTATGCCAATATTAAATCTCTATTTTTCTAACCCATAATTAAAAGATAGACATTCTTGTTCCATGGGAAAATTTAAATGAGCAACATGATGTAGGGAGGTTATTGGAAGCAAAAGGAATCTTTGGCTGATGACATTTGTTCTTTATATCTCAGATGGAAAAAAAAAAAAAGAAAAATATCTAGACTAAGAATTGCTAATATATAGTAAGGACTGACTTAAATAGCATAGGAAAGTCCTAGATAAGGAAATTCCTTCTATCTATGCATATAGGTAATTTATAGTCATAAAAACTTGTTTATAACGCAGACCTAAAGTGAGTTACTCAAGGTCACTCAGTGTATGTATTAGATGTAGGATTTGAAGATGAATATTCCTGGTTCTATATAGCCAGCTCTCCATCTATTCCATACCAAGCCGGCTCTTGTTGCATTAATGTAGAACAAAAAATGTTTCCTAATACCTTAATTTTCCCTAATTACTCTAATAGTAAATAACCTTAAAAGACCATTATAATTGTATAATAGTCTAGATGCCTAATAGCCTTATAAGGTTTACAAAGTTGTTTTCCCCCTCCCCCTCATCCCAATCCTGTCATTTAAGAAGCAAAATATGGTATAGTATCTCCTATTTGCATGATTGCATTAAGGTGCACAGAGATTATCACTTACTTATAATAATATAGCTCTTCACCTTAGAAGCTGGTTCTTGAAAAACTCTGTCTTTGTAATCCAAATAAAGAATTTTTCCTCTTCCTCTACAATGCCTATCAATGAAAAGGAAAGCTATACTCAATGTTGGAAAGATGCCATATTTGTTCATTGTAATGAAAGCAAAAAGATAATAAACCTTTCTCTACTTTGCTAACAGTTTTTTGCAGTTAAAACTATCCTAACTGAGCTAGGACTTCTTACTTGATCCACCTTTATTGCACTCCCCTGAAACTCTATTCTCTTTGTGAAATACTTCTTAAATATCTCTTCTGAGAGAAAGATATCATTATCACACTGGAGGTCTTATGAGAGACTGTTGCTTCAAATCAAAAATAAAAGATTGGGTTGACAAAAAAGAAAATAAAGCTGGCATTGACCTGTCAGCTGAGGGAATGATGAAGTGGTTTGTGAGTGAATAATGGTAAAGCCCAATATCATTGGGGGTGGATGCTCTAAATGCTTAGAGTGGCTAGCATTTTCTGCACTGTTTGCTGTTATATGTGGAAATGTATCTTAAAAAATGTCTAGGCTTCTATTTTCCCCATTTGTCCTGGGAATGACAGTGCGATGGTATTATAAAATGGAAGAATGGAAAAGGGAGGGGGTAGAGAATGAGAGGAAAAAATGAAGAGAAGAAACGGTTGTTAGAAAATTTGTCTGCCAATATCTCTGTGTGCAGAGGTCTTTTTTTTTTTTCTAGCTAGAGGGGGAAATACCATTCTCTTTTCCCAAGCAATTATAGGCCCCAAAGATTGAAACTTGGTATATAGCTCTTTAATCTCAGCAGATATTTATGGTTAAACATTAGACTTTTAGGATTCCAGATGTCAGGGTATTAAAATATAAAGGCATAGTGGAGGCTCAGAAAATATTAGAATCTTTGGGATATGTGACTGCAAGGGTTTTTATCCCAAGCAGAGACAGATAAAGCTTTCAGTACCACTTTGTAAATTCCAAAGCGAACTTTTTTTCTATACCTTATTTTCTCCCTCCCTCTGACTTGCCTTGACTTCAAATGGAGTGGAAGCATAACAATCTGTGATCACATTCTGAAAGAATACATACTGTGAGTCAGAAGGATTTCCATGCTTGATTTGTAAAGGAAGATGTGGAAGGACACGTAATCCAAGGCAGCAATTTCCATTTCTTTTCTTGTATTTGAGTGGTTAATTTAAAAGGTTACCTCCCTTTAGAAACATGACCCTTTTTTTTTTTCTCTTTCTCTTCCTCTTATGTGCTCTTTTTCCCTCTTCATCTTTCCTTCCTATCTTCACCACTTTTCCTTCTTAATCATAATAATTTTTTTCTCATCTTCATCCTTCTCATCTTCATCCTCCTTGTTGTTTTTGTTATCTTCCTCCTTGTATTTTTCATCCTCTTTATCATGGCCACATCTGCCTCCTCCCTTTTTCTCCACTTTCCTTTGTATAATGTTATATTATTATATAACAGCATATACATGTGTGTGTGTAAATAAGTAGATACATAGATAGAAACTTAGATAGATGTATAGATACACAGATATTCATAGAGTACAAAGCCAGGTGGTGACTCAGCAATTAACCCATTGCTCTGTTCACTATTAGGAATTTAACAGGATAATTATTCTTTGATCATATCATCATTAAATTGATAAATCTACACAATTAAGATGGATAATTTTCTCCTTCAAAAATACTATTATAGAGGCTAAGTTATTTGTTAGGACTGTATTCATCAATTAATTTAACTAGTTAATGTTATTATTATTTCTCTACTTTATGACAAAAATAATCAACAATTAGGAACTTTGAAAAACCAAACAGAAAAAAATAATTTTCCCCACTAGCAAATAAGCAAACATCCACCACACTAGATTGCATGGACACGATGAAAACATAGTTGCACCAATTTGTGCATAGTGAATAGACTATTATCCAGTCAATTCAATCTTTTAAGATGTTTCAGTAACTTGATGTAGCATGTGTCATAATGGAAAATGCAAATTGTAAAAATGATTGATATGATTGAATCAGTTTGCTGTGATCCTTTTATTTCATGAGAAGTAATGCTATCTATATGTATTTATGAATTTTTCATCTTTTAAGACTTAAAGAAAAAAAAAAAGTTAGCTTGGCAACCAGCAGAAAGTAGGTGTAAAACAACTCACACTTTACACTAAGATAAGGTCAAAATGGGTACATGATTTAAACATAAAAAGTTGTATAAGCAAATTAAAGGAACATATAAAGTTTATCTATGGGAACTATGTATAAGGGAAGAATTTGTGACCAAATAAGATATAGAAAGATCACAGGAAATAAAATGGATAATTTTGATTACATTAAATTTTAAAAAGTTTTTGCATGAACAAAACCTATATAATCAAGATTGGAAGGAAAACAGGAGACTGGTAAAAAATTATAGCAAGTTTCTCTGGTAAAAACCTAATTTCCCAAATATATAGGGAATTGAGTCAAATGTATAAAGAATATGAGTCACTGCCCAGTAAATAAATGGCCAAAGGATGTGAGCAAGCAGTTTTCAGAAGAAAGAAACAAAAACCATTTATAGTCAAAAAGAAAAATAAATACTCTAAATCACTATTAACTAGAGAAATGCAAATTAAAAACAATTGTGAGGTGATATCGCATATAAGTGATAGAAAAAGAAAATGTAAAATGTTTGAGGGAATGTGGGAAAATAGGAACAATGATGTACTTGGAAACTTTTGGAGATTATTATTTATAAAGAAAATTCCAAACTTCATTGATAAAGGGAGTTTCCTCAACCTAGAATTCCCTCCACCAGTGAATTCATAGATCTAGTCCTGAAACCCTATCTCTATCTATGTAAATTGAAATCCACTTAGGTTAGGACACTTTACAGCTCCACTAATAATTATATCACTATGGCATTTTCCCCTTTGCCCCAATAGTATACGTCCAGATTTTTTTTTTTTTTTTATGTTTGTCAATTTGTATGGTATGAGATTAAACCTTAGAGTTGTATTAATTTGAATTTTTCTTACCGATAGTTATTTTGAGCATATTTTATGTGGTTAATGACACTTTTTTCTTTTAAAATTATATGTTCCTATTTTTGACTATTTATTTATCAGGGAATAAAATTTATGTTATAAATTTGTGTTACTTTTTCATATGTTTTGGAAATCATGCTTTTGTCAGTGACATCTGATAAAAATATTTTTCTTATACTCTACAATATCTGTCATTCTATCTCAATTGACCTTCCTAGTACAAAAACTTTTTTGTTTTTTCATAGTTACAATTATCTATATTGATTATATATAATCTTTTCTAAGTTTTGCTTTAAAATTCTTTCCCTAGGCAAAGTTGTAAAAAGTATTTAATTTCCATACACACATATATGTTTTATGTGTGTGTGTGTGTGTGTGTGTGTGTGTGTGCATGGCATGGTCTTTTATGTTTATCTGACATACAGATTGAGGTTTTATTTTGATATAAGGTTTAAGATGTTGGTTTAATATCAGTTCTTTTTTGTCAAAACCTGAGTGCTTCTTGTAGTAATTTGTATTCTGGAGTTTGTCAAGCTAAATTTCATCACTTCTGTTTTTTTTTTTTTTTGATTAATTATTTTCTTTTTATTTTTTTTTATGCAGTACCTAATAGTTTTGATGAAAACTACTTTATATAGGAGATTTTGAAGGCCCTTTAATACATGTTGTTCTTTTTATCTTTTTAAAATTCCAAATATTTTGCTCTTCCAATTGAATTATATAATTAATTTGTCATTTTAAAAAGAACTTCCACAGAAAGTCGATAGATTTCATAGTAAATTTATGACAAATTAGGAAGTATTATTTTTGTTATTTTAATATAGCCAAATATTAACAGTCACTCTCCAAATACTTGTTTTCCTCATTTCTATAAAGTGCTTCACTTAAAAAAAGTTTTTATTTTTTGTTGGAATAGTATCAAAATTTTAATGACTTAATTTGATACTCTTTTTTTCATTGATCATATCTCCTTTCCACAGCACTCTTTCTTGGTACTGAAAATTGGAGAGAGAAAAAGATAGAGGAAAAACAAAACTCTTGTGACAAATGTGCATAGTCAAGCAAAACAAATTCAACCATGCCTAAAATTGTGTTTTTCTTTTTAAATATTTAATCTGCCACCTCTCTGTCAGTAAATGGGAACATTTCTTCATAAATGTTATTATATAATCATGATTGATCATTGCATTTTCAGAGTTCTTGAGTCTTTCAGAAATTTTCATTTTTACAATGTTTTTCTTATAGTATGTACATTGTTCTGGTTCTGCTCATTTCAATCTGCATCAGTTCATTTAAGCCTTCCCATATTTTTTGAAGATGATCCTTATATTGTTTTTCCCTACCCATGAATAATTAATATTTATCTACTAATTTACATTTATATATGTTTAAAATGTGTTTATAGATTTATTTTATTTATATAATTTACTTTTCCTCAACTTTTCTTTTCTAAAATTTATTTATTTTAACTGAAATATAAAATTGAGAAAGAAAAAAATGTCCATATGCACAGTGGAATATAAGATAGGATTGAAAATATAAGTCAACAAATTTTCATTTTAAGAAAACTTAATAAAAAAACTGTACCTTGTCCATCTTTCTTTGATTCCTTTTAGGTTTTCTTTTGTTTTCTGCTGTGTACTTTTTACTTTATTCTTTTTTGCTCTTCTTCCCCACTCTCCTTATAAGAAGTCTATAATGCACAACCACACACACACACACACACACACACACACGCATATAGAGACAGACAGACAAGTTGATAGATGATTGATAGATAAGTATCTAGATAAATAGATAATCATAGACATATATATTCATATGCATCTATATAAGATTGTACTATGTTTTTTTTTCTGAAAGGAGATAGCATCTTCCTTCATAATTCTGAGTCTTATTTTTCTAACTCTATTCATATATTTTCTATTTATATGTAGATAGGTAGACTCCAAATATTTTATGCTTTGTAATTATTCTAAAATGAAATTTCTTCTTTCTGAATATTTCTGATTTTAAAAATAATGCACAGTAGTTCTAATGACTTATGTATGTACATTGTTGATAACTTTCTCCTTGAAAATATTTCCTAACCTAACTTCTCTGATAGTATGTAGAATAGGCAGCATTAAGGGAGAGTTTCGTTGTATTGTAATTTGATTAATAACTTCTACTAACTACTACTATACTGTTATTTTTTTTTCCCTTAGATTCTGTTCTTGGAATCACTCTTTGTGTCCTCAAAGACAACTCAAATATCATTTTCTTTGAAAGGTGTTCTCTTTTCCACCCAGCTGCCAACATCTTCCTCTTCAAAGTTAATTTGTATCTGTTCTTTATACATCATATGTGAAGCTATTTATTTATTTATGTATTATTCCTAAACATTTAAATGTAAGTTCCTTGAGAGCAGGGCTGCTTTTCTTTTTCTTTGCAAACTTAGTACCTGGCACATAGAAAATACTTAATAAATTATTGTTGATTGAGTAATTGATCTCTGAGCCTCAGTTTCCATTTAGGCAAAATGAGGAGTTTAGAATCATCTCCAAGGTCTCTTTTAGATAGAAAACTTCTCTTTCTTCTTATCAATGTCCTCTTCCATTTGTATCTTCTTCCTCACAGCTGTAACTGCAGCCATTCCCCTAATATTCTGCCTGCTGACTTATTTCTCACCATGTTTTCTTTTACTAAGAGAGTTCATCTGTTATTATTTCAATAACAATAGCAAACAAATTTATAGCAATAACTTTGATTTCTCAGTTGAACTCTTAAGGTGTAAAAAAATTAGAAGTAAGTCATGCCATTATCTTAGAAGTACCATGCATAAATCAAAACTTACATGCTCCCAAGCAAAACTGAAATTATCTTTCTTTTTACTCCTTAATTTCTGTCAATAGAATCATCAATCTCTTGAACTTCCAGACTCAAAAACTTAGTCATCCTTGGTTCCTCTGTCTCTTTGTTCTTGTGAATCTTATAAATCTATTCAGTTGACAAATCATGGCATCAACTCAGAGCTAAACTATTTAAATAGCATTGCTATTCAATCTCTGTGCTTCTTCTTCAATCTATCTGAATTCTACCAGCGGACAACTCTTCCAAATAAGCCATTCTAATAATTTCAGTTTAATCCACAAGAACATAAAAGGGTTTCCTATTGATGTGTCAAATGTAAACATATTCAAAGATTTCACAATCTGACCCCACCTTGCCTATGCAGTTCTCACAAATATATATCTTCTGTTCTCAAAAAACTCAATCCATTAAATTTCTCATATGCTTTCTCTGTGTAGAAGTAGTAATCAGATAATTTTGTACCAAAAGAAAAGGTTCATTTATGCTTTAAAACTAGAATACAAGCAAATACAGTTCCCTCCCCTCCCCATCAGCTTCTACGGACTGTTATTGAAAGTGATGTTCTAATTTAATGCTTCTTCAAAGTCCATCTTCTCTAATTTTATTACTTCACTTAAATTCATTGTGTTGAAACAAATCTCAATTAATCACTTGTATGTGCAAAGTTACTTTGATTCTTTAATGGTTCTATGATCTTATCAATAAAAAGTATCCTCTTCAATCTTTCAGATCACAATCCAATTGTACCTGTTCATTCTATGCTATTTTTGTCCACATTCTCCACTAAAATTTCTATGCCATGTATTTACATCTAGATCTTTTGACATTGTATAGATACTATAAAAATCTACAGATTTTTTTACAGATTATCATTATGAACCCACTTATTTCCTTTCCAATCATATATCTCTTTGAGGATATCCTTTATACCACTTGTAAAGTACAATTATTCTTTGGAAATATTCTGCAAGTTATTCATATTTATTATATATTATTTCATTGCCTTTGGAGTACTCTGAAAATTTAATTTTTTTATTTGACATTCAATGATTTGGAATCATAGAACATCCCAGGAAGACAATGAATGTTAAAATAATAGTCATCTTATTTTCTATTAAAGGGTGAATCCTAAGAAATTTGCTTTTAGTAATCATATTCTGAAGTTTAATGTTGATTTGAGTCAGTAAGTGGTGTCGGAAGGTGTTATGAAAGCAGATATGCAATATCTGCATTATAAAATTATCCTTTGTTAGAAAGAATTTTGGTCTAGAGCATGAGAGTTATCTTGCCTTCCAATTCAGCTTCTGAAGGAGCATGTTGCCCTTATGATGGGTTCTCAATATAGCTCATGGATAGTCAGCACATCCCCAGATGATATGCTTCTTCAGAAGCTGAAGCGCATTAATATCCCTTTTTGTGCAATAACCACCTGATTCTTTAGCTCCAAAGTTACCAATAGATTTCACCCTGAAACTTTTCTGTTAACCTAGCACCTGCTGCTCACTGGCCCATGGGGCCATTGTGAGGTTGAAGTGACGATGTTCAAATAGCTGAACTGAGTTATGGCATGCCATGAATGCACCATGTGGGATATGTTTTCACTACGGATTCCCATGATTGGAGGCAGATGTTATATCCCCTGAAGTTCACCTTTACTGACTCTTTGTAGCACAAGATGTCCTATGATATGATACAGAGCTAGTTAGAGAAAATTATTTTCAGTATTCTAATATCTTTTGTTCATGAGACCTGATCAGAATAACAGAATCATAATAAGATCATGATGATAAAGTATTCTGATGATATTATATTTCTAGAGTGATGCATATCTGTGACCTTTCCATGCCATTTTCATGTGTTACCCTGCAAAGTCTGAAGAACAACATGGCTTCACTCCATTACTTATAGAAGATGTCAAAGCCCTATTCAGTCTGATTAAGTTATTAAATGACTTCTGCAATCAGCCAAACTTGCTGAATAGCCATGAGAGCTGGAGTCTGTTAGTGATATTAGTCAATGTAGTATAAAAAATAGGGATTCTGTTCAAAGCAATTCCCGTATACTTTGTATAGAAAATGCAATCTACATCCAGAAAAAGAACTAAGGAGATTGAATATAAATCAACATATGCTATGTTGACTTTTTCCGAGTTTTGTTTTTTTTTTTAAATCTATTGCATGGTTTTTCCTTTTTTGTCTGATTGTTCTCTCCCAACATGTTTCATAAAGTAATGTATGCTAATAAATAAATAATTAATTACCAGATTTTTAGAAATAGAGATTCTACTTCCCTCATCTTTCTTTGATCAGATATACATCAAAGATGAGATCTGCTATAATATCCTGCCATTTAAAACTTCATTTTGATTTTTAAGAGTGTATGATTAAATATACTGTTCCCTAGCATATACAAAATCTTTCAGGTTGGAAATTGGCAATGGAAAGCAGAGAGATATGAGTAGTTAGTTTCCTTCCAATTTAATGGAATAAATAGTGTCACCATATGCTTTGTATGATCTAGATACTAGGGATATAGAGAT
Source organism: Sminthopsis crassicaudata (assembly GCF_048593235.1). Classification (NCBI taxonomy): domain Eukaryota; kingdom Metazoa; phylum Chordata; class Mammalia; order Dasyuromorphia; family Dasyuridae; genus Sminthopsis; species Sminthopsis crassicaudata. The sequence goes on from NC_133620.1 coordinate 264,964,490, forward strand.
GAAAAAATAAAACAATCTCTATTTTCAAGTAATTTATAATAAGAGATTACTTTGTTTAGCTAGACATTTGATTTTATTGGTGCAGGGAACTCCCAATGAGGAAATTCCTCCTACTAATTAAGATCAACAATTACTGGAAAACATCCCAAAGGAAAGACACAAAAAGTAACTGGCCCTACTCAATACCCTGAGTAACAGGCTCATCTAGCAGGAAATCTCAGAGCTAGGGACACGTGGGAGAAGCAAATAATTAAAAGAATTAATCAGTGCACAGTCATGCCCTATGTAAATATGTAGAGAATATCTGAACATGGTCCAATATATGCCCCTGTTTTATGAGAACAGAAATGCATTTTCATTTCTTGATTTTTTGTCTTCTGTGGATTGTTAATTCTATGGATATTAATTTGTCCAAGTGACAAAAAGATCTATCTATCTATCTATCTATCTATCTATCTATCTATCTATATCTAGATATAGATAGATAGATACATACATACATACATACACATACATATACATATAAAATTGGAGGGCTAAACATGTGAGAATGAGAGAGAACAAATAAACAGCCCAAGCAATAGCTACATAAAGATCCTAAACATTCCAAAAACCAGAAGAATGGGGTGAATCCTCATTCAAGGATTTTTGGTAAGGCAAGAATTATACTGGATGTGAAATCATCAAATGTAAGTTTGACTGGTAAAGAGCCATTTTTACCATCACTGATAGATCATGAATTCCATCAAAGTGTCAAAGTTGCAATTTGTCTAAGCATAAACTTTTAAAAACACAACCTGTTTGAAGAACTCACCCTTAATTTCCAAAGAGTTAATGAGACAAACATGAAGACAACTCAGGCAGTATATGTTCTGGATCTCTGGTGCCTAGAACAATGCTTAGTAAGACAAAGGTGAACTTTATTATAAAGCATAATGGAGCTCATTTTCCTTGGTTCTATCAGGCATATCTGTGGCCCACCCAAATTGCTGAGTGTTAGCTTGCAAAAAGCTTCAAGGGGGGAACACTGTGCTTTGCCGCAATTAATTTTGCAGAGGAAGCAGTCTGCTTAAAGACGCCTGCAGCGCTCACTAAAAATGGGGGTTGTTTTTCAAGGCCACCAGAGCTGGCAGTTGGCTAAGGCTGGCTCATCAACAAAACAACAATGTTAAAATATGGTCTTGTGGATTTTGCAAAAGGAGGGACAAGAGAGGCAATGAATTGAACTCACCTGCTAAGATTGGGTGAAGATTGTAATTGTTTAGCCCGCCAGCACAACCCTGCAAGGGTTAAAATGACAGAGATATTAGTTGGTAACGGCTAAGATTGTTGGTTTGAAGCTTTCGGCAATACACAGACTGTTATTTACCGGACTTGGTCGATTTACTTCTTAATGCAATAATGACCTGTGAAATGAAACGTGAGCTAGACAATTGTTCCTCATTGTTTCCAGTAAAACATCCTTTCATACCCCATTAAGCCACCATTAATTCCATATGAAAGAGAGTCACGCACAAGCAACTGATGGTCTCTTTCTTTCTGTCTCAAACTTCCTTATCCCGGCTCTTGTGGTGTCTTCCCTCTTCCCTTCTTACCTTTCCCTTCCTCCTCTCCTACCTATATTCCTGCTCCTCTTGTCTCACCCTCTTCCTGGATGCTCCTCTAGACATAACTGACATTGACTGATGGAATATGGTCATGAGGGAAGCATAGTGAGAAGTATCTATGTGTGTATGCTGAGTAGCAGTCACTGTTTCCTCCAAAACTGGGGCAGTTTTGATTGCTGAGCCTCAGTTTCCTTGGCTTTAAGTTTCCTTGGAAGATTAAAATAGATATAGTACCAAAAAAGAAAAAAAAATGATTATTTGCTTATGTATGAAAGGATCAAGGTAAACAGTTATAGGTAATTCAAAAGTCTGGAATGTTCATTGTAATTTATAGATTTAGTTTCCTTACAGTATGCATTGAGGCTATGCTGTGGCTTCTATCACTGTTACTGTTCATATTGCTGCCTTGGAATCCTTGGAGTCTTACTGCTTAAGTCTGTTCTATCCCAAAATATTCCTAATATTTATATAAGAACTTAATTATTTGTCAAAAGTATTCTTTTTTCCCCCTCATATTTTTCTAATAGACCTTTGGATTTATCTTTAGCATCTTTACTTTTTGTATTTTATCATACTTAATTCTGTCACACACACACACACACACACACACACACACACACACACACACCCTTCTTTTTATTGGTTACAAGTTTCTTGAGGCAAGAGTTATGGTTATTTTTATTTTCTTATCACCTAATACAAGATTTTACACATAGTAGGAGTACAGTGTGGAGTTGACCAGTCTGAATAGAGGAAAGAATGTATGAAAAGGAAAAAAAAAAAAAGAAACAACTATGAACCTCAAGGTTTTATCCTGGATCTTCTCTTCTCTCTATCCTCTTTCCAAAAACTTAATTATAGCATTTCTATGTAAACAACTGTAAGATCTATAGATCAATTCCATTTTAATTTTTTAAAAAATGTATTACATATTTCCCAATTACATATAAAAATTTAAAAATCATATTCTTAAAATTTGAGTTTTAAATTCTCTCCTCTCCCCCCATTCCTCGTTTATCTTATGAAGCTAATTTTATTTTGATTATACAGGTGAGGTCATATAAAACATTTTCCGTGTTACCCCTGTTGCAGGGGAAAACATAAGCCAAATAAAAAACAAATAAAAAGAAAGTTTTAAAAAGTATGCTTTAATCTACTTTCAGAGTTTGCCAATTTTCTTTTTGGAGGCTGGATAGCTTTTTTCATCCATAAATCCTTAGGGATTAATTGTCATGGAACATTGTATTGCAGAAAACACTTCAATCATTTATGGAAGATCATTGTACAACATTGCTGTTATTGTATATAATGATCTTTTGGTTCAGCTCATTTCACTTTGCATGAATTCATATGTCTTCCCAAATTTTTACTGAAAGTATTGTGTTCATTAATTCTTTTCCCCCCTTTGAGCTTTTTTTTTTAGAATTTATAATTTTATTTTTCCATTTACATGTAAAACAATTTTTAAACATTTGTTTTTAAAACTTTGAATTCCAGATTCTCTTCTTTCTCCTTCCTTCCTCCCCATACTGAGAAACTTGATTCAAAATTCTTTTCAGTTAGTATTGCTAGTTTTATTTCCCCCTGTTTATTCTATTCTCTTTCTTTCACTCACACTAAGAAGGCACATATGAAATTATGCAAATCATTTCCATAAAAGTCATGTTGCCAGAGAAAACATAGATTTCTCCCTATCCCTCCCAAAAAAACTCTCAAGTAAAATAAAATGAAAAAAGTATGCTTCACTCTGTATTCAAACACAACCAGCTTTTTCTTTGGGTATGGAAAACATTTTTCATGATAAATTCTTCAAAGTAGTCCTGGATCACTGTGTTGTTGAGAATAGCAAAATCATTCAGAGCTGATCATCCCACATCTTTGCTATTACTTTGTACACAATACATTTCATTTTGCATAAGTTCATGTAGGATTGTCATGATTTTTTTCTGAGAGCATCCTGCTCATCATTTCCCATAGAACAATAGTTTTTTATCATAAGTACATACAACAACTTATTCAGCCAATCCCACATCTATGGATATCTCCTCAATTTCCAACTCTGCTTTGAGAAAAAAAAATCTGCTAGAAATATTTTTGTTCACATAGATCCTTTTCCCTTTTAAAAAAAAATCTCTTTTGGGACACATGTCTAGCAGTGGTATTTCTAGATGAAGGGGCATGCATGATTTTAAAGCTCTTTGAGCATAGTTCCAAAGTCCCCTACAGAATGACTAAATCAGTTTACAATTCCACTAACAATGCATCAGTGTCATTCCCTCCAATTTTTGTCTTCTTCTCCTTCTGATCTATAATCCAATCTATTGGGTATGAGAATTGTCTCAACTTGCATTTTCTCCAATCAATAGTGTATTAGAATATTTTTTTTCATATGGCTATAAATGACTTGCTTAGATCATCTGAAAACTGTTGATATCTTTTGATTATTTTATCAATTGGGAAATGGTTCTTTTTTTTTTTAAATTTGATTCAGTTCCCTATATATTTGAGGTCCTTGTCAGAGAAACTTGCTTCAAAATTCTTTTCACAGTTACTACTGCTAATTTTATTTCCCCCTGTTTATTCTATTCTCTTTCTCCTTTCACCCCAGTCCCTCATCAATTTTTTTTTGCTTCTCACCACTCTCTCTCTCAATATGTTCTCCCTCTTTCTTACATTCTCTTACCTTCATACTTTCCCACAGAATAAGATAGATTTTTATACATGTTTTGAGTGTGTATGTTCTTTGCTCTTTGAGCCAATTCTTTTTTTTTTTTTTTTTTTTTTTTTTTTTTAAGCTGGGGTTAAGTGACTTGCCCAGGGTCACACAGCTAGGAAGTGTTAAGTGTCTGAGACCAGATTTGAACTCTGGTCCTCCTGAATTCAAGGCTGGTGCTCTATCCACTGTGCCACCTAGTTGCCCCCTTTTGAGCCAATTCTGATAAAAGTAATATTCCCTCACTCTCCCTCTTCGTACACACACACATATATTTCCTATAGTTGCTGAAGCTGCTTTAATTCTGCTCCTAAACTTCCCTTGCTGTTACAAAATCTTCCCCCATCCATAGATCCTTCCCTTATCTTCTTCCCTCCTGTTTTTTTTCCTTCCCCGCCTGTCCCTCTCCCTTATTTCTCTTTTTTTTTTTTTTTAGGCCGGGGTTAAGTGACTTGCCCAGGGTCACACAGCTAGGAAGTGTTAAGTGTCTGAGACCAGATTTGAACTAGGGTCCTCCTGAATTCAAGGCTGGTGCTCTATCCACTGCGCCACCTAGCAGCCCCCCCCTCCCTTATTTCTTTATAGATTTTGGAGTGTATTATACTTTTTATGATATATATATATATAATTTTATTATATTATATTTATAATTATATTATATTATTTATTATTAATATATATATATATAAATATCATATGTATATTATATATATATCATTGCCTATTTAACAGTTTCCTATGAGAGTAAATTTTTAGAACTATGAGCTCTTCTCTCCACTCTAATGACTGTTTCTGTTTTTAATCTGCACCTCATTTGCATAACATGATGCTATTTTTACCTTAACTCTGCCCCAATCTTTCTTTTGAGCTATCCTATTGTTGATGTCAATCTTAAACATATAAGTACACATTTCCCATGTAACAAAAAAAAAGTAAAAATAAAAATTGTCCATGTTGAGTTCCTTGAAACTGATCTTTGATATTAGCTCTTACATGTTAAATTTTCTATTAAGTTCAGATTTTGTTGAGACAAAGTCCTGAAAACCTACAAGTTCATTTAATGTCCTTTTGTTACATTCAATATTATAGATAATTTTGCTGGAGAAGATATTTTTGGCCTCAGACCTACTTCTTTTAATTGTCAGAGACATGATTCCAGGACTTGTGGTCTCTTATTGTGGCTGCTGTCAAGTCCTTTCCAATTCTAATTCTAGCATATTTCAATTTTTTTTTCCCATTTTTATTGCAAAATGCTGCTCCTGGGATATAGGAGACTATGTCCCAAGCTCCCCATGCAGCTCTAAGCATTGGCTTTGACACAGGCACCCCTTGTGTTTAGAGTCACTCACAGCAGGGGAAAGAGCTATCTGCTCTTTTCAGGAAAACTTGGTTTCCTGGCTGGCAATTTGCTTTCTGAGTTGGGATGGAGTTTGTCCCACTAGTAGGCTTTACTACTAAACAAACACAGAGGGTCTCACTTGCTGATCTGATGTATCTGAGACCCTCTCATTGGCTTTCTCGGATTCTGTCTGAACTGGATTGAGCATCCCTTTCACCCCCATGAGACTGACCTCTCTTGAAGTCCTTCCAATACATATTGAGTTGGAGAGTGGTTTCATTCCATCAAACTTTATTCAGAGGGTTGGTTTTATGTGGTTTTTGAGGGAACCTGGGGAAGCTCAAACAACTTCCTAGCTTACACTACCATTGTGGCTGTGCCCCAGGAACTGCTTGCTTCTGTTGCTTCTGCTGAAGCTCCTGTTGCCACTGTCACCACTGCTACCACCACTGTTAATTCAATGGCTTCCAAGTCTAACTCCTGATTTGCTAGTTTCCCAAAGCTCCCTCACCCTAGTGAAACAAATCTTTTCTGTCGACCTTCCAAGTTGTCTTTGGTGTCTGTGGGCTGAGAGTTTTGGAATCCTTCCCCTCCCCCCCACCAGTCATTTAAATTTGCTGGCACTAGACCTTCAGTCTCATGCTGGTGCAATAGATCTTTCCTACTGACTTACTAGGTTGTCTTTGACAGAAAAATTGCTTGACTCCATCTTTTTGTGGATTTCGATGCTCTAAAATTTATTTAGAGTCATCATTTAGATGAATTTGTATGGGATTAGGGGACAGCTCAGGTGAGTCCCTGCTTTCACTCTGCCATCTTGCCTTTGTCTCCTTCATCATTTCTTATAGCACAATAGTATTTCATAACAATCATAGACCATAACTTGTTCCCAATTCCCCAATTGCTGGACATCCTTTCAATTTCCAATTCATTGTCACCTCAAAAAACTTTCTAGAAATATTTTTATTGATATAATTGATTATAGTAATAGTTTCCCTCCATTCCTGGTACAAATTCCACTTGGTCAGAATCTATAATGTCTGTAATATGTTGTTGTAGTCTCCTGGTTACTATTTTATTTAAGATTTTTTGCATTTATATTCATTAATGAAATAAGTTTATAATTTTCTTTCCTTGCTTTTGCTCTCCCTGGTTTAGGTACCACTACATTATTTGCTTCATAAAATGTGTTTGGTAGTACTCCTACTCTGCTTATTATTCTAAAAATTATTTAATATTGGAAATAGTTATTCTTTAAATATTTGGTAAAAATCACTTATAAATTATCTGATCTTGATGCTTTTTTTAGGAAGTTCACTTATGACCAATTCTATTTCTTTGTATAAAATAGGTTTATTTAGATATTTGATTTTTATTTCTGTTAATTTAGATAGTTTATATTTTTGTAAATATTTTTCTATTTCACTTAAATTGTTTCATTTATTGGGCTATAAGCAAAATAGTTTAATGTGATTACTTTGATTTGATATTCAGTAGTGGTGTATATATATATATATATATATATATATATATATATATATTCCCTTTTCATTTTGAATAATAGTGATTTGGTTTGTTTTTCTCTCTTTTTAAATCATAGTGTTTTTCTATTTTATTGTTTTTCTTTGTTTTTCTCCATGTAATTAACTCCTGATCTTGTTTATTAATTCAAATGTTTTCTAACACTTAATTTGATTAATGTCACTTTAATTTTCAGAATTGATGATTTTAAACTTCTAGTTTTTTTAAAATTACATTTCAAATTCTTTTGTCTGCTTTCTCTCTATTTTATTCCAATTAGCATTTAGAAATATGAAATTTCCTCTGATGGGATATGTCCTCTGATGGCATATATCCCATAGGTTTTGATATTTTGTTTCTTTACTGTCATTATTTTTAGTGAAATTATTAATTGCTTCTGTGATTTGTTCTCATTTTTAAAGATTAACTTCTTAGACTCTAATTCATTTTTAATCTATTTGAATGTAATTTTATTGCCTTGTGATTTGAAAAAGATGCATTTAATACTTCTGTTTTTCTGAACTTAACTAAAGTTTCTATACACTAATATGTGGTTGAATTTTGCAAAGATACCATGTACCCCCTGGGAAAATATGTATTCTTTTCTATTCCCATCCAATTCTCTCCATATATCTATCATATCTATCTTGTCTATTAGATTTATCTAGTTTTGAAATAGGAAGGCTAAATCTCCATTACCATAGAAATCTATCTATTTTCACCTATGATTCATTTAAAATTTGCTTTAAAAAATGTAGGGGCAACTAGATGGTGCAGTGGAAAGAGCACTGGCTCTGGAGTCAGGAGGACCTGAATTCAAATCTAGCCTTTTATACTTACCACTTCCTAGCTGTGTGACTCCAGGCAAGTCATTTGACCCCAACTGTATCACATTAAAAATGCAAATGTTATAGCATTCATTGCATTTAGGTTTGGTGTTGATTTTCTTTCATTGTCTATGGTACCTTTAATCATAAGGTAGTTTCCCTGTTTACCTCTAAATTAAAATGTATTTTAGCTTTAACTTTGTCTAAGTTTAATACCAAATGATGCATTATAAATTATATACCAGACCTTTATTTTAAATATGTGTGCATCTCTCATTTCAAAATGTTTTTGTAAAGAATGGATTGTGATTTTTAATCCATTTTGCTGTCCATTTCTGTTTTAAACATGAATTCATCTCATTCACATTTAAAGTTATAATTATTAGCTGGGCATTTTTCTCCAACCCATTTTACTCAGTATTTGCATTTCTTTCCTCCTCTTTTTACTTTATGGATCCTCACAAGTCTAATTTAGTTTTAACCACTACCTCTCTCATCCTCACTCTTTTTTAAAAAAGCCCTCTATTGTCCTTTCCCTTTGCCCTTTTATTCCTTTTACTTATGTACTCTTCTAAGACTTCCTTTCTTATCCTCTTACCTCACTCTCTAACTTGTTGATTTAAGCATCCCACTAAAAGTCCTTCCTTTATCCTAATCTCCCATTCTTCTATTTTTTTATAATTTTAGGAGACATATATTCTTCTAGACATAAATGTAACTACTTTTTTAATCCATTGTGATATAAGTAAGATTCTAGCACTACCAGTCACAAACTACTTCCACTTTAAATCTACTTCCACTAAACTTCCAGTAGCAAGATGCTACTGGCAATGAGCACTTACAGGAGGGAGGAGTTTTTGGTTTGAGGTTTCAGGTCAAGGGAAGAGCTGAAGTGAAGCTAAAGACACCATCCACTCAACCCCTGGATTAGAGGTGCTTGCACTAATACTATCATTAAAAAAGATGAACAGGAAAAGAAGAAAGAACCCAACTATAAAAACTTGCTATGGGAATAGGAAAGTTCATTTTCAGAGAAAGCCTCTTCTATCTCAAAGAGTAATGTCAAATAGCTACCTACCCAGACAGAATTTATAGGAGAACTAAAAAAAAAGTCTAAAAATCAAGTGAGAAAAATTGAGGAAAAACTAAAATAAAAATAAAAACCATCCAAGAAAAATAAGATTAGCAGGAGAGGGGAGCTAACCTCTTAGAAAAGGAGATACAGAATCTTAAAGAAGAAAATAATTCTTTGAAAATTAGAATTGGGCAAATGGAAGCTAGTGAAATTAGAGGAGACAAAGAAATAATGAAATAAAATATAAAGAATGAAAAAAATAGAACAGAATGTGAAACACATTATAAGAAAAACAACAGATAGGGAGAACATATAAAGAAGAGAAAATATAAGAACAATTGGGTTACCTGAACCTTGACACAATAATGCAAAAAATAATCAAAGAAAGTTGCCCTAGAGTGACAGAATATGAGGAGAAAGTAGAAATAGAAAAAAAAAATCTACCATCACCAAGTCAGAGATATGTTGTGCAAAACACATATGGATGTTATTGCCAAATGTTGAGACCCCCAGAACAAAAATATAATGGAGCTACAATTAGAATTTTACAGGACTTAGTAACATATATAAAAAAAAAACATAGTCCTGGAATCATATATATGGGCAGTAACTGCCAAAGAATTAGGCCTGTGGAAATATCCAACAAAATTATCCAAAATATTGAAAGGAAGAAAGGATATTCAACAAACTTGCAGATTTTGAGGACTTTGTCTCAACCAAACCTGAACTTAATAGAAAATTTAACTTATAAAAGCCAAAATCAAAGATTAATTTCAAGGAACTCCATATGAAAACATTGTTTATGTTTTGTGCATGGAGATGTATACCCTATATTTGAGAGTGACATTAATAATTGGATAGCTCAAAAGAAAGATTGGGGTAGAATTGAGTATGATCTTATTCTTAAAGGCAATACTGTCTATGGAAAGGTAAAAATAACAATTATCTTATAAAAATGAGCTGCAGAGGAAGATCCAATTCAGAGGCTCTATTAGATGGCAGAGGAAAGCTCATAATTCCAAAAACCTACTCACATCAGGGATAGGTTGAATAGACAACACTACGCAATACATATATTTACTCACAAAAATGTATATATACATATACCATGAAGGGTATAGTACCTTTCAAAATGTATAAGGCAATGCAGAGGGATGGACTAGGATAAAGGGGGAAGAGATAAACAAGAAAAGAAAGGGTAGGAAAAGAAGACAAGTGATGGTTTCATGGGTAGAAGGAGGTTTAGTAATATATACAAAAACACCAGGACAAGGTTCAGGACCTTTCATCTCCCCCCATGTCCCTGAAGCAGGCTACAGTTAAGCGGAGATATATTTTTATATGTAGATATATACATGTACACACACACACACACACACACACACACACATATATATACACATATACATTCAGAACTATTCATAGATCCTCACATATATGCCTATATCTATTTATACATACATAGAACTGCATGCCTGCATACATAGACTGACACACATATACACACATCTTTATCCATGTATAAACATGTGTATAAAACAATTTTAATATGGCTAATATATAACATATAATATAACATAATATAATGGCTAACAAACTCTTTTGATTGAATCTTTAAGTTTAATTTTGTCTAAGGTGTGTGTATATGCAGCCTGCTTGGGAGACATGGGGGGGGATGAAAGGACAAAAATAGAATAAAGTAAAAAAAAAATAGCAGAAAACAAAAGAATAATCTGTAAGGAAGTAAAGAAAAGATGGATATCCACATATATACATATATATATATTTTTCTTCTTATATAATACATATAATATATGTAAAATATATTGTTATATTTTTGACTCCTCCATGATGCTCTGTTGGGCACATGGAAATGTTATTTTTTCTTTTTCTTTTTTTCTATTCTATTTCTTATTTTGTATTCAGTACAATAAATACATTTTTTTGAAAAATATTTTTGATCTTTTTTCAATTGGTTGACTTTTCCTCACAAATTCCTGAATTTTCTAAGATTGCTATTATTATTTCCCACTAATTTTTCTTCAGTCCCTGTAACTTGATTTGATGACCTTTCAAGCAGGAATGCCTTGGTTTTTTTTTGTTTGTTTGTTTTTGTTTTTTTTGTTTGTTTGTTTGTTTCACTTTCTTCTTCTAGATATAAACCCAGATTGGAGGATGGAAAGGGGAAAGGAAAGAGAAAATCATAATTTAGGGTAAATAAGATGGCAGGAAATACAGAATTAATTATTTTAACTGTGAATGTGAATGGGATGAACTCTCCCATAAAACGGAAGTAGATAGCAGACTAGATTAAAAGCCAAAAATCCTACAATATGTTGTTTACAAGAAACACATTGATACATACAGAGTGAAAGTAAAGGGCTGGAGCAAAATCTATTGTGCTTCAGGTGAATTTAAAAAAGCAAGGATAGTGATTCTGATCTCAGATCAAGCAAAAGCAAAAATTGATCTAATATAAGGAATACATCTTACTAAAGGATACCACAGATAAGAAAGCAATATTAATACTAAACATATATACACCAAGTAGTATAGCATCCAAATTCCTAGAGAAGTTAAGAGAGATGCAAGATGAAATAGACAGCAAAATTATATTAGTGGGGGATCTCAACCTTGCTCTCTCAGAATTAGATAAATCAAACCACAAAATAAATAAGAAAGAAGTAAGGAGCTAAACAGAATATTAGAAAACTTAAGTAAGAAAGATCTTTGGAGAAAATTGAATGTAGACAGAAAGGAGTTTACATTTTTCTTGGCAGTTCATGGAACCTATAAAAAATTAAGCATATATTAGGGCATAAAAACATAAAAGTCAAATGCAGAAAAGTAGAAATAATAAATGCATTTTTTTCAGATCATGATGGACTGAATATAAACCCAGACCTATGTCCCCTTAGCTATCTATGGTTGGGTTCTTTCTTATTTGCTTACTCATTATTGTTATTACTTTTTCTTAGTGGCTTATTATTATAGTGAGATTCTGGTCCCCACATGTGGGGAATAATATTTCAGCCTTCAGGTTTTAGGTAGCATTGTTTTTTAGGCTTTCTCTGTAAGTCCATCTTCACGTACTTTTCTCTATCTCTGAACCATGCCTGGAGCTTCCAGCAAGAAAGTCACAGAAAATGCTCTTTCTCCCTTCAGTGTCTCTTCCCAGGTGCAAAATTCAGCTCATCCCTCTTCCCTGCAAACAAACCAAGACCAGGGATTTGACTCTCCTACAAATGCCCACAGCCAGCAGGGTGTATACTCCTCTGCTGGACATATGTTTACTTCTCCTCACCCACACCCATAGCCCAGTACTGTGTCTGGTCAAAACACCTTGGGCATCTGACAACTATGGAGAGTCCTTCAATCTTCCCTCATTCAGCAGTCCAATCTACACTCTCTCCAGGAGATGAAAGTTTCTGCTTTTAAGTCTGTCTCTTGCCTCCAGGACTTAGTGTTTGTAGATTCTATGGATAATGTCTGGCGATTTTTGCACTTTGTTAAGACAGATCTCTAACCTGGTTGGTTTTTCCTAAGATCCTTCCCAAGTTGTCTGATAAATGCTTTACTCCAACTCTTAATTATTTCTGCTTCTCAGAATTTCCTTGGAGGCCATATTTTTGTCATGTTTGTGGGAGAATTTTAGAAAGCATTGTGTTTCCTATGTTACTCTGTCAATTCCCCAGTATTCTCTACAGTATCATGGAAATCAGACATTTGGAATTCATTTTCCACATATAATATCTGGGACAACTGAGGCCCTTGCAGTTAAAATAATTCACCCAAAGTCAGAATTTATCAATAATGGAGATGGTACAAGACTTTAATTCTCTTCATTTTTAGAATGATATTTCATCCCTAAAATGTAATTAAAAAGAAATCAGTGGAGTAATTAGCAAACTAAATAAATAATTAATGACCCATTTCAAATAAGATACCTTTTTTAAAATTGTGAAAGTAAATGAAAACATAATTTTCATCATTCAAGATAAAGCAATAGATTCTATAAAATTATTTAGTTAAGAATTGGGAGGAAAAGTTTGTCCTCTGTGAAGACTGTTCTAACCATCCTAGCTATAAGGACTATTTTTTTCTTCTGAATTCCTACATAATTTTTTTTTGTCTATGCCACTCATTTAGCTTTAACCTATATTATTTTTTCATGGGTTTATCTTAATTATAATCTTCTAGAGAATAGAGGTCATGACTTTCACTTTGAAACCTCCATAGCACCTTCAGTTCAACAATGCTTATTAAATTTTTACTATATTTAGAGCCCTATGCAGTGCATTTATGCATAGAAACTTGATAAACACAAAGTATTCTGTTCTGTTATAGGTGAACTTTGATAATTGAAATTTGATAATTGATAATGTGATAATTGAATGTCCAGAGAGAGGAAAATTGGATAGGGAGAAAGCCTTAAGTCATGTCAAGTGAGGATTAATGGAAGAAATCTGGGGAGAAGAGAACACTTAGGTGAGAAAAGATATCCCCAAATATTTGGAAATTAACAAGGAAGGAAAATTTAAGTAATTCTATATTTCATACCCTGCTGGTAAGTGGAAATTATAAGGAGGGAAATTACAGCACAGTATACTATATATACTCTCTGTGTGTGTGTATGTAGTATTAACAACCAAAGACAGAAGGAATTTCTTCATGTAATAATAATTTTCTGTTATTGGAAGTGGTTAATCAGAGGCTTATTAATTTCTTAGGATGTGAACAGAATTTATACATTAGGTAAGGAGTTCAATTGGCTAATCTCTCAGGTAATCCAAGGGGGAAATTTTTTTCATAGGAATATATTGTTATTATGGGTAGAGTGGAATATGAAAGATAAATTAAATATTTTGGCAGGGAAGCATTGGGAAATTTTTTTTTAACATTTCTATTCAGATCCTAACTCATAATGTTCAACATAAAGTGTTCATGCCATTAGCAAAATTAACTGAGTGATTGATTTCAATACTTATTTAGTCTTTTAAATATAGCTTAGTTAGATGAATATAAATGTATATACCTTTAAAAGGATTCAAAATTTAGGAATGCATGTTTGCCTTTTTTGACCTGAAGTAAATAAAAAATGCTATTGGAAGGTAGATATCTAAGTTTCTTAAATGGTTTTAAATTTTATTTCCTCCCTCCTCACTAACCCATTTATTAATGGAGACATAGTCAAAGAAAAAATTCCATTAAATTTAATTCAAGTTGTCTTACATTTGAGTAAGATTCTTTGGTAATTTTCGTTTCCCATAGATGTTATACTGAATATTTCTTAGTATTAGAAATATAATGAGTTCATGGAAAGCAGGGATAATATAATTTATAATAAATAATAATAGTATTTGTATTCTTGATAACTTGCTCAATATCTGGCATGAAATCAGTATATAATAAATACTTGATTGATTGATACACCCTATAAAAATACTCTCTACCTATGAGATATGATTTCTGGCAATGGGGACTAGATTAAATTAAAACCTTAAGTTTTAAGAGCAGTTTTTTAAAGGTTTAGAGTGAGCCTCACTGATTCCTGGTAAAACATTACCTGAAATGTAGAAAATGGAACTTTGTGTTTGAGTAGGAAAAGACTAGTCTGGTTGGATTATAGAGAGCAAGAAGTGGAAAAAATAAACGAAAAAGCTGAAAAAAGCAGATTGTAGTTAGTTTATGAAATGCTTTTAAGTGCCAGAGAGAATTTATATTTGATTCTAAAATCAAAAGAGATCCATCCACTTGAATTTAGTGGTTGGAGAGACATGGTGAGATCCACACTTTAGGAAAATCAACTCTGTGGAGGATATATTGGAGTAATAGATTAAGTGATGGATTGAGATTAGAAGATTTGTTAGGAAGCTAATGCAATAATGTAGGTAAGAGAGTGGTGATAAGGGTATGAATGAGACTAATAGTTGTGTGATTAAAGAATAAGAGTTGTATTTGAGAGATATTGAGGAGATATAAAACACAAGATATTGCAACTGGATGAATATGAAGAGTAAGGGATAGTGAAGTGTTAAAAATAATCACCTCCCCCAACTTTTACATGTAGAAAGACATAGCAGTTCACCTCTCTGGGATTTGATGAATGTAAAATATTCTAAATACAAAGAAAACACTGTGATTTTATTTATAAATTCCTGGCCCATCAATATCTTATTATCATAGCCTTCAAAGTAATGACAGAATTGGAGCAAGTGCTTATATTAGTACTTAGTGATTCAGGAGAGGGTTGCTTTTTTATGTCATACTACAATAATGAACCTTGAGGAATTTTTAAAAAAATGGCCACCACTGCAAAGGTTTCAAGTAACGTAGTATGCAAAGCAAAAAAAGCTACATATCAAGCTAAGTATCATTTTTGTCTTCTTATTCCTTATATATGGTAAGGCCATTTGCAATGATGGGTCACTTAATAAATAGTTCTTGAATTGAATCAGAATGAATGAACAAGCTGACCCTTCTCTCATCTTCCATACATGTCTTTGGCAATATAATGCCAATTTTAGTCCTTCACAGTTTTGTTTGTTCTATACATTGTTCTATACATTCTATACATATGCTATTCCATAGTCAAAAATCAAAAGCAAACTGAACTAAAAATCACTACCTTTTTATCATTTTAAAAATATGACTGAAACTAGAGTGAAGTGATTAGGGGTTTCACTGGAGGTGTCAAAATTTAGAGAGCTTTGACCACTCATTAAGCTGGTAAAAAACAATTGAGTTTATCATTTAATTAGCAGGAATAATTGGTTAGGAGAAAGCTCCTCCCCCCATCCTACGTACCCAAAGTCAAAATTTTTCCCTATATCCTTAGCCTGTCCAATAATGGCTTCTTTTACAAAAAGTTTCAATAATTATAGATTGTTCTGATATCTCTGTTCATAGTGGTGTCCCCACTAGCTGCATTTGTCTTAAAACATTGAAGGACTTCTTATTACTTGATTCAGGGATATTTTTTATGTTTGCCCTGAGGCCCACATTTGTTAGTTACAATTCTGTTCTTAAGTACTTAAAATCAAATTGGCCATAACAGAAATAAGAATGAAATAAACCAAAATGCATGTCTTCCATTTATAATTCACTTTCCCCCACAAAACAATATGTTTATAGATATTATCACACTGTGTCTTATCAAACTTAAAGTACCGTTTTCATGTTTGTTTTTACTTGATTATATCTACACTGAGGTTGTTGGCATTTCATGTGAATGAGGCCTAGAAAATTAAATCATTTTCTTTGAGACATTATTTATAGATTAGATGGTAGATGATAAATATTATTGAAGAATGATGGTGATATACCATGTAATTGTCTCATTCAGCTAACTCCCCCCAAACTTCCAATGGCAAGCACTCTCTATTAATCCAGTGAATAAGCTCTTATGTAGGCCCTGTGAGGACAATTTCAAAAGTATTCTATGAAATAGAAGAACTGAAAAGTGATGTGAAATCTTTAAGAAGATTATTAAAATTTTTAATATATAGAATTAGAGATTGTCTAAGCTGGAAGAAAAATTTGAGGTCATCCAGGTGGTCTGGTTTCTAGCCAAGTGCTATGGCCTGGCAGAAGATCTCATGTAACCCAGTGGTCTGGGCAGCAGCATTGATTAAGAGATTGTTTGCTAAGTGCTAATGCTTGATAAATTGTCTTGTGTTATTCTTGTAAAAAAATATAGAAACCGTTGGCTAAATAATACTATCATTAGATGGATTTGGAATTGGCTGAATGACCAGACTTAATGTGTAGCCATTAATGGTTCAATATCAACTTGACAGGAGATCTCAGTTATGGTACCACATGGATCTGTGTTTGGTTCTCTGCCAAATAACGTTTTTATCAATAACTTGGATAATGACATAAGCAATAGCTTTATAACATTTGCAGATGGCACGTCTGGGAGAAATATTTACTATCACACACACACACACAGATACACATACACATGCACATAAACACATAAATAGTATCCCAGAGGATCTAGCCTAGAACATCTAATAAGGGAATTTAATAAGGGGAAATTTAATAGCAGGCAAATATAAATATTTATACTTTGGTTCAAGAAATTATCTTCCCACTTACAAAATGGGAAAAGGAGAGTTCAAAATTTATTTTAAAAAAATCTAGGTACTTACATGGATGGCAACTTAATATGAATCAGTACAGGATGCCTAAAACTAATGGATTGCTCTTGTTTTATGTCCAGAGTCACAGCTTTAATTAATATGAAGGGATGATCTGACTTCTTTCTTCCTCTGGTTACATCTGAAATATCATGTTCAATTTTTGGTACCATCACATAGGAAGGATATTGGAACTTTAAAGATATTCAGAGAATGGTGAAAGCCTTGAGTTCATGCTATATAAAACTCAGTTGAAGGAACTGGAAATAGGTATTCTGGAAAAGGGTAGATTAAGGTATATGTGTTTGGAGGAAGAGAAAGGAATGGTATGAGTGAAAATAATAAGTGTTTTCAACTATTTGATAAGAGAATTAGATAAAATTGGTAAATGAAGGCTAAATGTCAGGAAAAGATGTCCATTAGAAATGTTCAAAAGTGAGAGGTTGTCGATTTCTCCTTTTTCCTTCTCCATCCCTTCCTAAAAGAACAATACAAAACATTAGAGGGTTTTAACTGGAGAGGATGTATGATTACATGTTGGATATGTTACAGTAGGCAGCTAGGTGACTAAGTAGATAGAGTGCTGAGCCTGAAGTCAGTAAGACCTGAGTTCACATACTTACTAGTAAATAAATTTTTGCTTTACTTCTATTTGCTTCAATACACTAGGGAAAGAAATGGGAAACCACTCCAGTATCTTTGCCAAGAAAACTTCATGGACAGAATTGGCATGGTATGGTCCCTGGGGGTCACAAAGAGTTGGATACGTCTGAATTACTGAACAACAATATCATCAGTCAGGATTCTTTTCACACATTCCTTGGATTTCTTAGATTAAATGGCCATCAAAAGTTCTTCCAAATCTAAAAAACTTTTTTTTTGACCCTCTAAATTGCATTTACTATGCTTTAACTACATTTTTGGAAATTCAGCAATTAGAATTATTAATTTGACTAAAGCAATAGTAAAAATTAATGTTATAAAGAAAGATAAAAATATGCTTAAATCAGTCATTAATAATCAAATGATATTGATAGTGAGAACACAGCCAACAAATGATAAGCTCTTGATGAACACACACAGACATATGTATAGTTTATTTTAATAAAATTTTCATTTAAATAGGGAAATTAATATATAACTTGGTGATTGTTTATGTTCTCTCACTTTTTGTTTTTGTTATTAAAAGTCATATTTTCTTCAGCCTTTAATATTTCTTCTTCAAATATACCTTATGAATTAATACCTTAAAGCACTTATAACCACACTACCTCCAGCATGCATTGCCATTATTTATATTTGGTCTAGTTCAGTTATTTTTCATATCTTTGTTCTCTTTAGTGCCATTTCTACCTTCTTTAGAAACATATTCATGATTAAATTCAGAGTTCAAATATAAAATTTCACTATATTTGATGGTAAAAAGACTCTGATCCTCTAGACTTAAACATTGCCTTAAAAGGCTTTCCATTCCAATAAAGACTCTTTTCTTCATACATCAGAATTATGCAAAATTCTTTGAAAAATATAAATAGATAATCAGTTTGGTGAACTTCTGATCATTAATAACATGCAGGGCATAAAATAAAAAGTAAGCACATTTTAAAAAAAGTCACATGTATGGAAGATATTTGTCCCAGGGTCAAACAATCAGTAAATATTGTTTAGGAACATATTTTATATCTAGTCAGGTGTTAGCCACTAAATATACAAAGACAAAAGTGAAATAGTTTCTGCCTCCAAGGACCTAACATTCTATGCATAGGGAAAAAATGTACATATATAGGTAAATACAAAATAAATCTTATGTTCTTAGAAGGGGAAGGAGAACTGACTGAATTACTGGATAAATAAGGAAAGGCAAAGGAGAAATTGTCACTTGAGTTGTCTTGAAGAAAACTTGTCTCCAGGGGGAAGGAATTCACATAGATTTTGTTTGTAGATAATATTATGCTGTTTGCATCAAACCTGAAACATTGTAGAACTTCCTGGATAACATTTATATCTACACAAGAGAGTTAGTCTATCAAGGAAAAAAAAGTAACCAAGCAAAAAAAAAAGTAGATGAAAGAGGCTTATTGTCCAGATTGTGATATGCAATAAATTGAAAGGACTAATAGGGAGGAAGGGAGGGAGGAAGGGAGAGAGGGAGAGATGGAAGCAGAGAGAGATAGAGAGACAGAGAGACAGAGATGAGAGAGACACACACAGACACAGAGAGATATACAGTGACAAAGGGAGACAGAGCGAGAAAAAGAGAGATTAAACTGGATCCAGAATTTAATATGAAAAGGAAAGGAAAGTAGGCTATATTCCTTTCAATAAATTGCAATTGTATAAAGTCCTGAACTTCTCTCTTTAACAAATACTCATCATTTTCCTCCATCCCTGTTATTTTTACTTCACATCTATTTTTTTCCAATTGTATAAATATGTAGCTTTTTAGCATTATTCTTTGTAAGATTTTGAGCTTCAAATTTTTCTTTCCCTCTTCCTTCCATCCTTCACAAGGCAGCAAGCAATCTTATATAGATTGTATAAGTACAATCACATTAAACATATTTCCATATTAGTCATGTTGTGAAAGAAGAAACTCAGGCTTTCCTTTTCAATGAAAAAAATAATGAGAAAAAAAAAGCAACAACAACAGAAGGTGAAAATAGTGTGATTTGATCTGCATTTAGTTCTTTCTCTGAATCTGATCAACATTTTCTATAATAAATCCCTTGAAATTATTTTTGATTTATTGGATTGTTATGAAGAGGTAAGTATATCATAGTATATCATAACACTACCTTGCTGTTATGTATACAATGTTCTCCTGGTTCTGCTCACTTCACTCAACATCAGTTCATGTAAGTCTTTCCAGGTTTTTCTGAAATCTTCCTGCTCTTCTTTTCTTTTAGAAGAATAGTATTCCAATACACTCATATATCACAACTTGTTTAAATGTTCATCAATAATACCCATGCCTCCCTTTAATTTTCAATTGTTTGCCACTACAAAATAGCTATTAAAATATTTTTGTACATGTACGTTCTTCTCCCTTTTTATAATCTCTTTGGGATATAGACATAGTAATAAGCTCATTTTAAAAATACTGATATTATACTACCATTGTTTTCATATTGTGAGGAGTCATTCTTGAAATCCATTTCTTGAAGAATTAAAAATATCACTCAGAGAAAAATGGAGAGGCTCAGGGTATGAATGACCAATCTGTAGAACAAAACAAATAAGAAATTATGAATAATAATTGGATTAAGGGATTTAATTAAAGATATTTATAATTAAAAATAAAGTTGGATTGGTTATATCAAGAAAGGAAAGGAAAACCTATCTACAACCCATATATTTTGGATTTATTTTTGTCATTTCATTCTTGTCAGAGGAGACTCTATACTGTTGGATCTACTCTAATTCTCCTTTCTCAAATATGTGGGAGGATGTGAACAAGAATCATAGATGGTCTAAAAAAGGGATAGTTGTGATATGCATCACAGCAGAAAATTAGTATTCATTGAGTTCAAGAATCATTGAATATTCAATATTATATACTGTATAAACTAGCAATTAGTCTATCTGAATTCAGTACCTTTATTATTTCTTACAAATCAGTAATATTCCATTATGTTCATGTGCTACCCTTTAATTTGTTCTCACAAACTTTTTGATTTTATATAATTAAAATAATATTTTCTTTTCATGTGATCAACTCTATACCCCATAAAAGCGATATGTTTACCTTTTCTTATATTTTTGATGTAACATTTAATATTTAGGTCATATATTAGTGTAAGAATTGATCTAAAAGTAATTTCTGTCAGATTGTCTTCCAGTTTTCCTGGAAATTCTTGTCAAATAATGTTTTCTTTCCAAATGATTTAATTGTGCAGAGTATATAAAACAATAGATTGTTGAATTTGAGTAATTATGATTCTTAGATTAGCCTAAAATATTGACCTACTTTTCTATTTGTTAACCATTATCAGATTGTTGTGATGATTATTTCCTTGTAATATACTTTAAAATATGGAAATGATGTTCCCCCTTTATCCCTCCTGTTTTAACTTTTCCCTTTTTTATTATAGATTTTTGTTCTTCTAAATGAATTTTGTTTTATATACCTCTGTAACATATCCCTCTGGAAATTTGACTAGCAATGCACTAGATTTACAAGTTAATTTTTATTAGAATATCTAAGCAATAAGTGCTGAATATCCACACACCTATTTCAACTGTACTTTCTCAAGGTGCTTTTTATAACTGTATCTTTACAGATATTGAGTGTATTTTGATAATTTCAGTGCCTAACATATTATATATTTTATAGTTATTTTTAAACAGAGATTTCCTTTCTATTATTTCTTAATAGATTTTGCTATTAAGATTTATGGACTTATTTTGTAACTTGCTACCTGTCTCAATTTTTAAAATAGATTCCTTATATTTTCTAAATAAATTATTAGCCAATAAATAAATAAAAACATTTCATTTTTTCCTTACCTATCTCTATGCCTTTAGGTTCTTTATTTGCCTTATTTATATTACTAGCTTTTCTATAGCTATGACAGAAAACAGTGGTGAAAGGAGGAAATGTTGATTTACTCTTGTACTTACTGTGAATATCTCTAGTGTAGTGCCATTGTATGTAATGGTAGCTTTTGGTTTCATATTGATACTCTTTACCATTTTTTGAAAATGGATATTTCTAGGTATGTGCTTAGTAATTTTTTTTAATATAAATGAATTATATTTTCTCAAAGAGTTTTTCTTGATCTATTGATATAGTCATGTAATTAATTTTTCTGGTGTTTCACTATTTTGGTATTCCTGATAGAAATAAACTCAGTCATAAGGAATTTCCCTCCTCTCAAAATTCACTGTAGTCTTTTGGAAAATATTTTATTATTGTTGTTTGTCCTTTGTTCTTGAAGAGGACCAAGAAATCAGAGAAGTGATGTCATAATATGCAAGTGTATTGGATTTAAGTGAGGGAGGGGTGTGTAAGTTCACCTGTCTCACTTTCCCCTCCAGAACCATCTGGGTTCAGTGGCCAGACACAGATCAGGATGACTGGAAATGGCTCTAGTTGCAGTAATTTTTGAGTCGATATTCAATATAGCTGTTAGTTTATCATTTTCTTTCTCTGCTTTATACTTCAGTGACTTATGTATTAGAACTATATTTGTCTCATAAAAGGAGTGTGTAAAAAGTTCTTTTTCAATTTTTAAGAATAATTTTAATAGTATAGGTATTATTTTTTCTTTAAGGGATTAATCAATTCTAATGTAAATCCATCTGCTTCTTTTGTTGATGTTGAATTAAGATTTTGACAATATATTAAATTTGTGTTTTATATTTTGTAGTCAATCCTTAATTTCTTTTGAAATGCATTGGGTGATATAATTGTCTATATTAGATTCTGGTAATTCTGTTTATTTCTTTTTTGTCTTGTGGTTTCTCATTTTTTATTTGTGTATATCTGTTAGGATTACCAGGTGAGAACTCACGTTGTCTGGACAGTGACAAAGTGAGAAATCAGGTTGACTTGACAGTTCTCTGGCTCAGACCTTTGGTTCAGGCCTTTAAAGGGAGTTTACACCTTAGGAATTCTAAGAGGAGCAAGTCCATTGGTGGAAGTATTTCCGCACACCCCATTGAGTTCTCACCTGCCTATTCTCTGGGAGGATAAAAGAAGGGCAGCATTGGGTCTGAGAGAATGGACTCTGGGATAGAGTTTTGACGCCAGGCATGCTGAAAGGAGACCAGTCTGATTTGAGAAAGGACAAGAGCTGGAGGAGATTCAGAGCTCCCAAGAAACCTGCGCACAGAGGAATATTCAGAAGGATTGCTATTTTTGAATATTGACTTTGTATGTTGCTACTTTACTAAAATTATTATTTTGATTATTTGTTGAATATCTAGTCTTTTCCATGTAAAATGTCATATCATCTACAAACAGCACTATTTCCCCTCCTTTTCTATGCCTATTATCTCACTTTTTCATGTCTTATTGCTATAGATATTTATGGAACTATATTAAATAGATGAAATATCAATTGATATCTTTACTTAATACATGATTTTATTGTGAAGGCCTCAACCAATTTCTTCAAAATGGATAATTCTAATTTTTAATTTTTGATACTGTTTCCTTTTTTTAAGGAAAGGTCTTCTCATGTTTTAAGATAAATAGGTATTACTTTATCAATAGCTTTTTTCTAAATTTATTAGTATGGTCATGTGAGTTTTATTTTTTATTTTTAAAATAGTCTCTTGTGCCCATATTTTTCTAATATAGAATTAGCCTTGAGTTCCTAGTAAAATCTAATCTTTTGATAGGAAATTAGAATAATATTTTACTACAGTCTCATTGCTATTCTTTTATTCAATTTTTGCATCAATTTTAATGAGATATTGCTATATTATTTTTCCTGTATTTTAGAGAATGGAGAATTCTTTATTTTCCCCCCCAGTTTATCTCTTAGATCTATTTGATAGATAGCAACCTCTATATTTTTGCAAAAAAAAAATTATGTATTATTAAAGTGAATTGGTAGCTTGATTTTCCTCTTTGCCAAATCAAATTATTATAAAATTTGTACATTTCATTAGTGTTTTCAAAAAATAAACAATTTTTTTAATTCAATAGGGTTTTGTTTTACATGTGAATATCTCATTTTTATAATTTTTTGTATAGTTGTGTGCGTAAATGAGTGAGTGTGTGTATGTGTGTGTATGTATTTATGTTTCAAAGATTCCACCCAACTAAAGTCTTTTAAATAGAAATTTGAATGCTCCTTTTTATTGTAAGAGTCTATTTTTCCACTTGTAGAATTCTACTCGATATTACAGAAGAAATTGTTCTTGGTTATTATTTTTTATTTTCATTTGCCTTTTGATATGTCATATTCTGGGGGTAGTTAGGTGTCACAATGGATAAAGTGCTCCTGGCCCTGAAATCAGGAGTATCTGAGTTTAAATACAGTCTCAGATGCTTACTAGAAGTATGACACTGGTCAAGTTACTTAACTTTGTCTCAGTTTCCTCATATATAAAATGATCTAAAGAAGGAAATGGCAAAACATACTAATATTTTCATCAAGAAAAACCCAAATAGAGTCAAAATGAGACACAACCACAACCAATAGTCTGAACAGCATTAATTTCATGTTTCAAGATTTCTTTTTTTTTTGTAGTAGTTACTGCTAATAATATATTTTCCTTACTATATATAATCACTTTCTTTTTAGTTGCTTTAAAGCACTTTTTTCTTTTTCCTGAAACCTGGATTTTGGCTATATTTCTATATATTTCTACTTTAGAACTTCTTTCAGGTTATGACTGTTGAATTCTTTCTGTTTTAACTTTATCATTTGCCTTTAATAGTTCTGGGAAATTGTCTTGAAATATAATATTTAGGTCAGCTTTAGTTATATATTTTTTGTTTCCACATTATTTTCAGAGAGTTTAAAAAGTCTTAAATTATATTTCCTTCTCCTGATTTACAGGGTAGTTGTTACTGAAAGTAGTAATAGCTCTCTCATTTGTTCCAATTTTTGTGCCTTTTTCTTCTGTTTTAATATTTCTTGTTTCCTTACATAATTGAGTTCTATTTGCTGTATTATATTTTTAAGATATTTACCAATTGAGTAATGCTACTTACTTTTTAATCTAATTTATTGATTCTCATTCCAACTGTTTTGATTATATTGAAAATTTTTTGTTTCATTTCTTAATTTATTTCTTTTTTTCATTCTTGAAGTCTTTGTAACAAAATTCTTTTTTTCCACATGGTTTTACTTGTGATTATTTTTCCTCCAGCATTTCATCTTGCACATTCATTAACCCATAGAATATATTCATTATAGCAAAGCTTTTTTGTTTTTCCTTTCAGGTCTACTTCCTCAATTCATGTATTAGGAATCTGTGTTATGATTAAGGTCTGCTCCATCCTATACATTTGTTAGGATGACTAGGCCCAAGTTCTTCCTCTATGTCTCCCCTTGGAGCCATTCAATGAGATGATATTTTACCAGGATTGGGTCCTACCTCCATTGTAGCCTGGAAGCCATTGACATAGTTCCTGGAATGGGATGTTTCTGAGGCCAGGCCTTGACTTCTTCCATAGCCCTAGATCCATTAAATGCTATGTTGATACCAAGTCTTATACACTACTCCAGTTTTCAGTTTCCACATTTGATCTGTGGTTTCCCCATCATGAATCAAATCTTAGTCCCTAAGCAGCCTGATCTTTGAAGCTAAGAAACTGACAAGCAGTGAACTGAGGTAGAGATAAACCTTCCTGAGATTAGTTGACTAGAAATAGGTGAGCTTCTTTTGTGATTAGAGGAAAGTTCTGATTCTGGGAGTTAATTGAAGAAAGCTGGATACTCTGCTTTCTGAAGAGTTGGCTGGGGAAAAAGTCTTACTTTGCTAGAATCATATTTAGCTTAAAAGATGGGAAACACCTCAGAGGCTCACCTTTGTTTTTCTTTATTGCTTTCAGTGGCTTGAGAGAGAAGCTCCTCAAAGCCCAGAAAGTAGATTTGAACAGTTATGTAGTTCCTAGGAATGAGGGAAATGCTTTTTGCTAAAAAAAAAAAAAAAAGTAATATTGCTTCAGAGCCCAACTGAGGTAAGAGATTTGGGAAACCATTAAAGAATTAAAAATACCACATATAAAATCAAAATGACCTTTAAACCCAACCTATACTCCCATAAAAAGATTAAAATACTACTTTAGGAGTCCCATAATAGGAAAGAAATACCTTCATTCAATAGGAGAAGTGATAAGCCTAGAAGAGAAATGACATAGACTATTTCCTAAATAGTTCACGGATCACAAAGTTTTCAGTCCAGAAATCTGAATTGTCTTGGGCACATTAGTAATGAAACTCAGATTTCTATATCTTTATGCTCACTCTCTCCTGTTTTCTCACTGAACACCATGTGTGCAGATAGGGACCCAAGTTGTATATGGGTAATGTTAAGCGATGATGACTATCATTTATGTTATTAAATGTTTTACGTTTAGGAATTAATATTAATCATCTTGTCTGATGTGGTTAAATAGGAATCACACCAGTGAGGAATCTGTACTTCATTTTTGAGTAGTACATATTTCCCACTACTCCAAAGTTATACAAAGAACTCTGGGAAGGAGTAGCTTCTTCTATGGGGAATCCATCCCTAAATGTCAATGTAGGAGCAGGTGCAATAAATAAGACAAAATGAACACAGAGGATAAGAAAGTGTGGAGGCTTGTGCAACTCCCTGTGCTGCATATCATAATGTTTCCTTTCTATAGCCAAATGATATATAATTATTAGGATATTTTTCCACTGAAAGGTGTTACCTAATATGTCATTCATAGGATAGAATTTAAAACGCGAATGGACCTTGGGCATGATGTGCTCTCAACTCTCATTTTATAGGTGAGAAAACTAATATCCACTTGGGTGAAATTATGCTTTGCCAACAGAATCAGAAATACTAAAAAGCAGAATCTAATTCGAAAACATCCTATGACTCCAATTTTGGTTTTCTTTCCACAATATTGACATGTCTAAATAAAGAGTGGAAAATAGGGGGGGGGAGCCCATCATGTTTAGAGTCACACTTCTTGAGTTGGAACCTAGCTTTCTGTCTGATCTTAGAAAAATCATTGAGCTTTAAGAAGCCTCACTTGCTTCATTTGAAAAATGAGGTGGTTGGAGTAGACGAATTCTTATGTCATTCCCATGAACCTAAAGCTTTTGAAATCCCCTAATGAATTTGAATTTTGGAGGAATTCACAATGTGGATGGTGGGGTACCAAATGCACTCTCCTTGATAGATATATCTTCTCAAGAACTATTCCAAATATCCCTTCATTTTACCTGGGTAGAGTTTCACAAAGAATTGTTCAAGCCTAATAAATATTTGCTGAGTTTCTATTTTGAAAAACTTGGAAATTATAACAGTGAGAGTATCTAAAACCCGAGAGAGGGCAAGGCCCTTCCCAAGAAGGAAAGGAAGCAACTTTGCTGTCATGGTTCAGAGCATCTTGAACCCAGCTATATTCTTATAGCCCATTTATACTGTAAGACAAACAGATATCAAGTTAACAATCACAGATGTTGGGGAGTCAGAATGTAGCTTATGGCAGGCAGCTGAGGTCAGAAGTGATGGGGTCTTCCTCATGAGGAAGTACATTGAGCAGCTGGAGTTTGGCCGGAAAGATCACATTATTTTGTTGTGATCTCAGCTGAAAGTATGTAATGGTGTCTATCACAGTGTATTGGATTCATGGAACTTCTCAGTAGAATCTTATGGACCAATGTGTCTGTAAGAGAACACAATTTCCTTCCTTGAGATTCCATTGCTACATTTCTGAAAGTAACAGTAGCTCCTAGCAAAAGAGAATAGGGGACCATCTGCAGTGTATCAGTGGGTAACTCCTTATGGACTGTATCCTTACAATTATGGTTAGACACACTTCATCTTCCCTCCCCTCTGTCTTCCAAATATTAGCATTTAATGAAATACACATTTTCTTCATTTATTTTGAACTCCCTCCAAAGGCAGCAAATACCAGAACCTCAAATGTTATCATAGGATAGATTCTTTATTGGTTTGTTTTCTTTTCATTCTCTCTGTTTTTGCTGTGTGATTCTTTTTTTCATTATGAATCCTTATGTTTCTAACTCAAGGAGCCTGACTAATCAGAAGGGCTTCCAGCAGAAGTAGACAAATATTCTCAACATGGCCCACGAAACCTTCAAATGCAAAGGTCTCTGCTAGCCACAGGAAATTAAAGAAGTCAAATTCATCAGAGACAGAGGATTTCCTCAGTGGATGTTTCATATAAAACATTTTAATTCTTTCATAATAGTGATGTGGAGATTGGGGAGAAAGACAAGATGAATGCAGATATACAGTATTGTGTCAGAATTGCTACAGTACATGTATAAAAACTGGTACTTTATTTTTATTCTTAAAGACTATGACATTATGGATAGAAATACAGTAATCTTGGCAAAAGAAAGACATGTTCAAATCTTATTTCTATCACATTCTGGTATCCTCACTCTGTAAAAGTCACTAAACTCCAAATAATTTTCTAAATATAAATCACAAGATTATTATTAATTTTTATGTTTGAGTTTTTTTTTTACCAGAGATTATCTATATCAATGAAAAAAACCCACTTCTTTTTCTTCTTCTCTTCCTCCTCTTCTTCCTCCTCCTTTTTCTTCTCTTCTGCCATTTCCTCTTCTTCCTCCTCTTCCTATTAGAGTTATGCATCATACTAAGCCAGAGATTAACTGACTACTACATAACAGTTATGGTGGTTGCCACTAGTGACACAAGTACAAAAATAAAATATTTCTTGCCATTAAGATATTTACATGTCATCAGAAGAAACAACATAAACACACATACACAAACAAGCACACACAAATATATTATGTTTATGTATAAATAATATATAGAGAGTAATAATTAAATAATATATATATATATATATATATATATATATATAATTTTATGTCTATATATATGTACATATGTATATTTATTTGTTTGCTTGTTTATTTATTTATTGGAGTGAGACACCAGTAGCTGGGGAAATAAGAAAAACTTTATATTGGATATAACATTTAAACTATGCTTTGAAGGATTTAGTGATTTTAAGAGTCAAAGAAGAGAGAGTTGATGTTCAACAATTGATCATATCTTTATCATAGTTAATTGAAAGATGCAAAAAGTGTAAGTTCTCACTGTACACATATAGAATTTTTGGTAGAATAAAATATTGCCTTATAGACTCTTTTACAGTAAAATGACTCCTATCCTCATATCAATTGTCATTCAGCATTTCTGGGAAGATGTAGCAAAACAAATAATGTTATTCAATTACTCTCTATTAGTAAATTCAGACAAGGAATACAAAAGGGAAATGTGTGCTCACCAAATGTATTTGCCACTGTGAGACTTCAAAGATATTTTATTCAAGGAAAAATTCCAGGTTCTCTACTCCAAAAATGACATTATGATGACTGTCTCAAACTCCATTATATTAAAAAACAAAAACAAAACAAAAAAAAACTTGGATGATTTCATTAATCTCTGAAAGGAGTTTTAGCCTATCAGTCCACACAGGAAAGACCAGGTAGATGAAAAATATCTATTGTCCAGATTTCAATGTGCATTTGCCTAGACATCTTAAAGATTGTCTAACAGATATCTTGGTCTGACACTACAAATAGATAATGATCTGGACAAGAGTTGAAATGGAAGAAGAAAGAGTCCTGGATTACTTTTGGGAAATTTTAAGATTCTTCTATTGATGCCTTTCCTATAAAAACAAAGGCCTATCTTTTCAAAGCAAATATTTTAATGATGTTACTACATGACAAAGAAATATAGAACTTCAATGCCTCCAAAGAATTAAATATGAATATCACATAAAGGGAAATGGAGATGGTCATGATAAATATGAGTAATGATTGAGCAAACCATGAGCATGACCATGAGTAAAACTGATTTTTGATTCCAGATCAAAAAACATATGCTGGTGAAATTTTTAAAAGAATAATAACTTTTGAGGGTAGTAGGCTTTTCTTACATCCTTCCATATTACAAGTAGATTCCATATCCACTTGTATCTTTATAAAGCTGGCTCTACTATATGCTTCACTAGCTCTAAAGAAGAATTTTAGGATGTTATTTACTATTCCTGAAAGATTTAACTATTCAGTCAGCATTTAAAAGAACTATTAAGGGATTTTCATTGTAGTTCTCTTGTTGAATTATAGCAAAAAATAGATTTTCCCAGAGTATACTTTGAATTTTTTTTTCTTGTGACACAGTAGTATTCCATTACATTTATGTACCATAGTTTTTTCAGCCATTCCCCAGTTGATGGACACTACTTAATTTTTTTAGTTTACTACTAAAAAAGAACTACTATAAGTATTTTTGTTTTTATATTCTTTTTCTCTTTCTTTAATTCTTTGGGGCATAGGCCTACCAGTATCATTGCCAGGCCTAAAGATATGTATAGTTTAATGTCTTTTATAAGTATAATTCTAAATAGCTTTCCAGAGTAGCTGTACCAATTCACAGTTTCACCAACTGTTAAAAGCTAGGAAAACAATTTATAAAGTATTAATAATGTAAAGAAAAACAACTTTGAAAGACTTAAAAACCACAATTCCAAAAGGACCAATGATGAAGTATGTTGTTTACCTCCTAACAGTGAGGTTGTATATACGCAAAGTATGCAATATGATATGGCAACAAGAAGATTTTATTTACTTGATATAGATACTAGATAAAACAGTATCAGGGAATTAAAATAATACAATGGATGTAGCTTTTAAACTGGAATCAAGAAGTCCTTAATTCAAATTTGACCCTAAACACTTACTAGTCATGGTGATGCTGGGCAAATAATTTAATTTTATCTGCTTTCATTTCCTCATCTGTAAAATAGATATATTAGATCACTATTATGAGGACAATTGTGAGCCTAAAATGACACTATTTGCAAAGTACTAACCTTAAAACACTATCTATTATTAGTCAGTTTTGTTTTTCTATAATTCAATTTGTTAGAAGGGAAATTAGAGGAAGAGTGGATATAATAGTGAATTTATCAAGATGAAAAAAGAAAAATAGTATAACTTTGAACCATTTCAAGTATGTAGAACAGAACAAGTTGAAGATTATAGGACACAAAGAAAGGCTAACTTTTAAAATAATATATTGAATTTATTACATAACTTAGAAGGATAAGTTATTTTGAAACAGATTTGTAGCTTTTAGATCCCTTTTTCTATTCTACTTTGTTTTAAAATACTTTTGCTGTTTGGTTTTAGTAAATTTCATAAAAAAGAATTTTAAAAAGTTGATATCAGACATTCTGTAGAATAAATTATTGTAAAAATCAATAATCTCTGTCTTTCTCTCTCTCTCTGTCTTTCTGTCTCTCTCTTTCTATGTGTTTCCTCTGTCTTTCTATCTCATCTGTCTGTCTCTCTCTATCCTTCTGTGTGTTTCCTCTGCATTTTTGTCTCTGTCTGTTTTTGTATCTCTGTCTCTTTCTATCCCTCTATGTGTGTCTGATTGTCTGTCTCTGTCTCTCTGTCTGCTTTTTCTCTATCTCTTAGGTTATTTGTAGATAAATGATAAATTAAGCTGACTGTATCTGACTTGGATAAAAGAAGAGTGCCGTAAAACAAATCTTTTTAAGCTATGGGTCACAATCCCATAACTGAGTGTGGAGGTGGTGAATAGGATTTATTAATAATGGTTCAATTTGTAAGTATATTTTATATACTTATATATCCAAAGATATACAAAAATTTTTTGGACAAAAGAGTCATGAGTGGAAAAAGCTTAAGAAGGTCTGTCATAAAGGATAGCATAAAGAACAAGTAGCTGGAAAAGTCAGCAAGTAACAGATTAGAAGTGAGAAATAGCACTTTGGACATGCTGAATATCAAAATGAACTCCACAAGATGTTAAAAGAATCAGAGGAAAGCCTCAAGCATGGTTGATGATCCATAAGGATTTATGGAAAGACATGGGCAAGAATTTCAAAAGAAAAGAAGATAGGAATAGGTGGTGATCTGCACCAATGGAAGTATTCCCCATGATAATAGGATAATAGTTTTATTGATATATTAAAATATGAGTGTATCTGCAGCCTAATGCATTTGTTAATTTCCCTAAAGTCACATGTCATGTTTTTTTTGTTGTTGTTGTTTTTTGTTTTTTTGTTTTTTTTTTTTGCTTTTGTTTTCTACTGCAACTCTTGTTCTATCCAAAAAAGCATGCAGGGGATTTCACATCAGTTTCAGTGAAAACAAAAATTAAAATCTACTCTTAAACATCATAGTGCACATCAAAAAGCATATATAGATGATCATGCATTTTAAATTTTTTTTCTTATTTTCAAAAGTTTTAACTGTCATCATTGACTAAAACATTTTAGAAAGAGGAAAATAAATGGCTTTTTCCAAAGTGGATCTACAGAAAAAATTTATAAAAACTTCACTTTAGAAGTATATATCTAAATAAATTGACTTCATTAAAAGTGGGTGATATATGTTGGAAGATTACTGGATTTGCAGTCTGACTACTTGGATTTAATTGTCCACTTTGTAAACTGTGTGACTTTGGGTAAGTAGTTTTACCTCTCTCAAGAATTTGCTCTTCTATAAAAGGAAAGTTGGATGAAAATTCATCTCAGCTTTAAATCTGATAATCCTTGGTTTAAAACTCAGCTCTTGATATTCAAT
This sequence comes from Sminthopsis crassicaudata, assembly GCF_048593235.1. Lineage (NCBI taxonomy): Eukaryota > Metazoa > Chordata > Mammalia > Dasyuromorphia > Dasyuridae > Sminthopsis > Sminthopsis crassicaudata. The sequence continues at coordinate 264,997,012 of NC_133620.1, forward strand.
TCATTGTTTATCCAACTTAGAGATATTCTTCCACAACATCTGATAAGGTTTCACTAACTAGGTCCCTAAGGAGTTCACAGTTCATATGATGTAAAGCTCATTTAGGAGAAAGTGTGGGAAAAGTCAACTAAAATGTTTTTAAAAAATAGAAAGAAAAATAAAAACTCTGTGATCAAAAAAGTAAACTTTCCAATAATTATTCAAGAAGAAAAGTTGAGATAACTTGTTTAAAAAAAATCTTTTTACTGTCCAGTTATGTGGATTTTCCCCCTCCAGTGCTTATTAGGGAGTTTATTTAGGACTGGTGAGTCATATAGCAGTACTTGAAAGAAAGATTAGATTTTTTTTTTTTTTTTTGGTGCATAAGGACTTAGCTTAAAGGAAAATGAACATTGATATGCTAAGAGAACTCTGATAATTTCCTCACTAGAGAGGCATGATTTTTTTCCAGTTTGAGGTCCAACTAAAAACATGTATTTATTCAATGATTTATGTTTATGCTCCTTAGGAACCAGAGGAATTGCCATCTTCCATCAGATCATTAGTCTGCCTAGTCTAACATCTTGCTTCTGGCTTAGGTAATTATCTGATGCTTTTGAGGAGCATTTAAATCTTCATTGCAGTGCATTTGACCACTTTTGAAAATTAGAAGAGTAATATATATTAGAACTAAATAAGCAATTATATAACAATGTTCTTCTGCATTAGTTCAGTGACCACAGTTTTATTGTTTGTGCTTTCTAAAGTCATTTGTTAGGATGATGGCCAGACCTCTGCTCATGGTGGGAAATAGCACAGCATAGGGGAAGTCATATTGGACTTCCAGAACCTGAGTTCTATTTCTGCCTTAATCACCAGAAAGTTGTGGAAGCTTCAGTAAATCATTTAATTTCTTAAAGTTTTTTTTTTTTTTCCCTTGAGGCAATTGGGATTAAGTGACTTGCCCAGGGTCACACAGCTAGGAAATGTTAAATGTCTGAGACCAGATTTAAATTCAATTCCTCCTGACTTCAGGACTGGTGCTCCACTGTGCCATCTAAGCTAGATTGGATTGGATAAGAGATTCTTAACCTTACTGTGTACATCATAAACCCCTTTGGCAGCATGGCAAAACTTAGGGATTCCTTTTCAGAATAATATTTAAAATGCATAAAATAAAATATATAGGATTAAAAAGGAATCATTTATATTGAAATAGTTATAATTTAAAACAAGAACAACAACAACAACAACAACAAGATCTTCAAGCCAAAAATCCCTGGACTAGAAGATATCTAAGATTATTTAACTTCTAATAGATTTTTAGTCTGTAACTTTTCAGTTAATGATTTGATTCAGTTATTATATTATTTTAGTGAAGACCTATGGTTGTATAGATACAACTTTGCTTGATGTATAGGTGTAACTGTAGAACAAGAAACTCATGAAATGCTCATAGCAAAGGCAGTGTGAAATATATGTTCTTAATTAGTTTGGAACACTTTGTGGTCTCAGATGCAAATTACCCTTCCCCTTCCTTCCCTTCTCTTCCCTTCCATTCCCTCCCCTTCCTTCCTTTCCCCTCTCTTCCCCTCCCCTCCCTTCCTCTCCCTTCCCCTTCCTTTCCTTCCCTTTCTCATCCTTCCCTTCCCTTCCTTTCCCTTAGCTCACAATATCAACTATATTAATCTTTATATATATATATATATATATATATATATATATATATATATATATATATATATATAAAAGATCAGATTAGAACAATGTCATGGTCACCACAAATTTAGTGCAAGCTATGTATATGAGGGTTTCTTTTTCCTTTTTATTTTGTTTTTCTCTTTAGGAGCCATCATTTTACAGAAATAATATTAGGGCAATGAAAGGATAAGGAGAAGGGCAACAGGATTGATCCTGTGGTTGAGTTATGAGGAGAAGTTAAAAGCTCCTATCTAAACTTTGTAATAATAAGATAGATATGAGAGGATTTTATTGAAGTCCTCTGTTCATCAGATAATGTTTATTTAGTAAGAAATGAGTGTTTTCAATGAGATTATGATGTGGATTTCATTGAAAGCCCTTTAAAAAGGAGGACTTCTGTTCTTTAAACATTAGTCATTTAAAGGGACATTGCTGAGTACTTTAAAATAATTTTTATTGGGATTCTGTTATTAGGTATACTTTTCTTGAGTAATGTCTCCTTGGAAGCTTAAATTTTATTCTTTATTGTTTTCTTCTGCATTTTTTAAAAGATTGGCAAGATTCCATTCTGTGTAAGTTAGTCTACTTATCCTAAAATGCCTGGAACATTTTTCCATCTTTTGTCAACAGTGCTGTAATAAATAATGATGTTAATGAACATGATGATAAGGATAATGATGATGATAATAATAACTAACATTTATATGGTGTACTTATATGATGCCAGGCACTGTGCTAAGCATTTATTATTAACTCATTTGATCTTTAAAAAAATCTTGGGAGGTAGATGTTATTATTATCCCCATTTTATAAATGAGGAAACTGAGGTAAACGGAGGTTAATTGACTTACTGAGAGTCACACAGCTACTAAATATCTGAGGCTGCATTTGAGTTCAGGTCTTCCTGATTCCAGGCTTGGATTTCTATTCACTAGATTACCTAGTTATCCCACTAATAATGTCATTACAGGACAGAAAATAGTTTACTGTGGTTTGTTGAGGTCTTCAGAGCAGCTTGGTAGTTTGGTAGAAAGAGTGTCAGGCCTGGGGTAAGGAAAACTCATTTTCTTGAGTTCACTTGCTATCTGTGTAACCTGGACAAGTTATTTAATAATATTTGCCTCAGTTTCTTCAGTTGTAAAATGAGCTAGAGAAGGAAATGGCAAGTCATTACAGCATCTTTGTCAAGAAAGCCCCAAATAGAATCATGAAGAGTTGGACATGACTGTAATGACTCAACAACACAAAGAACAATTGAAATTTATAGAGTGCTTTCATTGCTAGAACTCTTTAGAGTGGGAATAGGGGGATGCAGAGGAGGAAACTGAATATCAAAGTTTAAGTGACAAGACCAAAAAAAAAAAACTTATAAGTATCAGAAGCAGGACTCAAAATTACGTCTTCTGATTTTAAATCAAAGACTCCTTCCACCATGTTCCCTTATTGTTTCTGGGGAGTGGGCAATGGGGGTGTTTGAGAAATAAAATCAAGTTAGTTCTTAAGCCAGACTCTGTACACTGATAATATTACTCACTTGGTGAACTCATAAAATTCTATGAATTTAGTTATTATCTCTATATAGATGATTCTCAGACATCCATATTTATTCTTTATTTCTTTATCTCTTTCCTGGCCTCCTGGTCTTTAATTACCAGCTGCCTTTTGGATACCTTGAATTGGATAGCCTATTGATATCTCAAACTCATTATGTCCCAAACAGAACTTACTCTATTTTTCCCCAAGTTCCCTCCTTTTCCTATCAAAGGGCAACATTCTTCCAGTCACTTAAGCCCTTACCTTATTTCCATCTCTAGCTCTTCTCTGCACTCACACTATATTTTCAGTCTATTGCCTGTACTTATCATTCCTACTTTTATTTCTATGTCTCCTTTTTTCATTTGATGCAAGCCCAAATTACTTCATACTCAAACTATTCTAGTAATCTTCTGGTAGGTCTACCTGATATAAATCTCTCCCCAGTCCAATCTATCATTTCTTGGCTGCCAAAATGAATTTCCTTAAACAAGTCTGACCATGGGAGTCTACCTATTCAGTAAACTCAAGTTATAAGAATCAAATATAAAATCCTGTTTGACTTTTAAAACCCTTCACAACCTAGACCTTTTCTACCTTTGCAATCCTTTTGGAGTTTACTTCTACCCACCACTCTATCATATTGTGATATTGGCCTTCTCTCACATTACTGCTCCATGTCTGTGTTTTTTTGGTGGCCATTCCCCATTATTCACATATTATCCCTCTTTACCTCTATCACCTGGTCTTTGAAGAATCAAATCAAATTCCACCGACTGCAGAAGTCGTTTTCTGACTCTTTCCCTAACCTCACCTCATTGCTACCATGCCATTGACAGTTTCTTCCCCCCCAAGAATACCTTTAACTTACAGTAAATATATTTTCCATGTCTATTTTTTATATTTGTATCCCCATTAGAATGTGAATTTCCTAAGGGCAGGGACCATTTTGTGCCTGCTCTTTATTCCCAGCATTTAGCACAATATAAGCACTTAGTAAATGCCTAAAAAGTAAATGCCTGATCAGATACAGATTTACCATAATTACAGTTAATAGTTAAAAGTTTGAAAAGAGAGTGAAAATAAAGGTTTTGATTGAAGTGATGTTCTCAGGGAATTCATGCCTTAAAACCAGAGAGAGATTAATAGATTGTGATACCTAGTCTTGTCTTGAAGCAATAGGAACATCGATAGCCTCCAAAAAGAACCTGACCTCCCAATCTCTATATAAAACAGGCCACATCTTTTGATTACACTGAATAAAGTACCATACATGCTGTATAGCAGAACTAAAAATAAATAAATAGATGAATAAACAGGGGGAAAATTGACTCAGAATGACTGGCAGATCAGACACAGTTGAGAATGAGTTCTTGTTTTGCCTTAGAGTATGCCTCAGGGAATAGGTAGTCTTGATTTTATGCCTAGAAACAAATAAACCATCTTTCTTCAGTGCCTAGAATATATTCTGATTTTAAGTCATAGGATGACATAGGATGCCATGGAATAACTAAGTTAATGACATTTTTCTCTTATATATCCCATCTCTCAAACACCAGAAATAAATTTGATTCTATCACATGCATAGGATAGAATCTGATCCATTATGAAACCATACCTGATATCTTGGACTTTTGTTCTTATGTGCTTTATTGGATGGCCAAAGCAACAAAACTTTGGAGCTTTAAAAACCACTTTTGTAGAGAATCTGAGCTTGAACAGGTCCTAAATCATTCTCATTTCACAGCAAGCAGTCACTTTCCCTTATTAAACTAAGGGCAGTGTAACAAAGAAAACTTGAGGACATAGTTGTATAGTTCAGTGGATGGATTGCTAGACTTGGAATTAGGAAGATCTGAATTTGAAATCTGCGTCTATGTGACTAGACAAATTCACTTACCCTATCAGTCTCAGGTTTCTTAACTGTAAAGTAGATTATAATAGCACCTACATCACAGGGGTTTTGTGAAGCTCACATGTAAATTGTTCTTTAAAGTTTATACTGAAAATATATAATACTATAATAAAATAAATAATTATTATATCATATATATATAATAATAATGCTTGTTTATAGTTTGAAAATACACCTTAACATCTTGCTTCTGATATATATTACATATATGATCTTATGCCAGATGTAACATCTATGAACCTTAGCTTCCCTTCTTAAAATAATAATTATAATGATATAATAAAATAATGAAATTTAATTAAAATCAAATAAATAAAATTAAAAATAATACAGGCCTATTTTGAGAAATGTGCTTTATGAATCTTGAATCACTATACAAATATATGTTATTATTAATATCAGTGTCATCATCAGTAGTTACACAGTCTTGAAGTCAGTGGTTCCCCACTCTCCTTTTTCTCTTCCAATTCAGACTAGATATCAAGTAATTTGAATTTTTCCTTCAAAAAGTCTCTTACATTTCTTTATGATGAATTGCTACCATGCTATCTTAGGATCTCATGACCTCACACCCATGCTTTTCTATTTACCTTTTTACAAACTCTCTGGTCCATCCTCAATAATGAACAAGTTTAGTCTACTTCCCAACAGAAGAAAAGCTTCATAAAGCAGCTAGACAGAACAAAGGATACAGTAATTGTGAAGTTTGGAGTCTGGAAGATTTTCACCCTAAAATCCCCCTCAAACACTTACTATATGACTTTAGACAAGTCATTTACCTTCTGTTTGTCTCAGTTTCCTCAACTGCAAAATAGGGATACTAATAACACCTACTTCCTAGGATTGTTGTGAGGATCAAATAAGGTAATATTTCAAAGCAAATTTGCCAAACACAATATCTAAAAGGTAGAAGGTGTTCTGCAAATGTTCAATAACATCATCATCATCATTAGGTATTTTTTATTTTTTTTTCCTTTTTGCTCCAGAGTCCTCCAAAAGGACTTTTATAGAATAGGTGTTTAATGAATATTGGTTGAATTATATTTTTGCATTCTTAAAAGTACTTATTTCATAATGCCACTCATAACCCTACTCAAATCCTCTTTTATTACCCCATAAAGCACAGTCTGCTACCACTTTGCACATAAAATATTCTCCCTCCTCTATCCAAATTCCCACTATTCATTTTCCCTACCATCCACCTCTTCTTTACCTTCTCTACCTCTACTTTTTCATCCTGCTTCTCATGCTTACTACTTGTATGATGTTAGACAAGTCAATTAATCTTTTTGAGTCCTAAATTCTTCTTCTTTAAAAGAAGGAGATTGAACTGATTCTTTAAAATCAAAGGGATCAAACTCATGGCAAACTGCCCTCATTACTCTGCCAAATTAAAATATAATTGGAAAGTGTCTAAGAAAATAACAAAAATAGAATCCAAAATATATAATATTCATTTGTGGTTTCCTAACTTAATGTGCAGATATCAGCAATCTGCTTCTATTTGAGTTTGACAGCATTGCTTAAATCAAAGAGTACCTGTCACTATCACATCAGATGATTGTGGAAACATTCAAAAATTTAAAAGTGTTTTATTTTAATTTTGTGAGGCAACTGGAGTTAAATAACTTGCCCAGGATCACACAGATAGTAACTGCTAAGTGTCTGGCGCCAAGTTTTAACTCAGTTGCCCTCTTAAAAGTGCTTTACCATCAAGTTCAATATCTATTATTAAGATTAAATACAGAGGCACTAGACTGGTTATTTTGCACACAAAATTATATGATATAAATGCTATTTTCAAGAATGAGTTGGTAGTATTTCTCCTTTGAAAATCACTTTCATTTACCTGGAGACAATATCAAAATAACAAAGGGTTATCACTTTCTACTGAGGATTCTGAAGATGTATATACCTTCCCCAGAGAGTGAGAGCTTTCCATTAGATTTTTTTTTGAAACAGTCAAGAGTCCATTTAGTAAATCACCTCTTTGTTGTCCTAAATGATACCCCAGTGGCTCCATAAATTGAGCAGTGTACTCCCTTCTCAACAGTAGTTTCACACCCAATGACTTTCTTTTAAGCATTTGGTGTTTGGCATACCTAATGTTTTCCCACTTATGTCTTTGGGAAATGTTACACTGGAGTTTCACCTAACACCCTGTTATCACTAATGATAGGATATAGAGGAGGCATGGAGTGATTGCATCATAGAAAGTTCAAAACCCTCATTTTGCCTAAAAATTTAACCTTCTCCTATGGCACTAGTAGTCATTATCATTATCTAAGTAATAACTTTGTTGATTTGATTTTCTACTTTCCTCTTTTTCTTGCTCTTGACTTTCCTTCTACTCTCTGCCTCTCTGAATTAGTAAAAATGAAAACAAATAATGAAATGACCAGAATCTGGTGGGCAAAAGGAAAAAAAAAAGAAAATCTGGGCAACCCACAAACTAGATAATTTAGCCTCTGGATATTCAAGGTCCAAACATGCTGTTCTAGAGACTTAGCATAAAGGACTGAGCCTACTCTATTACATCACAGGCACTTGAGGACATGGACTTGTTTGTAAGATCCTAGGAGGCAGGAGTGGGGTTATCTAGAAAGACAGTAAATGGCTCATTTCTCACGATGGAATCTCCTACAAGATAACTTATTCCAGTTAGTAAGAAGAGGGCCAAGTAGGTATAGTGGAAAATGCATTGATCCTGGAATCAAAAAAATCTGGATTCAAGATCTGGATCCAATATTTACTACTATTTACTAACTATGGCTAAGTCGTTATGTCCTCCTTTATGAGAGGGAGAAAATTGTATTATCAAATTATCAGACTTCTTCTGAGAAAAAAATATTCTGTAATATTTAAAGTATTATAGAAATATTTAATTAAATGGATGAGTTTTTCTTATACCCAATTATTCAAAAGACTCTATATTATAATTAATTTGAATGTTCCATGCAATGTTCTATCCATAATTGCCAAAAGTGCATGACTCTTGGCCACATCCTTTCAAAAGTTCACACAGGGTATCCACCTAATATGATGGACACTTTCCTCACTTTCTCCTGATATTGAAAATATACTAGTGGAATAATCAGCATCAATTTTACCACATAAAGGCTATCATTTTTCTTAATCACATTTCCCATTAATGATATCCTTTACATATTTACTTTATGTTATAGCTCCCTCACACCTACCATGTGCCTCTTTGTTACCCTCTGTGTAATATTCATTTTCTTAAAAAAAAAAAGATTTTATTGCTATCTTTTGTTTTTATATCTTAGATTTTTTTCTGTATTCTTCTTCCAGAAAGTCATTCCTCATAACAAAGAATTTAAAAGGAAAAAATGAAAAGAGGAAGAAGAGAAAAAATCAGCAAAATCAATAAATATATCTCCCCCTAATCTAAATAAATTATGTCTTAAGGCCCTCCTCTTGCAAGGGAGTGAGGAGACTCATCTCTTCTTTAGAGCTAAGCTTATTCTTTGTAATTTTATAACACTGATAATAATCATTTTGTGGTTATTTTCCTTACATTTTACATTGTTGTAGGTCATTGTGTATATTATATTTTTCTTAACTTTACTCAACTTCACTTTATATCATTTCTTCTCTGTATTCATCTTAGTTATTTTTTTATAACACAGTACTGTTCCATTACATTTATCTACCACAATTTGCTAACTATATCCCAATTAGGGGATATCTACTTTGTTTCTAGTTCTCTGCTATCACAAAAAAAGTTCTTCTTAATATTTTGATGTATATGAGACCTTTCTTATTATTAATGGTTTCCCTTAGGCATAAGCATAGCATTAAAATCTCTGGGTCAAAGATATGAACATGCTATTTGATATGCTTCTCCTATCTTGGACTTATGAAGTTGATTCTCTGAAATGAAGATTAAGAATTTATCTTTATCTTTATAGCATATATGTGCTTCACTGAATAACACTCCAGGTGTCAAAGCCCCACCAAATGTATTTTTTTAAGCCTGCCATTCAGAGGATTCATTAGATCAAAGAAAAAAGTATCTAATAATGCAATATAAAAGTATATGATAAGAAATAGAAGATGTCTGGGACAGACATAGCAGTCACTTTGAAAAAAAGTTATATGCTGAGTTATTTATATTCATTTATATCACCTCTATCCCCTACTTAGAAGAAATAGGTAAACAATATGAAGGGCATGTGGTAAAGTTAGTCATAGTAATATTGTATGGAACTTTAAGTATTCTGAGAATAAAGAAGAGATAGTTCCAGGAAGTAGGAGTTGTAGGGCACTCAAAACATCCTAGCTTGCAATTTACTTTAGATCTTCCTTTCTTCTTTTTCCCTTTCCCTTTTAGAATCCAAATGGAACCTCTACTCTTTTTTCATTTATTTGATTATTTCAGGTGAAATATCAAATTTAAAAATATTAATTTAGCTAAAGAAAGAACTAACAGAAGGGAAGAAATATGTGTGGCTAAATCTACACATGAAAAGTAAAATGGAGACTTGAAGCAATATTTATATCAAGAAGTTTTCCTGAAAATAGGTTTATTAAGAATTTGCTTTAGACCAGTTGTCCAAGTAATTAAGAATTGCTTTAATTTACTATATGTTTAGATATTTCAACATTTAAATATGTATATTATACTTGTATATATATATATATATATATATGTATATATATATATATACATACATATATAACAGATGTATAAAGTGGGTGGTTCAAAATTGTCTTTGATCAATTTTATGGCTTATCTTTTTATCATGATTAGATCATAAGGGGGAGGGGTAGAGCCAAGACAGTGGACAGAACACGTTTTCTTCTGACCTTGTCCCATGACCCTCGGACTAATTACCAAATCCAGCCTCTGAATTAGTGCTAGACTGACAGACCCCATAAATATTAGGAGTGTAACAAATTATCAGCAGAAGATAATTTCAAAATTCTCAGAAAAGGTCTGTTTCAGTCAGGCATGGAGGGAAGTGGGCTAAGCACAAGCAGGTTGAGCACAGATGCTGAATGCTGGTAATGCAGACTGGGGTGATAAGGACGGCCAAAGAATCTACAGAGAGGCATCTACAGCAGTGTTGGCTACTCTGCCCTGTTTGCAAGCCAGTAGATCAACAGAGAATTATGAAACTTACAACACAAACACAAAAGGTAAATTGTGAACCCCAAAACTCCAGAATTTCATGATACCTAGCCATGTCCACCCAGAACTGGAAGTCAGTAAGCAGTGCTTACTGACCGGCACAGCCATTGCCACTTGTAGAGGAAGCTTGGACAACCTCCCTTCCCCTAAAAATAGATCTCAACTTTTTTTTGATGAGTAAAAGAGCAAAAAGAACCCTGACCATAAATAGTTTTTATGGTGAAAGAGAAGAACAGATTTCAAACTCTGAGGAGACTAAAAGCAGATGGTCTCCAGATGAAGCCCTAAAGGGTGATATAAATTAGTCTCCACCACACAAAGCTCTTCTAGAAGAAATTAAAAAGGATCTTAAAAGAGAGCTAGAAGAAAAATGGGGAAAGGAAATGAAAACTTTTCAAGAGGGTTTGGAAAAGGCAACACAAAAAATATCTGAAGAAAATTTACTACAAAATAGTCTTTGTGAAATGGAAAAAACATATAACTCATTAAAAGATAGATTTGGCAAAATGGAAAAAGAAAAGAATTCCCTGAAAACAGAATTAGGAAATGTAAAAAAAAAATCCATAAAACAAAACAACTCATTAAAAAATTCAATTGGACAAACACAAAAAGAAATAAAAATAGTAAGTGAAGAAAATAATTCACTAAAAATCAGAACTAAACAAATGGAAATGAATGGCTCAATGAGACATCAAGAATCAGCCAAGCAAAACAAAACAAAACAAAAACAAAAACAAAAAAAGAAAGAAAGAAAAAATAGAAGAAAATGTAAAAGACCTACTTGGGAAAGCAACTGACCTGGAAAATAAACCTGGGAGAGACAATTTAAGGATTATTGGATTTCCTGAAAACCATAATGAAAAAAAAAGAGCCTAGACACTATTTTTCACAAAATCACCAAAGGAAACTGCCTTGATGTCACAGAAACAGAAGGTAAAATAGCCATTGAAAGAATTTATTGAACACCTCCTGAAAGAGATCCCAAAATTAAAACTCCAAGGATATTGTGGCTAAATTTCATCACTATTGGACCAAGGAAAAAATATTACAAGCAGCCAGAAAAAAATTAATTCAAATATCAAGGAGCTACAATAAGGATTACCCAGAACCTAATAGCTTCTACTTTAAAGGATCTATCTAAGGGTCTGGAATCTGATATTATGAAAGGCAAAGGAACTTGGAACACAGACAAGAATAAATTACCCACTGAGTGTTTTCTTTTAGGAAAGAAGATGGACATTCAATGAAAAAGGTGAATTCCATTTATTTCTTATGAAAAGTCCAGAACTAAACAAAACAAACACAAAATTGACCTCCAAATATAGAACTCAAGAGAAGCATAGAAAAGTAAAAAGAAAAGAACTCTTGAGAACTGTATTCCTGTTAGGGGTATACGTAGAGAGTACATGTATAATTTGATTTTACTATTATAATATAAAAAAAGAAACTAGAGGTGGAAAGAAACTATCAGAAAAAAGGGAGAGTAGAGGTAACATGAGGGAAATTACATCTTATGCAGAGGCAAAGAAAACCTATTATAATTGAGGGAAAGAAGGGAGGGGGATGAACATTGAGTAATGTTTAGTTTGGCTCAAAGAAAGAATATTAGACATATTCTGTTTCACAGAGAAACTTCTCCTACCTTATAGTTAAGTGGAAGGGGAAAGGGGAAAAGGGAGGGATAGGATAAATGTTTAGAGCAAAAGATATGAATCTTAGTTTGGAGATATGTAATGATAATTACAGAATATTATTGAATGTGGTTCTATTCATTCATATCTTTCTGAAAGCCCATAGAACTCTTGATTGGTTTTGAATGGGTAAAGTTACTCACTCCTAGATGATTAGCTGGCTGGGCCTCAAATGGATGGACATTTGTCAGAAAAAAAAAAAAAAAAAAAAAAACTGTCTCTTTATAACTTATAAAAGTTAAATAGCAAGCAATTATATGTGTATGTTTGTGTGATTGCTTTTTACCATTTTGTATTTAAAAGACCAGTGTGTAGCAAAGTAGGCCTAACCATATGTTCTAGATCTAGAACAATCTTTTCTTTCAGGAAATGGATGTGTCTAACTTGGAACAGAGAGAATATGTAAGTTGAATTAGTTTGGAAGCAATCAAAGAAGAAAGTTCTCAAGAATGAACTTTCTCATTCCAAGTAAATGAAAAATGAAATTTCTTACAGAGATATGTAGCAAAGACAGGTATATGGGCAGTGACTCAAACTGAGAAATTAGTTTATATACAATGTCCATGAATTCTAAATAAATATATGAAAGACAAAATTTTGAATTTCCTAAGCATGATCTAAGATTTCAGCTTATATAAAGAAAAGAGATTTCCTGGGCAGTACCTTCTTTAGAACTGCTAAAAATAACCTTAAATTGGAAAGTTCAAGGAATTAGACCTTCTGGAATAACGATTCTTAACCTGGAATACATAAGCTTTTATCTGAATGTGTGTGTACACATATACATATATGTATTATATTTAAATATAATAGGTTTTCTTTAAACATTTAAAAACATCATTAAGAGAAGAGATCCACAGGCCTTGTCAGATGGCCAAAGGAGTAGATGACATACTAAAAAGGTTAATTCCTTTTCTAGAAAAACAAAAGGAATTCCTGTTGCCTCATTCTTGTTGGGGAAAGAAAAGGATCACTCACATGTTCCTGAGCAGCCTTCTGCTTAAAGAGGAGAGTCAGTAAATTATTCAGATTATGTAGGTCTGATAGGATCTACTCCAAACTGTATTTGCCTCCTGGGAAGAATCCAAACCACAGGATAACCCTTCAGTCTTAGAGGTCTTCTATAAGACTGTGGGAGGATGATAGATCTACTAGAGGATATGAAATAAAAATCTTTGTAACAAATAAGCGTAGTCAAGCAAAGCAAATTCTTATATTGACCGTATCTAAAAATGCATGTCTCATTCTGCATATTAAGTATTCACCACTTTTTGGTCAGGGAGTCAGTAGCATGCTTTAGTATTAATTCTCTGAAATCATATTTGGACATTGTATTGATCAGATGTTTTTCTTTTCATTTTTTCCAGTGGTGAGAGAGAGTATGGGTTATAGAAATTGGTTTTTAATAATGAAAAAACAAAATTTAAAAAGGTATATAGAAGATGAAGGCATAAGTAACTAGAGATCATTTTAAAGGAGAGGCTTTGTCATGTAGGAATACTATTAGAAGCAGTAAATCAAAAAATTTTAGAGTGAATATATAATTGAAGTTGGCAACAAATGTTAAGAATAAAAAAAAAAAGGTGGTAACTATTTGGGTTATTAAGGTCAACAAAAGCTTAATTCTACAGTTTGAAGTTTCTGGAAATTAATCTCATCTTTTCTTCCTACTAGGTATTTCCATTTGTTTCTTGAGAAAGGTGTTCCTGAGCATTTTGTATCCCTTCTGGGCCAACTTTCCCTTTATCATCTTGTTGGTATTATTGGTCATTGCAACTGTCTTTTACTCTTAGTCATCCTATTGGTTTTTTTTTTTTTGTTTGTTTTTGTTTTTTGGCAGAAACTGGAGTGGTTTGCCATTTCCTTCTCCAGAGCATTTTACAAATGAGGAAACAAAGGCAAACAGAATTAAGCAACTTGTCCAAGATCACAAGGCTAAAAAGTATCTGAGGCTGAATTTGAACCCAGGAAGATGAGTCTTCCTGACTCCTCTATCACTATATCCATGAAGCTTCTTACACATTTGCTGAACTCTGAAACCAAATTTTTTTTTTTTTCTTTCCCCCTGAGGCTGGGGTTAAGTGACTTGCCCAGGATCACACAGCTAGGAAGTGTTAAGTGTCTGATTTGAACTTGGGTCCTCCTGAATTCAAGGCTGGTGCTCTATCCACTGCACCACCTAGCTGTCCCTCTGAAACCAAATTTAAGATATGTGTCAGATTATATCCAGACTTCCTTTCCTCCAAAGATGTATACAAGATAAAATGATAGGCCCAAATACATAAGATCCAGTTTGGGGACCACATTTAATTTTTTCACCGGTTTAAGGATCTTATATTGAAGAAATTACCTCTCTAAATTATAATTAGTGATCATGCTAGTATTACCTGGTTTACAAAACCAATATGTGATGAAAATGAGGTTTGAGTTTAGACCATATCAAGACTAACTCTCAGTTCTCTAGGGCCTCAAGGTCAAGTTTAACAGAACTAAATATAGTCTTCTACTTGAGTTAAAAAAATAAACTTCACAAAAACAATCTGAAATAGGGACAAAACTCATATGAAGAGAAAAATATCTTGGAATTTAGGGGTTTTCAAAATAGTCCATATTATATCATGAAAATTGAAGAAAAGTGGATATTATATTATTAGAAAGGTAATGTACAGGACTAGGTAGTCTGATTGTACCTTCACCAAAATATATCTGAAGTATTCTGAGTACCATATTTGAAAAACAGTATGGACAAACTAGCATGTGTCTGGAGAAGAGTGACTAATATATTGTGGAATTAAGCATCATGCCATCTGATGACTGATTGAAGGAATTAAAGATACTTAGCCTGGAGGAGAGAAGTTTTGGAAGAACATCATAGGTCTATTGAAGCATTTCAATAATTTTCTTGTGGAGAAAAGATTGAGTTTGTTCTTCTTGACCACAGAGGGCAAAATTAGGAGCAATGCAGAGAGACAGATGTCGTCTCTATGTAAGCAAAAATTTCCTAATGAGCAGAGCTATACAAAATTGGAATGAGTTGTCTTAAGAAATCATGGATTCAATGAAGGACTTCAAGTGTAGATTGAGTAAATGCTTTTTTGGGGATGGTATATAATGTCTGTCAAATTCTATATCTGAAGTTTCTTCCAACTATGAACTTTTATGCTTCTGGAACATTCTATATGGCATGTAACTTATAATAAGAGCCATATTTTTAATATTAATTGATATACTAAAGCAGGAATCAATCCAAGTCCTCCATTTATTCCTTTATCTTATTCTCATGTTTTCATCTTGAGGTATGTGTGTGTGATGGAAGCTAGACCACAAATATATATTTAATAACATATGAGAGGGTCTCCTTCCAATACCAAATAATCAAGTATTATAGTTGTCAGTGGTTTTTTTGTTTGTTTGTTTTGTTTTGTTTTTTTGTTTTCTTTTAGAGTATTAATGAATTCCCTCCCCATCCCCCTTACTTGTCATAGAAATGGATGATCATGAATAGAAGATAAGTAGTATTATAATCAGTTTTAACTCTTGAATGATCCTACTTGGTATAATTCAATTGAATTTAAATAAATAAACATCTACTAAACATTTACTCTGTTGAAGGATTAGAGAGTTACAAAGGTGAATAAGAAATAAGACCCAGTTCTATCTTTCAAGTAGTTTATAGTTTAGTAAAGAAAATAACAGGTACATAAATAATCATAGTACAAACTAGAATTGTCACAGATGTACAAATCAGTTTAGAAAAAAAAAAGTTTAGGCAAATTATTAGTGGGAAGGATCAAGGATGACTTCTTGAAGAAAATGATATTGATCTTAATCATGAAATATGAGTAGAATTTGAACAGGTAGACATTTTGTATATAAGGAATAGCAGTTGGGAAAACTGGAAATTAGTATGGCAGAAACTAGGCCTGGACCCACATTTAACACCACATACTAAGATTAGATCAAAATGGGTCCAAGATTTAGGCATTAAGAACGAAATCATAAATAAATTGGAGGAACATGGGAAGGTTTACCTCTCAGACTTGTGGAGGAGGAAGGAGTTTGTGTCCAAGGGAGAACTAGAGACCATTATTGATCACAAAATAGAATATTTTGATTACACCAAATTAAAAAGTTTCTGCACAAACAAAACGAATGCAAACAAGATTAGAAGGGAAGTAACAAATTGGGAAAACATTTTTACAGTTAAAGGTTCTGATAAAGGCCTCATCTCCAAAATATACAGAGAATTGACTTTAATTTATAAGAAATCAAGCCATTCTCCAATTGATAAATGGTCAAAGGATATGAACAGAACAATTTTCAGATGATGAAATTAAAACTATTTCCACTCATATGAAAGAGTGTTCCAAATCACTATTGATCAGAGAAATGCAAATTAAGACAACTCTGAGGTATCATTACACACCTGTCAGATTGGCTAAGATGACAGGAACAAATAACGATGAATGTTGGAGGGGCTGTGGGAAAACTCTGACACTGATGCATTGTTGGTGGAGTTGTGAAAGAATCCAACCATTCTGGAGAGCAATCTGGAATTATGCCCAAAAAGTTATCAAAATGTGCATACCCTTTGACCCAGCCATACTACTACTGGGCTTATACCCCAAGGAACTACTAGAGAAGGGAAAGGGTCCTGTATGTGCCAAAATGTTTGTGGCAGCCCTTTTCATAGTGGCTAGAAGCTGGAAGATGAATGGATGTCCATCAATTGGAGAATGGTTGGGTAAACTATGGTATATGAATGTTATGGAATATTATTGTTCTATAAGAAATGACCAACAGGAGAAATACAGAGAGGCTTGGAGAGACTTACATCAACTGATGCTGAGTGAAACGAGCAGAACCAGAAGATCATTATACACTTCAACAATGATACTGTACGAGGATGTATGCTGATGGAAGTGGATTTCTTCAACATAGAGAAGAACTAATCCAATTCCAATTGATTAATGATGGACAGAACCAGCTACATCCAGAAAAGGAACACTGGGAAATGAATGTAAACTGTTATTTTTACCTTCTGAATCCAATTCTTCCTGTGCAACAAAAAATTCGGTTCTACACACATATATTGTATCTAAATTATACTGTAATATATTTAACATATATAAGACTGCTTGCCATCTGGGGGAGGGGGTTGGGGGAGGAAGGGAAAAAATCTGAATAGAAGTAAGTGCAAGGGATAATGTTGTAAAAAATTACCCATGCATATATACTGTCAAAAAATGTTATAATTATGAAATAAAATAAAAAATTAAAAAAAAATAATAAGGAATAGCAGTAATATAGGCATGAAAGTGGCAAAAGTAAATATCTTCCAAAGCTATGCACAATTTTCTTTGGAAAGACCTATATATATATATATAAGAAGTGTGAGTTAAGGCTAGAAATGCAGCCTGGAGCTCTATTGTAAGGAACTTTGAATGTTATGCTATGGAATTTGGACTTTATTCAGGAGGCAGGAGGGAGATATTGAAGGGTTTAAAACAATGAATTTCTGTGATTGGAGCTGTGTGTTAGGAAGATTCATCTGGTATCAATGTGTAAGAATGATTTAGGTGAGAGACTGAAAGTGGGAAAAGCTGTCAGGCAATTTGTTGCTGCTATTTTAAAATGCTTTTTTTCTCCTTCTCTCTCTTCTTCCCTTTCTCTTTCCTTCTTTCTCTCTCTTACTCTTGCACTTGCTGGCTCCCTCGCTCTTGTTCTCTCTCTCTCTCTCTCTCTCTCTCTCTCTCTCTCTCTCTCTCTCTCTCTCTCTCTCTCTCTCTCTCTCTCTCTCTCTCTCTCTCTCTCTCTCTCTCTCTCTCTCTCTCTCTCTCTCTCTCTCTCTCTCTCTCTCTCTCTCTCTCTCTCTCTCTCTCTCTCTCTCTCCCTCCCTCCCTCCCTCCCTCCCTCTCTCTCTCTCTCTCTCTCTCTCTCTCTCTCTCTCTCTCTCTCTCTCTCTCTCTCTCTCTCTCTCTCTCTCCCTCTCTCTCTCTCCGTCTTTCTTTGTTTCTTTGTCTCTCTGTGTCTGTCTGTCTCTCTCTTTCTCTCTCTCTCTCTCTCTAGTTCTGTTTCTCTCTGTCTCTGTCTTCTCTCTGTCTCTGTCTCTCTCTGTCTCTCTCTGTCTGTCTCTATCTCTGTCTCTGTCTCTCTGTCTCCTTTCTTTGTTTCTTTGTCTGTCTGTCTCTTTCTCTCTCTCTCTCTCTCTCTCTCTCTCTCTCTCTCTCTCTCTCTCACACACACACACACACACACACACACACACACACACCCCCACCCACCCACACACACACACACACACACACACACATCCCTATTGCAATAATTTTCCCATGCCCTGAAACATCAAACTCTACTGTGTAATTAATGTATATAGTAGAAAATATAAATTGACACATTGGCCATTTTTGAAAATGTAGGTTTCATTCTGCTGTTATCATCAGCAGTAGGTATGTTTTATTGTGGTATGTGCTTGTTGTGCAGAGGTAGGGTGCCGGAGGGATGTTATTGGGTGAAAAAAAACAGGGCTGCCATACATCTCTAGGGAGTAGGTAGTATTATATCTCTGCTGGGCTTTTTGCAGGAGACAATTCTCTATTCTTTCCTTCATCCTTATTCCCATTCTTCCATTCATCTCTCTCCTGATTACCCCTCCTTTCTCTCCTTGTATCTTATATCTCAGGCAGCTACTTTAACACTAGGTAGATGGGATCATTTCTCTAAAGGGCAAAAAAGTCATTTTACCTGTATTGATATAATGTATAAAAGGCCAAACATTAAGAAAATTGTTATTAGAGGTTATTCCTGAGCTCCAACTTCCTGATAATCATCTACCAAAGTTCTCAACTTGGTGACTAGAGAGGGAAATGGTACCATAAGTAAAATTGATTTTGGTAGTTTTTACTTTTTCACAAGTACTTGTCTTCATAGAATTTTTAAACATTGAACCTGAATGGTTAGATTTACTTGATTTAGTTTAGTCCATGATATTCATTATCAAGTCCTCTAGTCAGAAGTCTAAAATCTTCCAATCTTGTTTTATTTTTACATTATATAAATTGTTCTGTTCTGTTTGGTTCTGTTTATTTTGTCATGCTTCTATTCTTCTATGTATTCCTGAGTTTTTTTTTTCTTCTGAATTTTTGTCTTAATTTTTAGCTATCTACAGATATCACTATACATGAGCAATTTATGATCAACACATGATTATATTTCTATTGTTAGCCAGTTAGAGTGATTTTTTATATAGGTGATGATAGCTTACATTTTTTTATTGGAAAATCAGATATTCATGGCATTTGAACACTTATTCAGTGAGAAATGACTTCTTGCTCCCACATATTTTTATCAATATCTTTAACATTTTGGATATCAGATTTTTTTGTGAATAAAGGATTTTCCTACAATTAATCACTTTTCTTTCAATTCTATGTACATTCTTTTTTTGTACAAAAAAAATTCACTTTTATGTCATAAAATTGGCCATTTTAACTTCTATCATTACTTCTACCATATGCTATTTAATAATTCTTCCCCTAGGCATAATTATATAAGGTGCATCCTTCCATTCTCCTCTATTTTTTTTTTTTTAATGATGATCTTCTTATTTAGGTCATGTATCCATTTGTACTTTATTGTGACATATGGTCAATGATGTTGTTTCAAACCTAATTTCAGCTAACCAAACTATTTTCCAGTTTTCCAGCTATTCTTTATTAGTTGACTTTTGTAGTAGTACATATTGAGATTCTGAAGTAATTCTGAATAAATTTTCCCATGGGAACAATTTTACAAATAAGTACTAAATCTCCAGATTGGCTAGCCCACAGATCCCCATGTAAATCCTATATAAAGTAAGTGAATTAAAAAGTATTCATAGTTTTGGCTGGGTTTTAAGAATAGAAAACAGGAGGCCATGGGATATAATGAAATGTATTCTGAAATTCACTTCTGAAAACCAACTCTTGACTTTTCCATTTTTCATTTATGTGAATTTAATAATAATAACCAATTATTTAATTTCTCTGAGTCTTTTATTTTCAAAATAAGTATAATAATACTCATACCACCTACAAGGCAGGGTTAACATATGAATCAGAGGTAATAATGTATGTGAAAATGCTGTTACTGCAAGTTATATGTAATTATATGATGAGGATGATAATGATATTAACAGTGATGGAAGAGTAGATTGGGAAAATAAGAAAATTCCCTCTGTCTGGGGCAAGGCTAAACTTACCCATCTTTTTTGATGTAGCTGAAGTTCACCTTTGGCGTCTTTCAAACTCTCTTTATGAATAGCTTACCCTTCTCTTATTTTTATGTTTTTAATTTCCATAAGGGATTCACTACTAGTATTTCAAATTGGTAGGATAGGTAGGTTTGACCAGTTTTCTTGGTCATAAATGTTTATAATTCCAAAATTATCTTTGTTTTCTACTACACACAATTAAAACTTATATTTTCTTTATATGGCTTATCTTAGCTAGTGGCTAGGAGAAAATAAATTAGTTAAGGTAATTTATATTAATATATGACCATTATGACCTTCTTAAGAGATATGTTTTTTCCCAAAATATTGATTTTTCAATCATATCAAAATTATCTTGGCAAATTTTAATGCAATGTAACCAAATACAATAAAATTTCTTATAAAAATGTTTAAGATCTTGATATTCTTTTTGCCTGAAAATTTGTCCTGAAGATCAGCTTCCTTAAAGTGTTCTAAATTTCATATTTCTCTCCTTCCCCCACTTCTTATCACATGTTTTCTCTTGGAATTACCAAAGGTTTCCAACTGTGACTCTCATAGCAATATTGGAAGAGCTCTAACATTAGAAAGGTGGAATGCTCATTGTTTGTTTGTAAGGTTGTTTTTAAGACAATGTAATATGTCTGCATTTTCACACAGGCCTGAGGAATACTGTATTCCTCAAGCCTGTGTGAAAATGCAGACATTGTTTGTGAGGTTGTTTTTAAGATACTGCAATATGTCTTATGTCTTATGTAAACACCCTGTATTCCTCAAGTCTATGTGAAAATGCAGACATATTAAAATGATGTGCTGAATTAGCAGAAATATACCTTAGTGCCCTAGTTTGAATAGGTCTCCGCATTATGTCTTCCTTAATATTGCAGGAAGGTGATATGTGCTACCATTACCCAGCAAGGAAGTTCACTTGTCTGAATTGTCCAGCTGGTGATGATTTCTATGGACCAAGGATCCTAAACCCACTTCAATTTTTGTCTGTCACTTAGAGATCAGCTACTCTGGCCACCAGAGGGCTCCCTTCCCACCACATCACCATAGCTTTAAGCTGTATTACTGAGCATTATAAACCTGCCCTGGATAGGTTGAAAATTTAGCTAAATTTTCATATAGGTTTGATAGAAATAACTGGGAGAAAGATGTATGAAATTTCCTCATCTGGGAGTTCCCTATGCTAATGAAATAACAAACCTAGTCTCAGTCACTGATCTCCGATTATGACCAAAGCAGTAGCAGCAGCTACTGTCCTAATCATCTCTCAGAATGTCCACACTATCCTCAGATCTGTGATCCATCCTTCACAATCTTGATGCCAAAATCTTGATCCAGCTTCCTCATGTTTCATAAATTCTATTTCCTTTTATGAAAACTTCCAAGGTCCTTAGGTCCCCAGAGAGATGAAATAATGTGAAAACTTCCAAGGTCCTTAAATCCCCAGAGAGATGAATTAATGTTGCAGAAATATACTCTATAAAAATGAAATTCCAGCTTTTTAGTACTTTTCTTCATCTTTCACTCCACATGGCCTCTGAGGAGAGGGCCAGGCCTTTGAGCTTGAACCCTATTTTGCATATCTATATAACCAATTGCATGAAGAATTCTTTTGAGAGGCAAAGAGGTTCAGGGATGCAATAGAAAAATCTAGAACCATTATTATTTTTTTAATTCTGAAAATAGCCTGTGAAAATATAACGTTTGTATTTTAAAAAGAATATGGGATTTTTTCTGTAGGGAAAGACTATGGAGGGGGGAGGAGATAGTCCTTTCTTCCCTTAGGAAGTAATCAAGTTTGAAGAATTTCTTAATATTGTATGATTTTCTTTCTTTGTGGTAGTGTTTACCTACCTTTCAAATATTTCTGGTGCGGCCACTTGACCTTAGATGGATAGAGTGTTCATTGATCAGTTATAATTGTCTTTCTGCTCTCTCCTATCTCTTGTCAGTCTTATTTTTGAAATCTTGCTCCTCTCCCCACCTTTACTCCCCCTTCCTCCTGACAGTTTTTATTAAATTCAGATATCTAGTTTAGTGACTTCCTTGTCTGAATGTTTCCTCCATTTAGCTCTGTAAAGTAAGGAAAATAGAAATATTATTGTCTATTTCTTCTCTGCCCTGATACCTTCACTCCTCTTCATTGACTTCAGGCAAATGTAAGTTTGCCTCCACCATATAGCTTCATGTTTTGGTACTGGGGTTGCAGGGAGCCAAGAATAGCAGTTTTCCTTGAACCCTAGAGGAAAAGAGCATCTAAGGAAATGTAAGCACATATCTGATACCTTGAAGATGTGTAGTTTGCCAAATACTCAGTCCCTCCTGGACATTTTTTTAAAAAGACTTCCTTGTAGATTTCAAATCTACACACTCCCACGAATAGAGAAACTTTGGCAGGGTATGAATGGAGACTAGAATTGTACTTCAAAGTTGTATGAATAGAAGTGAACCAGAAGAAAAACAAGTAGCCAAAAAACTTCAAAATCACTAAAATTAAAAGTAAAAACTTGGTATGTTTAGTTATTTTTATTTCCCTAGTTTTCCATAATGCAGTTTGTAGTTTGTTACTTAGTCTGGCTTTAAGGATTGTTTTTTTTTTGTTTTGTTTTGTTTCTTGTTAATTCATTAATTTATTATTATTTTTTTATTTTCAAAACATATGCATGGATAATTTTTCAACATTGACCCTTGCAAAACCTTATGTTCCAAATTTTCCCTCTTTTCTGCCCACCCCCTCCCCTAGATGACAAGTAATCTAATATATGTTATGTTAAAAATATATGTTAAATCCAATATATGTATGCATATTTATACAATTATCATGTTACACAAGAAAAATTAGATCAAAAAGGGAAAAAAAATGAGAAAGAAAACAAAATGCACACAAACATCAAAAAGAGTGAAAATGCAATGTTGTGATTCACACTCAATTCCCACAAACCTCTCTCTGGGTGTAGATGGCTCTCTCTATGACAAGATCATTGGAACTTGCCTCAATCATCTCATTGTTGAAATGAACTATGTCCATCACAATTGATCTTTGTATAATCTTATTGTTGCTATGTACAATGATCTCCTGGATCTGCTCTAAAAATTGTTAATACTAGGGCTCTAGACTTATTTTTTAGAATAACTTCATTGTCTGTTGAACATTTCAAAATGGATGACTTATAGACATTTCAAACGCAACATGTTCCAAACAATTTTATATTCCCCCCAAAAAAACCCCTTCCTTTGAACTTTTCTGTTTTTATAATAATGACATCCTTCTAATTATCCAAACTCAAAAACTCAATATCATCTTCAATTCACTACTCTGATTCATTTTACAATCAGTTGCCATTACATCAATCAGTTGCCAACTCTTATTCCTATTTTTAAATTTCTCAAATATGTCATCTCCTCTCTACCCACATAACCATCACTCTACTGTCCTAGCTTCCCTGTTCTATTGAACAGTTTCAGAATTAGTCTTTCTTCCTCAATTGTTTCCTTATACCAATTCATCCTCCACATAGCTGCCAAAGTGATTTTTCTAAAACACGGATATGATTATATTATTTTCTTCCCATTCTATAAACTGGAGTAGCTTCTTATTACCTGTAGGAGCAAATAGTCAGCATTTAACACCCTGAATCCTTCCTGATTTTCTGATCTTCTTCCTTACTTATTCTTTTTCATGGACTCTAAAATCTACACATACTGACTGCTGTTTTGCACACACCACATGCCCCATCTCATCTTCATACCTAGTTTGTCTCTCAGGCTCAGAATGCATTTCTCTCTCACTGGTTTCTTGGAAACCCTAATTTCCTTCAAAATTGAATTCAAATCTTGCCTTCTACAAAAAGTCTTTCCTGATACTTCCAATTGTTACATTCATAATTACCTTGTATTTCTTCTTACACTGTCTGTTTATATTTATTTAAATAAATATCTCTCTGTTATAATGTAAACAGTTTCAAAGAAAGGACTATTCCATTGTTATATTTATATGCCCAGTACTTAGTACAATGCCTGGCACATAGAAAATACTTGATAAATGATTTGTTGATTTTTTGACTAATCAATCACCTGAGCAAACTGTTCATGGATTGATGATTTCAGTATCTATTTTTCTTCTCGACCCTGATTATTGGAAGTCTTTACAAATGTGAGTTGTGGTAGTATTATTGTCATAAGCAAAACTATCTCATAATGTATATGATTCACTATCTGAAATCAAATCATGCTTTTAATCATGTGTTTGTAGGATGGGTGAAGGAAAAGAATGATAAGCAATTCATGATTAGTATTTAGTTAAGTCTTAGAGACTTAAAAGAATCACAGAATTTCTGAATTAAAAGGTTCCTCAGAAACTATCTAGTCCAACTCATACCTAGACAAGAATTCCCTCTACCATATTTCCAGTAAATAGTCAGTTCAATAAATTGCTGGACAACTTGTACTCAAGGAGAACCAAATTTCTCTCAGGCAGTCCACTCTTCTTTTTGAAAGTGACAATGAAATTTGCTATTCTGTAGCTTTTACCCATTACTCCCAGTTCTGCCCCATGTGGTTAAGAAAGGCAAGTCCAATTTATCTTCCCACAATATTACCTGGCAATAGAGTTCCTTATCGATCTGTCTTCTTTTTTCAAGACCAAAAATTCCTGTTTACTTCTGTTAATTCTTATTTAGCCTTATCTTGAGATCTTTACCATCTTGGTGAAGTAGACATATGAGTGGCAAAGAGTGTGTATTCTGGGTGAATAGAACAAAAGGAGAACAACTACAGAAATGGTACCAAATTGTTTGCAAAGGATATGAAAGAGAATGGCTTGATACGAACAGAAGCATTATATTAGACAGTGAAAGATGATCGTAATAAGGATATGAAGAGGCCGAGAATTAAGAATGCAATTAAAACATGGCTTTGGATGAATGTCATAAGAATTTAGTCCTATTATCAATTTAAAGGCAAAAGAGTACTCCAACTTAGTGAGATATGCAAGACATACGTGGAAAAGAGTAGATCAAGAAGGAGATAGTTAAGGTTTGTGAGCATGAGAAAGGACAAGAGAAAAATGGATTGACTACTTAATTTGTTTCTCTCTTTACACTGCTCCATAATATGAGAACAAGTATTCTCTCAATGAAATTAACGGCAGGTAAATTTAAAACAAATAAAAGGAAATACTTCTTCATTTAGCATGTAATCAGCCCATGGACTTCTCTGCCTCCGGAGGTCAAGAAGTCAAATGCTGGAACTGGATGAGAAGAAGGGAAGGGAAGAAAGATCCAGTTAATTTTATGACCAATAATAACATTTGTAATTATGCACTAAGATAAGGGTAATGAAGTCTGAAGCTTCAGGGCATAAAATGATCTCCATAGAGGGCAGGAAGGAATTCCCTCATCATCACCCCCCCCCCCCACCATGTATGGTATTGAAAACTTGGCCAGTTGCATTGTGGGGAGATTTTCCCAAGAGGCAGATGTTATTAACCTAAAGAACTATACTTAAAAGACCAGTGGCTGGTCTCATCTGGAATACCTTTTGTTTCAGGAAAAAAATCAGTTTCATATGCCAGAAAATAGAAATAGGTGGTTAGCAATTCAGTGATAGATGACACACAATTTCATTTCCCTGTATATCTAGATAGGATATATCCTAGGATTATATCCACATGCATGTCTAGAAACAATTTCAATAGGTCATAGAAACTGACTTACAAGTTAAAACAATTCATACCATGAAATTAATGAGATGCCCCTCAAAAGATAATACCCCTAGTTGCTAGTCTTATTTCATATGTCTCTACAGAGGATCTTAGCCTCTACTTGTGCCTTCAGCTCTGCTGGTTAGTAGGGATCTCTACCTGCATCCTTTGAGCTCAGGGGATGCTCTGAATAACAAGAAGAGAAGGAAGGAAGAACATAGCACTGACCTTGTAGCAGAAATGTATTTCAGCTATACTTTTAGATGCCACATTGTAGAGGGACAGTACTGAATAAGTCCATGTACAGGAAGAGTCTGGTCCAGGTATTACTTGAGACCTGCTC
The DNA here is from genome assembly GCF_048593235.1 of Sminthopsis crassicaudata. Classification (NCBI taxonomy): domain Eukaryota; kingdom Metazoa; phylum Chordata; class Mammalia; order Dasyuromorphia; family Dasyuridae; genus Sminthopsis; species Sminthopsis crassicaudata. The sequence goes on from NC_133620.1 coordinate 265,023,293, forward strand.
TCTGTAAGAGCTGAACAATTTGAGGCATTGGCTCACTGTCTCCCATAACAATTTTTGAAAGGCATAATCAGCATAAATTTAGAATAATCTTTTTTTTTTCACTGCCCCAAATGCTCTTCCTTTTTATTTTTTTATTTATACATTTTTAATTAATTTTATAATTATAACTTTTTTTTTGACAGTACATATGCATGGGTAATTTTTTATAACATTATTCCTTGCACTCACTTCTATTCCGAATTTTCCCTCCTTCCCTCCTCTCCCTCCCCTAGATGGCAGGCAGTCCCATACTAGATACAATATATGTGTGCAGAACCGAATTTCTTGTTGCACAGGAAGAATTGGATTCAGAAGGTAAAAATAACTTGGGAAGAAAAACAAAAATGCAAACAGTTTACACTCATTTCCCAATATTCCTTCTCTGGGTATAGCTGATTTTGTCTGTCAATTGGAACTGAATTAGATCTTCTCTTTGTTGAAGATATCCACTTACATCAAAATACATCCTCATACAGTATCATTGTTGAAATATATAATGATCTCCTGGTTCTGCTCATTTCACTCAGCATCAGTTCATGTAAGTCTCTCCAAGCCTCTCTGTATTCATCCTGCTGGGCATTTCTTACAGAACAATCATATTCCATAACATTCATATACCATAATTTACCCAACCATTCTCCAATTAATGGACATCCATTCATTTTCCAGTTTCTAGCCACTACAAAAAAGATTGTCATCAACATTTTGGCACATACAGGTTCCTTTCCTTTCATTAGTATTTCTTTGGAATATAAGCCCAGTATAGCACTGCTGAATCAAAGGGTATGCACAGTTTGATAACTTTTTGGGCATAATTCCAGATTGCTCTCCAGAATGGTTGGATTCTTTCACAACTCCACCAACAATGTATCAGGGTCCCAGTTTTCCCACAGCCCCTCCAACATAATTTAGAATATTCTTGATGGACAATGCCTGTGACAGGAATAAGGCATCACAACTATGCTATTTACAACTCTTTTTTGACAAATATCTTTGCTACTGATATTTTCTGTTATTGATGACCCCGTTATGATAGATATCTTGTTATTGCTAGCTAAGGCGAATTGAAATGTCAAAATATGGTCTATGCAATAACCCTGGAAGATGTGTAATATCACTTGGAGATAGTTGTTGTTAATGTAACAGTAGTTTAAAGAGTATATAAAGCCTGGCACTCAGATTAATAATTGGAGATTGCAACACATATCCTCTGCCTGGCCTCGGATATTCATTCACATTCTCGGTATTCACTGGAGCTGAACTCTAATACCATACCACCTTGTCCACTTTCAAGAGTGTGACTCTAGACACCTTTCTAACTGTATGAACACTTTCTAGTTTCTCATATATTTCATGGATAAAAGTAAGTATTTATAATAGATAATTTAATAATCTTCAAAGTTCCTTTTAGCAATCTGTAAATTTCTGGAGGTGGAAGCAAAAAAGGCCATTCAAATCTATCCACTAAGCTTTTTTAAAGCAGCAACAGATCTTTTTTCTAAATAGCTCATCCTGTCTCTCAATGTTGTATGCTTGAAGTATCTGTCTGCTAGTACTTCTCAGGAATTCAACTAATTTTCATTGCCTAAAGCTGTACTCCAGAATATTCTCAAGTAACATTTCCTACAATGCCTATTGTACTTTGCTACTTTCTAATATATTCTAGTGATCAGCAAAGTTAAATTAAATTAATTAACATTTGAAGCAAATTATTTATATGGCCTGGCGATGCTGGGGGAAAAAAAAAAAAAGATAGGTCGCTTATTGATCCAAGTATGTCCCTCATTCTAAGTTGGCCTTGTTTTGCTATAATTCTTATTTTGAGGAAATGAATAGTAAAGGGTTAGAAAAATTGTAAAGAACTGGATTGTAAAGAAATTTAAATGCTAAATTTGATATTATTTGTTCTTCAAATTAGAAAAAATTTCAATGTATGACAGATATCTGCAAGCCAAATTAAAATACTTTATTGTGGATAGGACACTGGACTTGGAGTTGGAACAACATAAGTACATATCCTTCGTCAGATACTGTGTGGCCTAGACTAGTCATTTTAACTCTGAGTTTCAGTCTCCCCATCTGTAAAAAGAACTGAAAGAATCTGCTTTACAATCTTGCTTTGCAAACTTTAAAATTCTGGTTAAATAATTGCTCATATTATTGCCAGGCCTTGTAAACAAAGAGATCTGTCTTCTCATTTGACAAATATTAAGGAAATTTCTTTGTTTTGTTTTATATGTGTTTGTTTTGTGGGCGACTGTCTCTGAGATTTTGACCCCTGAATGGTCTTTTTTAATGTAACAGAAATGGAGAAATTAGCATAAGGAAGGTTTGATGGGAAAGGACGGAAAATATTAGGAAAAATTCTGTTTTGGAACAAATAAATGTTGAATTTGGGGTGTGTGTGTGTGTGTGTGTGTGTGTGTGTGTGTGTGTGTGTGTGTGTGTAAACGTCTATGAGGAAATTTCCAATAGGCATTTGACAAGATACCACCATTTCTCTGGACAGAGGTCAGACCTGCAGATATTGATTTGGGAAATAATATGTAAAAAGTGATAAAGCCATACACATGAATGGATGAAGTAACAGAGAGAACGCAGAGATAACACAGAGAAAAAAGAATAAGGTCCAGGATAAAAGAAGGGAGTAGGGGAACAATATCATTGCTTAAGAGAAAGGAAAAAGATATGAAGTCAGTAGAGGATTCAAAGATTATTCACTTAATTTAGAGGGCAATTTAAGTGCACTAAGAAGTTACTTTAAAAACTCACAAGTGCTGCAGAGAAGTTAAGGAAAATGTAATGGGTGGGGAGAGGAGAAAGCCATTGGTTTTGGTGATAAGGTTATTAGTTATCCAAGAGAAAACACTATCAGTAAAGTAGTGGACTTAGAAATTTGGATCAGGAACTCAGTGAGTTAAATAGAGAGGAATACTAGGTAGATGGACAAATAGATAGATAGATATAGATAGATAGGATATAGATTTAGATAGATATATAGATTTAGATAGATATATTTATATATGTATGTTTATATATATATAAATTATATGTATTTGCCTTTCATTTGCCTCAATTACAGTAGATGCTAAATCTACCCCATTGCTTACAGATCTATTTAGAAAGAATCTCTAATAGCTTATGAAACAGTGGGCAAAATGCATAGGGGTTTTTTCATTGTTTTTATTGTGCAAATTAATAATTATTTTGCTATTCCCAGAAAGGATTTAAGAAAATGAAAGAAGATAAGCATATGTTCCTGTATTTAAATGTTATGCAATATTCCCACATCCAAAGGGAAATCATTCTCAATGTTATTGAGTAGGACTAATTAATCAGTCCACCAACAAGCATTTATTCAATGCTACAATGTCTCAGGTATTGAGTTAGGCACTAGAGATATAAAATCAAAAATGAAATAATTACTGCATTCAAGAAACTTACATTCTAATAACATGTGCTGGGAATAATTTATAATATGGAATTTGGCGTTCATTTATTAACCTGATAGTCTAAATTAAACTGGATCTTCACAAACACATAAGTACTCACATACATGAAATCTCAGAATTATGTGATCCCATATGCAAATAAAAAGAAACCCTTTTTCTTAGTGATTACAAATGTTTTCCAAAATATTCAAAAGATAATTATTCTTTATATTGCCTTCCCTTTGATTTTTTTAATCCAGAAAAAGAAAATTATGTAAATAAATTAATTAACCTCAGAGTAGTTAGCATGTAGCTGCTTAAGTAGCACACATAAACTTTGTTGCATCAACATCAGTGATGATACAGTATAGAAGTGTCCTGATACGGAATTAATTCTTTGGAAAATTGGAGTAACTCATGAAAGGCATCTTGGAAGTAGGAGGTTTTGAGAAGGGTTTTGAAAGTGGCAAGGGAGGGAGTTTGTCAGATAACAGTTGGAAAAGGCCTAAGGGAAAAGTCATTTTCTCACAGACCAATTTCTCTTGGAATAGAAGTTCCACCAATGTATCATTAAAACTTGTCTGTGGTGATCAATGGAGACAAGTTGAGGTTTTCATTCCATTTGATTACAAATGGGGTTTCACTTTAGCTTAGTTCACCACAAGTGGATTCTCCTGATTGTGTTGTTGTTAGTTTTCTTTTTCATTTTCATCTGTAAACTTTTTGGATCTTTGATATCCTCCACTTTCCTCCTAGTTGTTTTTGTTCAGTTGTTTCAATATGATTCTTAATGATCCTATTAGGAGTTTTCTCAGCAAAGAAAACCATTTCCTTTTTCAGCTCATTTTACACATGTTTAGGCAAACAGGGTTAAATGATTTGCCCAGAGTCATACAGCTTAAATGCCTGAGGACAAGGAATTTAGGAAGATCAGTTTACTTGCCTCCAAGCCCAGCACTCTATTTGTTGCAGCGCCACCTAGCTCTACCTGTTCTTCCGAGTAGTTGTGATTTTTTTTTTTTTTCAAATACTGTTTATAATCACAAAGCTCCTCTTCAAGCAGCTTACTTAGAAAGAAAATAGACTAATACTTAAAACAGAAATAGGGACAAAAAGTAAGAAAGGACAGTCTAATTATTAATTTGTACACAGTAGGTACTCAATAAACATTGTTAGCTGATTATTCAAGTTGTATAGAACACCTAGAGAAATCAGAACAATTTCACATAAAGTATATAAAATCCTTTCAAAGGAAACCATAAAAATGTTATTACACACATTCAATGATGGATAAATTGAGGAAATAACAATTAATTGATCAGAAACATTATAATGATGGTGGTGAATCAATCAACAAGCATTTATTAAGTGCCTATTATATGCTGGGTACCAAGGTTGAAAATGAAGATGCAAAAGCAAAAACAGAACAATCTTTGCTTCTGAGGAACTTATATGATATGGACACAAGGAAGTATATGGTAAAATGGTAAAATATGGTAAAATGACTATTATGGAAATGTTTTGCATTGCTACATATGCATGTATTTATAGCCTATATCAAATTGCTTACCTTCTCAATGAGGGATTATGGGAAAAGGGAAAGGGAGAGAATTAATTTTAAATTGTTTTTCCATGTAACTGGGAAAAAATTTAAAAGTCTTACAATAAAAAAAAAAGAGAGAAGTATATGTAGAATAATTAGGGCTGGGGACTGAGCCTGAGAATTCATTGGTATTAGAAATTCTTAGGTGAAAAATACTTAATATCAAGATAAATCAGGTCCTTTTCCTCTAAAGCTAAACATTTTAAAGAGGAACCTAGTTCAGTGAAAGTTTATGAAATTCATTTAAGGTCACAAAGTAAGTAGAACTTGAGCCTTAGTTTTCCTGTCTCTGAAACCAGCTATCTATCCACAATGTAAACTGCCTCTCACAAAATAAGTATAATATGATTTTGGAAGAGAGTCACAAAAATCTTGGAACAAGGTGGGATTGGGGCTAGGGAAGGAAATTAGTCAGGTCTTCATGTAGGATGTAATGCTTGAGCTGAGTTTTATAGGAAATTAAGTATACAAAGGGAACAGGTAGGTGGCAGAGTGCAAGACATAGAGGCAAGGAGATTCATCTTCTTCAATTCAAATCTCCAATGCTTATTAGCCTGTATGATCCTGGGCAAGTTACTTAACACTGTTTGCCTCAGTTTTTTCATATGTATGATGAGCAAAGGGAAGTCAATAGCAAAGTACTCCGGTAACTTTGCCAAGAAAACTCCAAATGGGGTCATGGAAAGTTGGTCACAATGGAAAAAAAGACTGAACAACAAAACATTAAAAGAGGCTGAGATGATAAGACAGCATAAGATGGTAAGTTTTGTGGAGGGACAGAAGTTTGACTGGAACAGAGACTACTTAAAAAACAATAATGTATGAAAAGGCTGGGAAGTTAAGTTGGAGTCAGATTGCATGGAGTTCCAAATGTGAACAGAGGTATTTGCATTAAATCTTAGAGATAATAGGGAGCCACTGAAATTTGCTGAGCAAGACAATGACAAGCATTTTTCATCATGAGTCCTTTGAGATTGTCTTAGATCATTGTATTGCTGAAAATAGCTAAACCACTCCCAGTACTTTACTGCACAGTAATGAAGTTACTGTATACAATGTTCTTGTGGATTTGCTCACTTCATTTTGCATCAGCTCATGTAAATTTTTCCAGGTTAGAAATATAATTTTGGCAGTTGTATGGAGGATTGATTGGTAAGAGAAGAGACTAGAGGCAGAAAGGAGAATTAAGAGGCTATCATGAGGAAATATGAGCCTAAATTAGGTGATGGCCATGTTAGTGGAAAGAAGGGCAGAGATGATAGAGCTGATGTAAGGTAGAAATTGAAAGATCTGACACTTTATGACATATGTTGGGTAAGGAAGAGTGAAGACGCAAGAACAGACTTGAATGACCTTATGGATCACTATGCCCTATGAAGAAATAAAGTTTGAAAAAGAAAAAGGTTTTAAAGGTAAACAATAATTTCTTCTTTAGAAAAAAAATAAAAATAAGTAATTTCATTTAACATTTTTATTTAGGTCACAGCTTCAAAGTTGAAGCTATAACCTTTATACACATGCCAAATGTACTATTACCTTTTTTTGGCTAAATAATTTGTTACTCCTCTTCCATGTATCTTCTCTCCATTTTCCTTCCTCACTTTATAGATAAAGAACTAAAAGCACAGAGAGCTGAAGTTACTTCTCTTAAGCCACACAGGAAATATGTGGAGGCAGGATTTTAAATCAAGTCTTTTGACTCCAAATCCCATGATCCTTTTCGTCATCTCTTATTATCTTTCAACTGGTCTATGAGAACATCTAAATAAAAATGTTATTTTCCATTTTATCTGAAGCAATGTGATACAAATTTGGAATAAAAAATTGTTGATGGGAACAAAACACTCTGAATCTTCAGGAAACCTGAGAGCTTAAGATAATTTGGGGGAAATAGATCTGGTTATTAAATGTCATGCCTGTATTGTTCCTGAGAGCAGTTGGGTAGCACAATGGATAGAGTGCCAGGCCTGAAGTCAGCAAGATTCATCTTTGGGAATTCACATCCAGTCCTAGACACTTACTATTTGTGTGACCCTGGGCAAATCCTCTCTTTTCCCCCTCAGTTTCCTCATTTGCAAAATGAACTAGAGAAGAAAATGGCAAATCACTCCAATATCTTTGCCAAGAAAACCCCAAATAAGGTCATGAAGACTAGGGCACAACTGAAATAACAGAACAATGTCAACAACAAATATTCCTCCTTTAAAAATCATGTCTAATGCCCTGATACCCACAGGCTTTCTGGGAAATGCTCTTTGCTTTACCTGAGTTCCCATAAATTGACAGCCATGCTTGTGAAGAGACTGAGATAAAAATGAGAGGAGACCCAAGTTTTCTATTCCCAGCACTGATTTTTTTCTCAGATAATTTATTTTTTTTTCTGAAGAGAAGGAATGATTTATCTCACCAAGACTTATCTATGAGTCCTGACTATGGAGGAATGGGAACATTTCTCTTTGTAGAGAGAAGTGGCAATAATCGTCAGGAATAGATTTCAAGTTTATTTGACTAATTCTTTCACCACTTGTCAAAAGAACATACTTTTGTTTACGGTAACAAAACAATCTCTTTCCTCTCCCATTTCTCTAGTGAGTAGTATGGGCACTTGTGGTGAACACACATTACTGCTAACTGTTATGATGTTTGCTGTCAAGCTCATTTATTTATGCAACTGCTGTGGAAAAGCCCCAGGCCCATAAGCAGGCATGAAAGATTTCAGAGTCATGGTGTGGGGTCATGAAAGGGAAAAAAAAAAAAGAGGGGGGGGGAGCCTCCACTGGTTATGAGAAAGGAACTGACACAGGAAATGGTCACATATGGCGCAGATTTATTGTGTCCGGGGCTTCCCATTCAAATCTCATTATATCCACAGCTCAGAGCAGACCATGGCACAACCACATTCATTTTCGTTCTGGCATCCGACAAAATTACCGTTCTAGCTTCAAATCGAGGGCTGGAGAGGTGATAGGTTTATCATTCTAGGGAGAGAGTGAGCCAGGAATTGTATTTGTAAAGAATGCTGTTGGCTGCCCTTGCCTTTAAATTAAGCCATGAGCATCGCTTTGTTTGAAGCTGGCAGACAAGGTTTACTAGCAGGAAAAAAAGGGGAGATGGAGGAGGGAGGATAGGGCTTGTGGTTGGTTTTAAATACAGGATATAAAGGGAATGAGAACTTTAGGGAGGAAATAAGGAAAGTTAAATGGAAAACCCACCATGAATTTTACAGTGTATTTTTTTTTAATTAGGTGAAGTATAGAGGTATATATATATATATATATATATATATATATATATATATATATATATATATATATATATATATATATCCTGTTTGTTTTTATCCCTTTCATATATCTCTTTTAAGAAGTGAATTCTCATGCCCAAGATTTATCCCAACCTTCTGTGAGAAACTTTCTGAAGCAATGGAAAGAGCATTGATTTGGAATCAAAGAACTGAAGGGGAAATAATAGTACTGCTGCCTCAGTAATCTTTTACAAGTAGGGCAAGTAATTTAATTTCTCTAGTACCCTTCAACTTTAAAATGAAGAGACTGCATTAGATGACTTCTAAGGTTCCTTCTAGGATACAGGATCTCATGACTTGGATTCAAAACTTAACTTTATCATTGGGTACCTGTGTCATTATGAGCAATTTACTCATCTAGGCTTTAGTTTTTGTAATTGTAAAATGATCCAGGTTTTACTAGATTGAGTGATTAAGTCCTATCCAGTATTTAGTATTATTGTGAGTATATGATCATGAGTATCTGTTATTTAGAGTTTTAATCTTTTTCAATCCAATCTAATCCAAACCATTTCAAGAGTCAAACAGTAAGTACATATGATAGGTGAGGACCTGAATACATGAAAGAATCTCTGCTTTCAGATTTACTTTCTATGGTGGGGAGCTATAACACAAAATTTACTAAGTATCTTTTATGTGAAAAAAAACCTCTTCTAGGTCCTAGGGACACAGAGGTTAAAAAAAAAAGATGGGGGGGATAACAATTCTTGAATTTTAGGAGCTTATGGTCTAAGCTTATTCTAAATTGAAAATTTAGCAACACACTATGATTAATTTATATAATCTGGTGCTTTCTGTACAACATTCAGAAAATAAAAATAAAGAACTGTGAGAGTTCTATAAGTTCTATCTAAGCCTATAAGCAAAATCATGCTACTCTAGAAATTTCTGTATAGCAGAAATAGTTCTAGTAATCTTCAATTAAATTCTATTGGCCCTAAACAATTCTAAACAACTCATGCTGGCTAATATAGCAACTTAGTTGTGTGCCATTTTATTAGGAGTCAGTCAGAGGTCTGCTGGAGACAGTTCAGACTACCTCTCAAGTATTGTTTTTTTAGATTTTCAGTGTGAACATTTGTTGTTGTTAAGTAATTTCAGTCATGTGTGAGCCTTTGTGACATGATTTGAGGTTTTCTTGGCAAGGATGCTGAATTAGTTTGTTCATTTCTTTCATCAGTTCATTTTACAAATGAAGAAACTGAGGCAAACAGATTTAAGTACTTTCCTAGGGTCACACACCTAGAAAGCATCTGAGTAAGATGGATCTTCCGGACTCCTGGCCCATTACTCTATCCATCTCAGAAATCATCAAAGCTTAAAAATCAGGTCTTGATTTGTTGCTTTGTTGGTTGTTTTGATTTAAGAAAGTTATAATGAAAATATTAATTAATCAGATTAATCTTAAAAGTGTATTCAGCATACATTCTTCTACACTTTCCCCCCAATCAGTTGCTAAACTTACTGGCACACCATTGTAATCAATTGTAGGACCTACTTAGCAACTGACTTTCTCAGTCAACACTTTCTATTCTGTGCAACAATTTCCTTGTCAAAATGTAATCTATTTAAAGGCAGTAAACTATTACCCTTTTGCCTTTGTTTCTGTGTAGTTTAACAGAGCTCCTGGCATAAAGTCAGTACTTAATAAATGCTTGCTGTTTGATTGATTTCCTGATGCTGTCATCTCTTCTTTACTACCTTCTATTGATCTTCTATTGAACCACAAAGCCCAGAGAAGTATTCAGTTCTTGGGAAGCTCCTGACTTCAAGTTTATAATTTCTAGAGCACTGATCCTCTCCTTATTTTGTCAAAATATTTGAAAGAGAACATTGCAAAATCATCTTTATCAGTAGGTAATAATATTTACTAATTTGATGACAATGTGAAAATTCTACAACTTTTAAGTACTTGGGACATAATGTTTTGTCATTTAGAGTTAATAGAGGCATTAATGCTATAGTCTAATCTCTTCCACTTTACATATAAAGAAACTGAGATCTACAGAAATTAACCCAAGGTCTCACACTTTAGGTCCAGAGTCAGAAATAAAGCTAATTGCTTTGGTTTCTCAGTCATGATTTACTTATACAAGACAATTTTGTCACCAGAGCCCTTGGCACTATTAAATGATTCACATTAGGAAGGGTTGCAATTCTACTTCTATATTCTTAACTGGGAGCTAGGATCCCATAACTAAATGAGTTGATTGCAAAAGAATTATTTATTATCAATACACATTTGATTTGTATACTTATTTTATATACCTATGTACCCAGGGTCATATAAAAATTTCTCTGGTGGAAAAGGACTATAAGTAGAAAAAGTTTAAGAAGCCCTGGACTATAGATATTAAAAAAAGAGGTAGTATCATCTTTAGGCACTAGGTGGCACAGGGGATACTATTGAGCCTAGAATCAGGAAGACATTTCTGAGAGTTCAAGTCTGGGCCTAGATATTACATGGGGGAGTCTGGACAAGTTGCTTAGCCCTGTTTGTCTCAGTTTCCTCATCTGAAAAATGGGCTGAAGAAGTAAATGGCAAACTACTTTATTATTTTTGCCCTGAAAACCCCAAACAGGGCCATGAAAATTCAGACATAGCTGAACAAGATTACCACCTTCTTTTCTGCTAAGCCCTAAGGACCAGGGGACCTTTCCATGTGACTTAAAGCTGAAACTTTCCATATGTGTTGTCTCTCTCTGTAGAATGTGATCTACATGAGAGAAGGGATTGTATTTCTATTCTATTTGTGTCTCTAGTGCTTAGTACAGAGCTTTGCCCCATAATTAGTGCATTACGCACTAATGAATGAATGTTTCATTTATTCATTCTACTTTCACTTCAAAAATTAAAAACTCCAAAGAACACATTTCCTTATAATGACAGATAAATGATATATATTCATAAAATCATTGATTTATAATTAGAAGGTGCCTCTGAAGTTCTTTAGTCCAATGCCCTTCTTTTGTAGATGAAGAAAATGGAAACATATAGAGAACTTGTGATTTGGCAGTAACTAATACACTTCATAAATGCTTCCTGACAGATTGATTATCTTAGAAAGTTGCACAAGTAGTAAGTATGAGAGTCTAGGTTTGTATTCAGGTCCACTGCTCTTTCTATTTTTCAAAGGCTATCTTTGATGCTTTTTACAATGGAGCTTCCTATTGTTATGTCTTAAATAAGAATTGGTGCATTATTAGCACTCAGAAGAGGTCATCACCAATAGTTTCCAAATTAGAAAGCTGTTTTAAATAACAATTTGAGTCATATTTTATTCACATCTAGCATCACTTCCCTGTGAAATCACCTTTTGCTTACTAATGAAATTTTCAGATAAACAATCATTCTTAAATTTTAAAGCAGCAATTAGAAATGGACAATCATCAATATTTTATAATAATAATAATGCTTTTCCACCCTTTTCCAATAGTTCAGGAATATATGTTACGTAAACTTTTATTTGCAATTTCAACTATTCTCTTTGCAATTTTAGAAGGACTGCTTGAAGACTTTGAATTTTTTACTTTGATAGCCTGAGGCAACAGGACAACATATCTAAATAAGGTTAAATTCAACCTTTCCTCACTTTATTTTATCTTTCGGTCATTAATTTTTGTTAAATTAGAAATAATGAAGTGTAAATCAGGTTTGACAGAAGAAATTGGAAATTTTTTTTTCTTTCTTCTTGAAAATAAGAGAATAGTCATGTATTTTGTTTTTGTCAAAAATCTCCTATATTTTACTCTACCATGAATTGTAGAATCCATCACAAAATGGCTAAAAAATTACTGAGGGAAATGGTGGTGTTAACCTGAAGGAAAAAAATCATTAATGTTGATGTATTTCATTCAATTTTAAACATATAACTTTTTTTTTTCTTTTGTGGAAAAGGGGAAGATGGAAGGATTCTATGTGCCTTTGAGTCAAAACATTTATTTTAAAAATACTTTTTTTCTTCCCTTCTGATCCATTTTTCTAAATAAAGGATATGAGTTGTTGGGATTTTTTTATTTTTTTTTTTCTGAGTAAAGACGACCCCTTTGGCGTATTTTCTTTTCAAACGTGAAATGAGGTGGAAAATCCTCATTTCACGACAGGAAGGACAAATATTGACACAAAGTTAATATTTGTCAGAACCCTGGAAGCAACCTGAGTATTTTAAAACACACATCCACAGAGTAATAGACACATACACACACACACACACACACACACACACACACATACACACACACACACACTCACACACACACCTATTTTCAGTTGATTTTTCTAAGGTTTCCAGTCTTGGGAAAGGAGAATAAAATGTAATGTATATCTCAGGCTTGTGAGGTTAGAGATGTACACAAAAACAGTGCTCATGCGCACATGCTCACAAACAAAAATACAACCTGTTTAATCTAATTTCCTCCATTTGGAAAAGAGTTTCTGGACTTTATCACTGTTATTGTCCATCTTGAATGCAAATAGCATATGTCAAGTCAATATTCACTGGTCACTCAGTATTTATTAAGTCCTGTCCACTCTGTCCTTTTTTGAGAGGGAAGGCCTGAGGGCACCTGGGCTGCTGCCCCCTCACAGGCTGTGTCACTTATCTATTCACATTGATTATGAGAGTCAGCTGTGGCCAGACCTAGGCTTCCCCCCCCCTTCTTCTTCTTGGCCCCTCTTACAAGCACCCCTGCCTGGATTTTCATGAGGAAATAATCAGATTAGGCCTTCAGCGGTGAGTTCATATGGAGTTCTTCTTTCTCCAGTGTGCTACTAACTGAATAAACGTGTTTGGTGGTAAATTGTAAATGACATTATGATTACCAAGGCCAGCATGGGTTTCATTTAAAAGTGATCAGAATTGCAGACCACAGAAATTGTGACTGGCAGATAAGACCATTTAGGGAGGTAGGAAAAGAAAAGATATAAACAAGAGGAAGAGAATTGGCTACAACTATCTGGATTCAACCTCCCCCCCCAAAAAAAAAGAGGAAGGAGAAAAAAGAAAGAAACTCTAAAAGGTGATGGAGGAGTTGAAAAACTAGTCAGAGAAAAAGACAAATATCAGTGGGAGCTCTGGTGGAGATGTTGCTTTAGAGATTGAACTATAATAGTCAGGTTGTATAGTTTGCTCTTCTTTCAGTATATGTCACCTATATCCTACCAATGTAAAGAAGAGTTTCTGGGCATTTGAGTTGAAGTTAAATACATCGCTCAAGCAGGTTCTTTTTTTTTTTTCCTTTCTAATTAACTCTTAAGAGGAAAAAGGCAAATGGAACTTTAAAAGATGTTAGTATTTCTGTTTAGCATTGGGAAAACTTTCTTTAAGACTAGAGAAAGACTGATTTGTAATATGATTACTATTATATCTTATTTACATAAACTTGGTCAATAATTTATTGCTTGATGTTTATGTCCAGATAATTCAAGTTTAAATAAACTGTACAACAAATATACCTAGATGCTTGAGATTAAATTGGAAGGAATATTAGATAATAACTCATATCCTTCATTTAGTAGTTCTTTTCTTGTTTGGAGAAGATTGTACATTTAGTGTTTTTGATATTGGAAGGAATTCCCATAATGAGAATTCCTCCATGGTGATTGAATATATATATATATATATATATATATATCTCCCCTTTTTTCTGAGAGAGTGCTAAGGAAGATATAAAAACTGTATTTTTCACTATTTCTATCATCTATATAATTATAGAATTTAAATGTTTCATGCTCTTTAACTTAGGGTTATCAGTACTACGCTCATATCCCAAAGAGATCAAAGAAATAGGAAAGGATTAATTTCATTCTAAAGTATTTATAACATCTCTGTTCATATATACAAATGTGTATTGATAAAGAATTGTAAACTAAAGTAATGCCCATTAATTAAGGAATAGATGAACTAATTATGGTATAGGAATGTAATGGAATGCTTTTGTGCCATAAGAATTGATATAAAAGATAATTTCATACAGTCCTGTAGAGAATTTTCTGAACTGATTCAGAGTGAAGTAAGCAGAACCAGTAAAACATGAAAAAAATACAAAAAATGCCTAACTATGTTTTAAGAAAAATGATGGTAAAACATATTGACTACCACTTGACATAGATGGGATGGATTCAGGATAATAATAGCTTATTATCTTTTTTTTTATGCCAGGTATATATAGAGAAGACGAAAAATGTACCTATAGACCATGGATGCAAGGCTATGTCTGCAAACAGATGAACTATGCACTTCTGATTCTTGACAGAATTACCATTGCTCCAGGGATGAAAAATCTATCTCCAGTGATTTCAGTGACAAATGGTTTTGTGGAAACCTTCAGTAGTGTAGCTGCTTATCCCTCCTGCTCTGATTTTTTATCTATACCAGCTTTCTATTCTGTTTTACCAACAAACTCAGTCACCAAAATTTGCTTTGTGAATTGGACTCCCCAAGCAATGCGTTTTTATCTTAGTGGGAGTGAAAAGTCCTCTAAAGTTCTGGCTATATTCTACCCTGAGCTTCAGAGTCCTCAGGTTTTCTTCCGTGGAAATTTTATCCCACCTACTCCAGTTCTATCAGACTCTTGGCAAGAGAGTGGGGCTATTGGCACTAACCACTTCAGTTTCATGGATAATCTGTTGTATATCCTTCTACGAGGGGATGAGCCTGTTGAAGTGCATTCTGTAGTTTCTATCCATGTAGCCTTTACGGTGACATTATCAATCACAATGGAAGGCTGGGAACTAGCCATTCAGCAAAGATTGGCTCATTTCTTACAGGTTGGCCCAGAGAATATAAGAATTGTTCATATAATACTAGGTGGTGAATGGACCTTAAAGACCATTGCAGATGTTGTGGCCAAAAGGAAACACCACTGCCCGACTGAGACCCTTTGTACTAGTTGCCAAAGAATGGTTCAGCATAGAAGGCTCAAAAGGAAGTTGAAACCATGGATCCCACCACCAACTGATTCAGAAACCAATTCAAAAGTGGTGGTCACTGAAATTGGTGATATATCAGCTATAGGAAGTGTCAAAGTGACTCCATCCTTATCCATTAACACACTGCAGTGTTTGGCTCGCCACATTATCACTGCTCAACAGACTGGGGAACTGCAAGAAGCCTTGGATATGCCAATTGAGGCCCTGATGATTAGTCAGTCAGCTGGAGTAGTTACTTCTGGGTAAGTGTTTGTTGAAGTAAAAGCTGTGGCCATGGATTTTGCTAGCAAATTCAGTCAAGGCTTATTGGTCTCATAATTACAGATGGGGAAACTGAGGTACTGAAAAGTTAAACTAATTGCCCTGCATCACACAAATAAAATCATACTTTAAAGTCAGAATGAGAATTCAGATTATTAGCCAAGTTTTCATTCACAATCCTATAATTTTTTGTGTATATACTTTATTCATAATTAATTATCCTTAGGTTCTCAAGAAAAATGTGAAAAAAATCAATTTTTGGATTTTCTAATTTTCAAATAAGTTGACTAAATCAGAGAAGGTTTTGAATGAGTCACACACACACACACACACACACACACACACACACACACACATGTTCTCATTGTAAATAGGTAGTGAAGTGGATAGAGTGCTGAACCTGCAGTTAGGATGACCTGAGTTCAAATTTAGCCTCACATACTTGCTAGCAAATCACTTATTCCATTTGGCCTCAGTTTTCTCATCTATAAAATGGGGAGTATGATAGTATCCCCCTTCCAGGGTTTTTCTAAGAAACCAAATGAGAAAATCATGGTAAAGCACTTAAAACCGTGCTTGGTATATAGAAAGTATTATAGAAATGTTCATTATTATTATTATTATTATTATTACTATCATAATCATTATTTTATAGACTTGTTATAAATAATGTTTGTATAAATATGTCCCTTTTTCTTTTTATTAAATTTTAGCATAAAATCTTAAATTTGAATTTCTATATCAAAAGACATAGTTAGATTGTGTATCTAACTGAATATTGCTTTAATTTATTTCAACATTTTTGCATTAGTGAAGATTATATGTGGAACAAAATTAGCCCTAGTGTGGACAAATAAGTCAGCATCCTACGGTTAATACATATGGCCTGCAAGGCTTTGCATCCATGTGTAGCAAGAGCTGAGGACCCCTCAAGAAAGACACAGGAAAGTTAAAAACAAACAAACAAACTCCAGGGTGGTCAAAAAGACATTGTGAGGAATGGTAGCAATCATAACAACACTGAAGCACTTAGACTGCTACAGTTCAGGCACAAAGGTCCCCAAGGTTCTTAGCATTTGGCCCTGAGATGCCAGAGAAGCCTCTGAAGAACCTGAACTCTGAACCTTAAAGATCTGGGGGGTAGGGGCGCTAATCCTGGGAAGTGGATGTTATCACAGGAACCCAGGGGACCCAGCAGGAAAGAACACAGCAGGGGGAAGGGCCTGGCTTGACACTAAATCCCAGTTCAGCAACTAAGGCTGAAGAGATTAGTGATTAGTATATCAAAATAGATGCCAGATATCATATGCATACATGTACATAGTTATAGGTAAATATTAGGGGTGTGTGTATGACATATATATATGTACATACATATATATATATATACATAGATAAAGTATATTATATTTACATACATACATATATACTGTGTAAACATGTTACTGAGTAGCATATAAAATACCATTTACTATATATGTATATGTGTGTATGTGTACATGCATTTAAGATAACTTCCAAAGAAGAAGTAATTAACTATAAAAACTGCTAGCAAAAACTCAAGGGAAAAGATGAATTTTCTACAAGGACTACAAAACCACCTAGAAGAAATGAAGCAAAAGATTAAAAAAAAAAAAAAAAAAAAAAAGCTCTGAGTCGAAGGATAGATTACTTAGAACATAAAGTAATAAACCTTACCCAAGTAATGTCCCTGAAACTAAAACAAATCAAACAAAAATCATTGACCTCCTGAGATATATGTGTGTGTATATTACATATGCATATATGTTTGTGTATGTATATTTAAACAAAATTAAAAGATTAGAACAAATATAACATATCTAACATCAGAATCAAGTGACCTGGAAATAGGTCAAAAAGAGATGATTTAAAAATCACAGACCTCTCTGAAAACCATAATACAAAAAGGAGAATACTACTGGGAAGGGAATAGCCTCCAGCAAAGCAAACTTTCTAATCCTGAAGGAGTGATTAAGTGTGTGTGTGGTAGGAGAGAAAATCTAAGAAGCTGAAAGAAGGTACCATATATAAGCATTCATATATGTGTATATGTGATATATAAATGTATACAAAAATACATATTATCATTATACATATACACATGTTAGCACAAAGCAAAAATTTATTTAAAAGGAGGTTTCATCTTTTTGTTGTTGCTATTTTCAGTTTCCCTTCATAATTCCATTTGGGGTTTCTTGTCAAATGTACTAAAATGATTTGCTATTTCCTTCACCAGCTCATTTTAGAGATGAGGAAACTGAGGAAAACAGGGTTAAATGACTTGTCCAGAATCACATAGTTATTAATTATCTGAGGCTGGATTTAAACTCAGAAAGATGAGTATTCCTGACTCCAGACTTGGCACTCTATCCACTGTACTACCTAAGCTACCTTTTCCCATCCTTTACAAAATGAAAAGGGAAAAAAATATAGAACAATGTTTTAAAATAGACAAATACTTTTTATTTCCTGAGAGCTTAGGCTCATTTTGCAAATAAATAAAACCACATAAAAATATCTTTCAAACACTCATAGTCCCAAAAACAAAACTTTATCAATCACTAAGAACTCTTAGAATTTCTATTCATTCTTTCTAAAGATGACATATGCAGTTAGAAAAACGCACATATATTTATAAGTAACCTGATGATTTGCAACAGCCTGGTTTTCTTTCTAGTTATTTATTTGTAATGAAAAACATACTTGTTTTTATGTTTTTATTGGCTGTGGAAAAGCATAGCAAAGGCTCAATGTACAACAATCTTTAAATACTAATTTTTTTTTCAACAATGTGGTTGTACAAATATACAATAGTACATATCCTAGCAGCAATTAGAAAATTTCCCTCATTTTATGGCAAATACAACTTTTAGGTATTGATCTTTAAAAGGTCAAATTCAAAAATCTGTGAGATAATTACATTATTTCAAAATTTATAAACAATAATCTGTCAATTACTTTCTTAGAAACCGAACTAGGGTAAAACTTTTTTCATTTAGTTTCAGTCTTAAGGGAGATCTGAAACAGTGATAGTAAGCATTTCACACACACCCTAACAGAAGATTATAACTTGACTCTAACAAAGTAATGTCATTTTAGTTGCCTTTAAGAATAAAGGACAATAATTAACAACCAATCAACAGAAGGCTGTGTACTATGAACTGAAGACATCTCCTCTGATATAGGTGCTCTCATTCAATCTATCTATTTATATCTTCTGGATCATTTCTTACTTTCTTGTTGTTTCAAAAACGGATTGATTTCTCTTACATATTCATATGGAAGCTAAGTTTCTCAGTGGATAGACCTATGTCCCTAGTAGAGTAAGGAAGATGTTAGTTCAAATCCTGCCTCAGATGCTTACAAACTGTGTGAACCTGAACAAATTATTTAATCTCTGTTTGCCTTAATACACTGGAGAAAAAAATGGGAAACCACTCTATTATTTATTCTACGAAAGCTCCATTGACTGTATGGTCCATGGGGACACAGCCAAATAAAAACTAAGAAATGGAAATTCAATTTCCTATATGGAATTGTTGTGAATATGGAAAATGCTCACGTATTTATGTCTACACACACATATATATATACATATTTATACATCTATATCTTTCATACATTATCTATCTTCTGTCACCTAGACAGAAAGATAGAGATATTTATCTCTGTCTATGTGAGAGAAAAATACGTCTTTATGAAACTCATCATCACTATTATATACACTGTATACACACACACACACACACACACACACACACACACACACTTATTCTAGCAGGAGACTGAGAGCAATGTATCAAATAATTAGGAGAACCAAGAAAAGCATCTTCATGAAAACCAAGGAAAAGTATCCAATAAAGGAAGGTTGTTGCCTGTGACACATGTTATAGAGAGATCAAGAAGAAGGAAGATTTAAGAAAGTCATTAGATTTGGGGATTTAGAGATCATTAGAAAATTTAGGGTGTCATTTCAGTATATTAGACAGAGAAGAAAATATGTTTTTATTGGCTCTTGAAAAGCATTGCAAAGGCTCAATGGAGAATAATCTTTAAATAATGATTTTTTTTCAACAATGTGATTGTACAATAGTACATATCCTTTCAGTAATTAGAAACTTTGCCTCATTTTATGGTAAATACAACTTTTAGGTATTAATCTTTAAAAGGTCAAATCAAAACATTAGCAGAAAAAAATTGGGGCAAGAGATTTGCAGGAATAGAGGACACAATGAGTGTCATATACAATGTAGGCTCCATAAAGACAGAGACTGTTTCACTTTTGTCTTTGTATTTCCAAGACCTATAGGGCACCATGTTTGACACTTAGTAGAGTCCTAATAAATTCTCATTGATTTGTTGATTGATCCATTGAAATGTCACTTGAACTGAATAAATGAGTGAATGAAAGGCTCCTTTCTAGATCTAGTTTACAAAGTCCCTTTCTCATATCCCTATTTGGAAAAAAAGTGATGCTAAATAAATTAAAATAAGCACTCTTCCTGAACATCATATTTTCCCATCCATTCCTCTATCTATCTATATCTCTCATAAAGCTACCTGTTTTCTATCACAGACCAGTGTTCCTCAAACTTTTTAAATAGGGGGCCAGTTCACTGTCCCTCAGACTATGGGAAAGCGAACTATAGTAAAAACAAAAACTCATACTCTTTCTCTGCCCCTCAGCCCATTTGCCATAACCCTGAGGGCTGCATAAACATCTTGAGGGTCGCATAAACGTCTTCAGGACCGCATCTGGACCTCGGGCCATAGTTTGAGAACCCCTGAGTCCTAAACAGAAATATAGAGATACTTATCTATATCTATATATCTGTCTGGATAAGAAAATACAAACATTATGAAACTCATCATCCTTACTAAATAAATAAATGGCATATGTCTCTGGATATTAGGTCCACTATCTCTTTATTGATAAAACCAAACAAAACAAGGTTAAATAATATTTAGGACCTGGAATACTTTACTAAAAGCATTTTGGATATTGAGCATCCTATTCAATTAGGCTGGACCTTTTTCTCATCTCATTGGTGTTGCTGTTAATAAATAATCAATTAATATTTAATGGGCATTAATTACTTTTATGCTAACATCTCCAATGGATCCAATATTCAATACAGGAGAGGAATCTTTAGTTCTGTTTAGTTCTGTTCAAATACATTATTGAATACTGTGCCACAAAAGTATCTACCTAAAGGGATGATGAAACAATTTGTTTCCTAATCTACTAAACTGAGGTAATTGAGTGTCTTGCCTATCATACATTAAAGGACTAATACAATTTATCACTTAAATGATGATAAAACTCAAGGCATCTTGATAGGAACTGGGATTAGAAAGCTAAAAAAAAAAAATGGCAATTCCTACCCTCAGGGCTCTTGTAATTTATAGGTTTATGACACTCACACAAATAAAAGTAGTACAAATAGATTGTTATAAGTGTTAAGAGATAAAGACAATATACTCTAGAAAATCTTGAAGAAGGGGAAGAATCACTGAAGGATTTAGAAAAGACTTCTTGGAGAAGGGAAAGAATTCCAAGTACCTGACAAACTATAAATACTTATACTTGCTGGTTTATTGATTCCATGCAAGGAGATGGCCTAAATAGAAATGGAAAGGGGGAAAGATGAGTTTAGGAAACAATTGCTAGTATAGTTTACAATTTTTCAAGTATCATGAATCATTTTTTAAGATCAAAAAATTTACAGACTTCAATATTCATAGTTGCATTCATTATGTATATTTTGCTATAGCTCAATAAAAATCAGGTATAAACATGGTTCAAATATACGTTTCTGCCCCCCACTTTTGCAATAAATCATTTCACACAAACCTTGGGATTTGCTGGTCAGAGTATGAGAATCATTGAACTAGAACAGAAACTGTGTAATAAAAATATAAAAATAATCAAAATATAGTACTTTAACATGCTTTTTCACACATTATATCACTGATTGTCACAACAGCCTCATGGGATATGTGCTATTATTATCTTAGGAAACTGAGGCTGAGAAAGATTAAGTGATTAACTAGGGTCACACAGCTAATAAATGTCTGAGGGAAATAGTATGCAAGAAGTCTGAAAAAATAAATTAGAACCAGACTATGAGGAAGGAATGAAGGAAGGAAGGGAGGAAAGGGAGGAAGGAAGGAAGGAAGGGAGAGAGAGAGGGAGGGAATGAGGGAAGGAGGGAGAGAAAAAAGAAGAGATAGTTAGAAGCAGATAGGCAAGTAGAAAAAGGGACAAACTGATACAGAGACATACACATATCGAAGCAGTATGACATAATGTGTAAAGGACAAGTCTCAAATCCAGAAATTCCTACTTTCTCATATGAAATGGCTACATTATTATAGATATGGTAACTTAACCTTTGAGTCAACTATTTAAGTATAGATCTTCAAATTCTACATATCAATAAAATCACAGGAATTCAGATACACACACCTATCTATATACACACATATACCTATGTATGATATATGTTTATAATTACTTATATATGTACATATATGTATATGTCTCTCTATGTATTATATATATATATATATACATGTATATATATATGTATATGTGGATATATAGCTATCAAGAGTAATTGACTTGGCGTCAAGAAGACATGCTCAAATACTGCTTTAGCAAGTGTGACCCTGGTCAAGCCACTTAACTCTGTTTGCTTGTTTCTTCTTCTATAAAATGATATGTATTGCCAATCAATCTTTGCAAGGAAAACCCCAAATGGGATTACAAAGAATCAGACAGAATTGAAAATGATTAAACAATGCACTATTACCTATGTTCCAGGATTGTTGTGAGTTCAAAAAAAAAAAAGATAATGTTACACAGCTGTGAACAACAGTAAACCTACAAGGAAGAAAAAAAAAAAAAAAAAAAAAAAAAAAAGATGGGCAGCTCTGAACACAATGTATAGTATAAGAAAATACAACTTGAAATAAAAACTTATTGTGTTATATGTTGAATCCTCTCATGGTCTGCTGCACACATGGCAATTTTTAAATTTTTCTATAGTTATTTAAATTTTAAATGAATAAGTGAATTTTAAAAGGAATATCAGTAAAGCACTTTGCAAAAACACTACTTGTCAGATATTAATTCTACGTATATTTTCTATGTATGTATGTATATGTAAGTAAATGTGCATGTACTACACATACACAAACACATACAAACAAGTAAGTCTCAAAAATTATCCATAGTCCAAATTATAAAATTTGATTGGATATAGGTTTCACTTCAATTGTGATTAAACTTACACCTTCCTCAGCCTCATTTCTTTTTCATATAGCCCAAGGTCATAGGGGGATCCTAAGTCTATAGACTCTCAATGAGATGATAATTTGAAAAATGAAGAGTTGGATAACCTTCTTAAATTTTAGGAGGAGTTTTCCCCTGCTTCCCTATAGTCCTCCAGTCACAGGGGCAAAGGCAATTAACTGAGGATACTGTTTAAGTGTGAATAAGCTTTTTTTGGGATGGGGTGTAATGAGAAAGGTGGAGTCAAATCCAAAGATTACAGAAATAAAAAAGACAAGAAGAGTTTTAACAGATAGAAATAGCTAATAATAGAGATGGTGCAAATGCACAACACATTATTTTATTAATAGGTTATGGCTTCCATATCATTATTTACATTTATTGGCTACCATCTGTCATAGGCATTTTGAACTCACTCTTGACTTTGACATTTGTGATGTAATAAGATACTAACTTTTGTAAATCATATCATCTACTTTCTGTGGTTAGAATATCTTCCCTGTCCCATTTCTTTCCATGTATATAAAATCTAGGTGGTGGATCTAGGCACATGAAGTAATATTTTGAGGCAGAAAGCCGATTTCTGATTCACTATTTGTGCCCGAGCTAGTCTACACTGAAGAACAAAACACCTGTCAAAGGCTCTCCAGTGGGTTTAATTATTTCATGATATGGTGAACAGCCTTGTAGTTTTGCCCAGACCCCTTGGCCAACTTTAACCATTGGGAGTTGGGATTTACCATTGAAACTGATGAGTTAAAGAGTTAGCCTCAGGCATCCAACAGAGAAAAGTGAGGCAAGAAGGCTGGCTTGTTTATATTATGGGCTAGGCTCTCTTTGAGACATTTGGTTCTCCTTAGTAACAATGTGTTTTTAGGTATTTCAGCTGACAGGTACTTGATTTTCAAAGAGAATACTACTTGTTTTGGTGATGAAAATGTTGTAGTTTCTTTCTTACTTGCTAATGAAAGTCTCAAGTAAAAGGAAATGAAAAATGTTTATTTCTAAAGCATTGATTCTCAAAGTATTTATGATCCATGGACCCTTAAGTATCCCTGAAACACTTTTCATGGGATTACTGGGATTAAAATATATTTTTAACAATAAATATTGGCCTATTAATATATTTCACTCTTTTCTAACTATTCATCAGTGTGAGACCAAATTTTCTTCATATACTTTAACCAAAACAACATATCCCACAGACTGAATACAAATGTAGGTATGGGAGTCCAGTTCTCTTCTATTAAACCAGAAATAAGAGATTTATAAATATGTAAAACAATTTCACTGTTCTCAATTGCCTTCTTTTTTGTTTAGGAAAATATTAACATGTAAATCATCATTATATTAAATGAATTAACAAAGATATTGGCATTAAATACATTTAAAATTTTAAGATAGTAAATATTGAAAAATAAAAAGCTCTTTAGAGTCCTCAATAATATTTAAGAGTGTAAAGAGATCCCAAGATGAAAAAGATTTGAGAACTATTACACTAATGAATACCCAAACTGAGAGATTTATAAAATGTATAGCATTTCATATTTTAGAAAGTTTTATAATTTCATCTTGCCCCTTTTGTATATCCACTTGAATATGTGGCATCATTAACATAATTCACCCTTTTTTGTCATCAATAAAGAGCTAACATTTTCACATAAGTAGTATTTCTAGATTTTGAAAATTCTATTTTCAGCACCTTCTACAATGTTTGATACATAGGAGATGATTAATAAATGTTTCTTGGTTCATTGATTCATCATGTTTCTTTCTTACTATCTCTTTATCTTTAATATCAACTTCAAACTGACAATTTTGTCATATCATTTCCATTCCAAACATCATTTTCTTCAAGGAATGGTTTTTCCCCTTTTTTGAGCATTTTCTTTTTTTATGTAGTCAGTACTTAACTATATTTGTGATCTCACCGATTCAGAGATTTCTTTCAAATGAAGCTCATAGTCCATCTGTTGTGGATTTAATCTCTTCCCCTGATAAGAAGTCCAAATGGCTATTATTATATATAACCAATTCCCAGACTATCCTGTTTGTATAGAGTGTTTGTGAGGATGGGACTCTCTTGTCTATCCCTCAAATCCTTCCATTTTTAAACAACCTCTGAGATATTGATTAGCATATCTTTAGAAAGGCCTGAGACCTAGTCAGCCAGGTGCATTCAATCTGGTCCTCTTTGATCCCCACCTTTGAGCTTCCTGGCACTTCCTCTCCTCCTTGATCACCTCTTTCTCTAAGTTCCCACTTCTACTTTTCTGAATAAGGTTGTATTTCCCCTGTAAAAAGAGCTACTCATAATTGAAGATCTTTGCTAAGAATTTTTAAGGACTAAGACCACTATTAATGAGGGAAAGGAAAGGGGGAACCCCATTTGTCGGCGCATAGATCCCATGAGGCACAGTGTCCCCTGTAAAATGAATTTACAGGCCCGAAAACCTAGATTGATAAATAAAAGGTTTATTGTAGGAATTTGGAAGTAAAGCTCAGTTAGAAAGACACCAGGGCCAAAGGTGGACGTAGGCGGGCAGGGACCCATACATGGCCGGAAGGATACCATGCGTTGGCTGGGAGGGCTCCTGCAAAGAGGGCGTTCCAGTTTGTTTCTTTTATACCCAAAAGATACCCAGTTCTGGCGGGCTTTTCAGTTAGCTCAGATCAGGTGAGGGCTGGGAGAAGCTGAGCTGAGAGTGGGGGGCTGAGCCCGGATATTCAAAGGGTGCCTTTGAACAGAATTTGTGAATCAAGATCAGTCATGGGTTGGGCAATTAGGAATCTTAAAGGGACCCCAACCCTCATCACTATGAGATGTCTCTCTCACTCTCTTCTCATAGTGCCTTCCCTTTAATGGCATCTTTCTCCTTGTTATAGTTAATTCTGGTTGGTCTGCTAAACTCCTTAAGGATCTACCCTGCTAGTCAGTGGCTTACTTCCACCTCACAAATTATTTCCTTTCTCCTGAGTATTTGTGAGTTCTCCTGGTACATTTGTCTTTCATATGCTCTCCCACTCTATTTCATATTTACCATTCCTGGTGTCTATTGTATCCCTACAATTAATCTGTAAGCTATTCCCTAAATAAACCCACCTTTTGCCAAAGAGAATGGCCAATATGAATTTGTCACTTGTTTATTGCGAACTAGAAATTGTTACTACAACTTCATCATTTTGGTATGTGCCCTACAGGTCTTGTGATGCTCTTGTCCATATCTTCATAATTTTGTCATAAATCTACCTTTTTCCTGTTATTCTGAGAATATCAGTGGAGTGTTGTGGTTATTTACTCATAATCATTTTTTCTTCTCATGAACATATCATGTCCTCTTCCTATCATACAATTTCTTTTTCACATTTTTTTTTTACTCCATGCAGCTCTCCATCACCCTCAATATGAAAAGAACATATAATGTATCAGAGACTATGGTATTTCATATTTTGCTGCCATAGAACAACATTGATATAACATTAGTATTATCAAGAGAAGTGTTTGATTTTGTGGAAAGCTCAGGGCAATTGAAGGAATAGTGAAATTTCTTAAAGGCAATAAAGTCTTTTCATTCTGTTCAACATTGTACCCAACTTGTTGTCCACTGATGCTGTCTATTCCAGTGATGCATATTGATATACAAGTACAATATGCATTTGAATAGAAATATTCAAATGCATATTGTAATCTGGCAATAGATAATCTTCTATCTAATTTGTCTTTCATAAATAGACCAATTTCCTTTGAAATATCTTTTCTTTTTTAAATACAATTTTATTTTTACAAATACATGCCAAGATAATTTTCAACATTCACCTTTGCAAAATCTTGTGTTACAAATTTTTTCTTTCTTCCTTCCCCCTCCCCAAGACAGCAAGCAATCCAGATCACATATCTTTTCCAGTAGGCACTGTAGTGTTCTATATTTTTCCCTGAATAACATTCAAATAAAAACATTTATTGTTGTCCTTTAATTTACTTGCCATCCTTAGCTTATGCTATCCTTTAACAAAATATTTTATGAAATAAACAAACATTTCCATAATCTAATAGAATAAAAAAATTGCACATGAAATTGCAAATCTATTATGTACAACTTCATTTTTCTTTTATATATATATATGTGTATATAGTGTATATATATATATATATATATATATATATATATATATACATTTTTAAACTCTTTCCCTTCCTTTTTTCCTCCCCCCACCCCAGATGGTTACCATTAGATACAAATCTCATTCTCTCTCTCCTCTCATTCTCTGCTCTCTTTCTCTCTCTCTGCCTCTCTGTCTCCGACTCTCTCTTTATATATGTGTATATATATATACATATATATATATATATATATATATACATATACACCTATATGTTATGTAAAATCATCTTAAACATACTTTTATTTATCAGTTCTTTTTTCTGAAAGCAAAGAATATGTTCCTTCACAAGCGATTTGTAGTTCATTTAGGTATTTATAATGGTGAAAATGACTTAATCACTCAGAGTTATTCTTAAAACAATATTGCTGCTACTGTCTACAACATTCTCTCCTCACAATATTCTTACAATGCTATACCACACTTTCAGGTACCTCCTCTATTAACTGTTTTTGTCTATCTTTGAATATCTTTTTAGAATCTTAAATCGATTGATGAGCTCTTTGTGGACCCACATCAGTCCCTTCAAACCACTTCTCTCTTTCCTTGTAGAATCATTTTTCTTTGTATCGTTAGAAATGCATTTTTGAGAGTTTTCCATCTCTCTGTAGCTTAATTTTCTGATGGAATTTTGAGTTCATATTATTCTGCTTTTCAATGTATTGA
Source organism: Sminthopsis crassicaudata (assembly GCF_048593235.1). Lineage (NCBI taxonomy): Eukaryota > Metazoa > Chordata > Mammalia > Dasyuromorphia > Dasyuridae > Sminthopsis > Sminthopsis crassicaudata. Next base: position 265,051,007 of record NC_133620.1, read on the forward strand.
AATTTGCTTTCCCTAAATCCATCGCACAAATAAGACTATACCTGGTTTCTCTTTCCTTTGTCACAGATTAATAATTGGGAGTGTATTTTTCTTAATATTTATTATTTTCACCCCAATAAATAGTTCTCCCCTCTTTGTATAGTCTACTCTAGGACATAATTTCTTTTGTTGGTATCTACCTAGAATTCAATCTAACCACCCACGTAAAACAAGCCAGGTGGATAAAGAAAGTCTACTTTCTCAACTAGGCAGTGAGGTAGCACAGTTGTTAAGGAACAGACAGGTCAATTCTCCTAGAATCTTCACAGCTGTGGATCATAACATCTAAAGGAGTTGCAAGGCAGCTTTTACTGACACAAGTGTTGCTTGTGGACTGGGAATGAGATAAATTGCAGGCAGAGGTTAGACAAAGCAACATCTTCTCAGTCAGAGAACAGCAACTGCCTCTCAGTCTCCTTGTATCATCCTCTCATAAGATGAGAGCCATTCTGCAGGTCTCCAGCAGCCACTGTTAGATATCCCTTAACAACTGTGGTACCTCGCTGATAGAGCACTGGAGCTAAAGTCAGGGAGACTCATCTTCATGAATTCAAATCTGGCCTAAGATACAGTGCAAATGGAGGCAAGTCACTCAACCCTGTTTACTTCAGTTCCACATCTGTAAATTAAGCTGAAGTGACAAACCACACCAGGTTCTTTGCAAACAAAACAAAAAACAAACAAAATTCACAATCAGACAACTGAAAAGTGACTCAACAAACTTGTTGCAACTACAACATACAGTTGAATGTACAACCCATAGAGTGCATTCATTTTTACATACAAGTTTGAGAGACATTGCATTAGAATGATGAGTCTATCTCAACATTGGAGAGCAGGAATATGGAAAGACAGTGTTCTTTTAATGGCCTCAAGCTACTGCTTTCAACAAAGGTTTAATCTTTAATTGTTTTTTTCTTCTACTACTGATATGGTATGGTCACAAGTCAAAAGATTCTAAAATTTTCAGAAGAAAAATGAATTATCCCCCAAAGGATAATGGAGACTTACCTGACCATGATAACCAAATAAAGACACATAAATTCTACAAATGTTGTAAGAGAAATATGTAATTGGAAAAATAAGATCAGCCAAACACATAGGAAAAGTGAATAATGAATAATGGACTAACAGAACTAATGCTGACATTAAGGTCACTTAATTCTTAGTTATGTCCTTTCCATTGTACTGAACATAAGCAGAAGAAAATGCTTACTCTACTTTAATCCATTATCTCATTGATTTGGAAATTCCCTAGGACACTACAGATAGAAACCAACCTATACCTTCTCATTTATACAATTTGTATTTATAACCTCCCCATAAATCCTTCCTGGGGAGTTCACTCTATTTGTTGAAGGCCTTCCCCTAGACTAGGCATTTTAACAGTATATAGGTATCAGGGCACCTTCAGACCATGTATCTATTATCTTTTGTTCTCTCTACTTGTCAGGCTCACCTGCTTTTCTAATCATATATCTCAGATAATAGCTTTTATCACTTAAGGATCATATATTAGGAGCTGGAAAGGACCATAAGATTCTTTCATTTGCAGATGAGGAAATTGAGACTCAGAAAAATTAAGAATTTTATTCATGTTTATACTGGTAGTAAATCTCAGAAGTGGAATTTGAACTGAAGTATTCCAGAACTAGTACTTCTTCTCTTTTCCCATAATTTCTCTTGCTGGTGCTATTCTTGTTCCCACAGTATGTGACTCTATTGACTTTTGGGTCTTTCACAACTTTGATCCTTTGGAAATTATTGTCCTGAATAGAAGTAGATAGTGTTAAAAGAAAGAGGTTTGGCTTGAGGAAATAGCTTGAAACCACTGAAAGTGCTGAACCTTTTTCAGAGAACCAAAACTTCAAAATTCTTTTGGAATTAATTTTTTTAAAAAATTTAATCATTACCCAATATTCTATTTTGTCTTTTGTAACCTTTACAAAACAATAGAAATAGAAAGACCATGAAATACTTTTATAAAGCCTAAATATATTTTAAAATCATCTACCTTAATCCTTAGACAAAGGGGTGATGTCATCACCAAACTCTTTCCCAATGCAAGTCTTCCTTTAAAAAAAAAAGCAGCTATCATAGGCAGGATATATTTGTTTGCTGGTCCTAGAAAAGGAATGTAGATGCTCTCTAGTACATTTCCTTCATCTGTACTTCCTCCCTTCAGTTAAACATCTTATATCTGACAGGGCAAAAAAGCAAGAGATAAAGGAGGCATCGAAACTCCCTGAACTGGGGATTTTACTGTTCTTGCTCCTTATCTTATGTTTAAAACAATGCAGGAGAAAAAATTCTTTCACACTCCTCACTTGTTATCGGAAGATGTCAAATGAAGGGTTAAATTTGGGTGAGGGGGTTGGTAAGCTCTTTCTCCCCTTTTATTTATTTTTTTTTTAAGTTTGGCTGTGGGTCCTTCTGCCTGCAGGCCAAAGTTACATTAGCAGTTGGAAATTGGATAACGACAGCACAATGACAAATCCAGGTTGCTTGCAATAAGGTGCTAATCCCTTTGCTTTAATATCGGAGCAGCGTGTAATGATGTTTGGACATCACTCCAGTTTACTGACGACCCCACTGGGGCCGGCAATAGAACCTTACAACTGTCTAACAAGGTGTCAGGTGACTCCCGTCGTCACAGCAACGGACACTGGAATCTAATCTTCCCTCCATCCCTTCCAGCACCCAATAACGCCTAGATTATATAAGTGGCCCATCATTGCTTGGTAACTCGAATCAATTAACGTTAATTCGCACAATGCTATGATGTATTGTGATCACTTTCATTTCAGGGAAGGGGGAGAAATTGCTATAAGTCACCTAAAATGAGGTTGTCTGTGGTGCTGAGGTATTAATTGGGTGTCCATATTAAATGGAAAAGGAGCACCATAGTGAAGGGAAAGTGGATGAGTGACTCTCTTGGCTGCTATTGACCTATCAGAAGAAGACAGTGCCCTTTTCCTTTGCTTTTATCTATTACAGTTTTCCCTATTGCGTGTCAAGTTGATGTATTATAAAAAATTCATTTGGTGACCTTTCACCCCCTTAGCAGATTAAACAATTTCACTTGGATGGCATCATTAACAGGACCCTGCATTTAATGATGATTTCTCTAAAAGGCCACGGAGATTCGATTTTAAGCTAACAGATTTATTGCACTATTATAACATATCGTAAAAAACTGTACCACCTACGGTCTGGTTTTAGGATAGAAACTGCTTAAGAGTTTATGTGGAGCTTAAAGTGGTATTACCTTGGGATATGCTGTAGCAGCAAGTCTCTGACCTCCAGTGAGATGCTGTTTACATTTAATAAGAGATGTTTGCTCACAATAAACTTAAAAGTATGTCAAGAAAGGGGCTTTTAGCTAGTGCTCAGACTTTTCCCCCCCAGTCACTGGGTCTCTTGGTATCACTGATGATATGTCAGACTCTGTGATGGGAGGCTGTCAGCTTTTTCTATCTGAATGGTTCCTTCTTACTTGCAGCTCTTCAGGGAAGGTATACAAGGATTAGGTTAGGGTAAGAATTTGAACTGGAAAATGAATTTAGAATCTCCCAGCAGCCTAGGATCCATAGTAGAGTGAGTATAGTCAAGAGTAGAGACTGAGGGAGCTAGAAGCAATGGTAGTTATATAGGTTAAATTTTAACCTGATTCATTGGTTAATAAAAAAGAAAGTTGACTTACCTACTTATTCTAAATTTACTAATGAAACTAATGAATTGCATTTAGGATCAGTCCATGGAGCAGTAAGATATTATGTTCATTAGGATTTCCAACATGTATATAAAAATCAGTTGGTAACACTCACAATCTTCTCTGATACATAAAACACCAATCCAAGGGTTCCAGCCATAATACATTATACCTCAACTCCATTTCACCCACCCCACCCTCCACCCCTTTCCTCTCCAGTTGCTTTTGCAGAAGGGGAAAAAATTATAGAAACAAGCCCTCTTGCTATAGGACTTAGCTGTGAACACAGTATTTACCTTAACATCTCCACTCATTTTTTAAAAGATTCAGATTTCTCTCCTCCTGATCTCAAAGCTTTGGTGGAATGAAAAATCTTTCTTTTACCCAAAATATTGAGGATCCCTGTTATATAGTAAGTGAATGATCATACCATTTCCATAAATTCTTTTGGGGTTTTTTGTGTTTGGGAACAGTGCTCATTTTTAAGATTATAGCTTATGAAAACTGTAACTTTTGTGCCTACCCTTTTTGAGGTTGAATATAAAAGGAAAATTTTAGTTATTAGAAATTCCTGAGTCACTCATTTTTTCATGCACGTATTAATCTAGTTACTCATTAATTCAATGAAAATATGTTAAATTTCTATTTTATATGTTATGTTTTGCTAAATACTGAGAATCATACAAAGGTAAGTTAGAAATGTTCTTTACCTTCATGGGATTTCCCAACAAATAATGAGAATAGGAATATGAAAAAATGAGAATATTAATAAAAATTCACAATTCTTTGATGCTATAAGGTTTACTAAGTGCTTTATCTATTTTATCATTTCATTTATGCCAGTAGTTAATAAGCTTAAGCTAGATTCTCCCCAATGTAAGAGTCATTTCCTAGTACTAGGAAAATCAGTTCATTCATTAATATATTCATTTCCTTATTCATTAACCAACAAACATATATTAAATGTTTCCCAAATGCAAGATACTATGATGTGGGTAAGGGTGAATATATATACTTACCTGGCTCTGTACCTTTGTTCTTTTCGAATTAAGTATATCTATAGTTCTTTCCTTATTATAACCTATTGAAAAACCTGCTTTCAGAGCCTAACATAAATGCAGCTTTTTTCCATAAAGTCTTCTCTCATCCTTTTATACTCCTTCCATTTTCTCCCATTCTTTTTCTCTCTTGTATCTCTGAGTATTTGACACCTCTTTCTTCTTTTGGATTGTAAGAAAAGAGATTTTGTCTTATTTTATCTTTTTTATGATGTAGAATCTTCTATGCTGTATGTTTTAAATAAATATTTTTTTAATATAGGATATAGCCCTTCTACAAAAAGCTTGCAATTCACTTGAGTCCCTGATTTTGTAGGAAGAATTTCTTCCAATAAATTGCAGCAGTGATAACTGATATTGGTCAGCAAAGCTTACAGAATGTATCAACTCATAATTTTTTTATAGTTATTTTAAAAATTAACTAGGCTATTTTTTTTTTACTAAGTTTAAGAGATGCTATCGAAAAAATATGTCAGTGATACTAGTTTAAATTCACCGTACTCTGTTTCCCTCAATCTGCAGATAAATTTTAATTCCTAAATTAGTGCCATATTTGCATAGCAAAGAAGATAATGATTTCAACAAAATATGTTATCTCATGAATACTTTCCCCCATTGTTTTTTCCTTTTTTTCCCTTTCCCTGGGCAAGAAATTCAAGTGGTCTTGAAACTGGTGGTGTGGTATATGTACGACCATATACACTTTCTGTCCAAGTTCAGCCATCCAATGGAGAAGTGGGAATAGAGCTTCCAGTGCAACCACACCTTGTCTTTCTGGATAAACAGGTAAGCTTTTCCATAGGTGATCATCTTCTAGAGCTTGGCAGCAGACATGCTAATCATCAGACTTGCTCATTTAATTCTTTATATGTCTTACACTTCAGCATCAGCATAGGAAAATATTTAGTGAATACCTACCTTCTCAGCACAAGGTGCTGTTTTTGCATTTTTTATTTCTTGATTTCTCTCCCTGGTTAACTTTCATTTCACATTCTTGCTTTCCTGTAATAACCAAAATGTTGAAAAAACAATAAGCTCAATGTATTTGCTTTCTGAGCAGGGAACAAAGAAAGTAGTTTTGAAGCTCCTTACAATGGGTGCTAAGCCAAGTCACATATCACCACAGATTGGCAAAGTTTATTTGATCATTTAGAACAATTTATGAGTACATAGACATATATTTATTATTAGTGCTGTTTTCATTAATGGTTCCCCTTTTCTTTAAAATCATAACTTCTATTACTTCCTTTCTCATCTTTACTAAAACTATTTTTAAAAACTACACTAATGAAATTGCTTTTTCTTCTCCTTAAAAAAGCAAACAAGCATGCTTTCTATCTGGTAACAACAAGCAGAAGGCAAAATGGCTGAGATATAGATCACAGATCTCTATTAAAAAGGAATGATAGAGATCTAATCCAACCCCCTCATTTTACAGCTCATGAAGCATTTGTCACCTTTATAACACAAGGAGCACTGAGATAGGACTAGTAGAAAGAAGGAAGGCAGGAAAAAGCATTTATTAAATATCTACTATATGCCAGGCAAAGCAATTAAAATATTATCCCATTTTATCCTCACAACAATCCTGAGAGGAATATTATTATGCAGATTTCATATTTAACGACATTGGGACAGAGATTAAGTGAATTGCTGAGGGTCACATGGCTAGTAAGTGTCTGAATCTAGATTTGAACTTAAAGTCTCCTAGTGCTCTATCTGCTTCATCATCTTGCTACCTCATAATAATATCTAGCATTTTTATAATTCTTGAAAGTTTGCAAAGCACTTACATAGTGGATACAATCAACACAAAAATGAAGATAGGACATTGAAGGAAGAAGCATGGTATGGTGGAAAGAAAGCCAACTCTAAAATAAGAGAACCTAGATTCACAACTTGCTTCTAGTGCTTCCTACATATGTGATTGGCATTTCATATTAACTCCTTGATCTCATTTTCTTTATCTGTAAAGTGAGGGTATTAAACTGTATATATGAAATCAGAACTCTCTTTCAACTCAGCCTATGATCTTATATTCATTTGGTGTCCTGAGAAAGAAATACCTTAAAATCCTTCCACAGCATCTCCTTAGCTCTCTTCTAAACTCTTCTTTTCATTTTCCTTTCTAGGGTTGGGTAGTAGAATCATTAGGTCTTCCTTCAGAACCTTGGATTGTGACTGTTTCTCTGGAGGGGGCATCAGAAACTGTATTGAAAGGTATGTTGTTGCTTATATAAATCTGCTTAAAATTTGTATTATCTGTGTGTGGGGTTGCCCACATATAATTTTTCTTGCTGGGAAAGGGAGAGGGGTTAGTACTGATGGATTGCTTGATCTTGGGAGTTCTGAGCTACACAATAGAACTAAAGTTCCTATACAAAGATTGATACAAGCATGGTGAGTGAGTGTGGGAGCAAGATATTAGCCTACTTAAGGAGAAGCAAACTATATTGGAAAAGACAATTTAAAACTTTTATGCCAGTCAGTACTGTGATTGGGCTTGTGAGTGACCACTACATTAGCAACCTAGTCAAAACAGGGAGACTCAAATAAAGGCCAGTGAAGGGGAAAAGGAAGGAAGGAAAGAAGGAAGGAAGGAATAGAGGGATGGAAGGAAAGAAGGAAGGAAGGAAGGAAGGAAGGAAGGAAGGAAGGAAGGAAGGAAGGAAGGAAGGAAGGAAGGAAGGAAGGAAGGAAGGAAGGAAGGAATAGAGGGATGGAAGGAAGGAAGGAATAGAGGGATGGAAGGAAGGAAGGAATAGAGAGATGGAAGGAAGGAAGGAATAGAGGGATGGAAGGAAGGAAGGAATAGAGGGATGGAAGGAAGGACTAGACTGAGGAATAGAGGGATGGAAGGAGAGAGGGAGGAAAAAATTCCATTTTTTCCCCTAAATGATCTGGAAAAAAATTTTGAGGGTATTTTTGTAACTCTCCATTTTACTTTGGTCATAAAGAATTATGATTTAAAAAAAAGACTAAAGACAAAAGGAAAGGTTTCATATTTCAAAAGAAAAAAATTATAGCAGCACTGAAGCATGAAACTGGAACCAAAGTGTGTGTCCATCAGCTGAGGAATGATTGAAAATTCTTCTGACATTTTAATAAAATAGAATATTATTTACAACAAAAGAAATAACATATATGAAGAATCCAGAGGGGGAAAAACCCTTGGGAGGGTTTGTGTGAGCTAATGTAAAACTAAGAATGCAACTTACCAATGACTACAATAATGCAAAGGAAAACACCACCAAAATGCTTCAGAGGATGGATAATGAAACATATCTTTTTTTTTCTCACAGCCACAAAAATATTTTTCTGAACTTATCATGTTCTCCCCTACTCAATAAACTCCAGTGGCTCCCTATTGTCTCCAGGATCAAATACAAAATGCTCTGTTTAGAGTACAAAGCTTTTTATAACATAGCTCTCTCCTACCTTTTTAGCTTTCTTACTTTGTTCTCCACCATGTATGAACTCATTGATCCACTGAAACTCTCTTCCTACTTGTTCTATAAACAAGACATTCCATATCTTGGCTCAGGATATTTTCTCTGGCTGTTCCCCGTGCCTGGAATTATATTTTTCCTCATCTCTGCCTACTAGCTTCTCTTGCTTACTCTGAGTTCCAAATAAAATCCTATCCTTTATAGGAAGCCTTTCCCAACCCTTCTAAATTCTGGTGCCTCCCCAGGTTAATGATTTCCTATTTATCCTGTATATAAGTTTCTTTGTATTTATTTGTTTGTATATATATTCCCCATTTGATTGTAAATTATTTTAGGCTATTTTGTCTTTTTTGGGGGAAAGTAGGGCAATATCCTAGTGATTAGTACAATGCTTAGAACATAGAAGGCATTTAATAAATGTTTATTGATTGATTTATAGATTAATTAACATTAGACAAATGGTAAAAGATAGATTTCTCATGAGGTATATTCTGTTTGACTTAGTTCATATATCAGTTTGTTCTCCTTAACTATATATTTTTGTTTTGAGAGAAGAATCTAGTGGAACATGATATTAGGAAGTAAAAGGTAGCTAGGTGAGCAGTGGATAGAGTGCCAGGAATCAGGAAGACCAGAGATCAGAGCTGTGCTCAAAGACTTACTAGCTATGTGATTTTAGGCAAATATCACTTAACCCTGTTTGCTTCAGTTTACTCATCTGTAAACCAAATTGGAGAGGTAATGGCAAACCACTCTAGTAGCTTTGCTAAAGAAACCTCAAATAGGGTCATGAAGAACCAGACATGATTGAAAAAATTGAACACATAATAACAGTTGGGACTAGTAATTGTATTTCTGCAAAGTAATCAATTCTGCTCAAATATGGAGTCATTTTCAGAGATAGATTAAATAGTCCTGCCTCTAGGTTAGGCATATTACATGTAAATAGATACCAGTTCTCCTGCTTTTCAAACTTGTCTTATCTCCTTATTGTGGTCCTATTCTCTGAACTTCTATATCCCACCAGAACTTTTGATTCTACCCCTGGCTTTACCCTCAGTTTTAGAGAAAGTGAACCCTTTGCCTTCTTTTTTAGAGAACTAAGCTTCTAGATCACTTCCTGCAATCTTTTTTACTACCCTCCCTCCATTTTCCAATTTTTTTTTTGTCTCCTCCATTAAAGTGGAAGCTCTTTCAGGCTGGGGACTGCTCTGTATGCTTTTATTGTCTCTCCAGTGCTTAGCATAGTGCCTTACACATAGTGTTTTTTTTTTTTATGCTCTTTCTGCCTAGCATCAAAATTGTGATATCAGATAAATGTCTCATATCTAAAATATATAATGAACTGTCAAAGCTATAAGAATATGAGTCATTCCTCAACTGATTAGTGGTCAAAGGAAATGAATAGGCAGTTTTCCAATTTACAAATCAAAACAATTTATAGGCATATTAAATAATGTTCTAAATTATTACTGATTAGAGAAACGAAAATTAAAACAACCTTATATATCATTTTATACCTACAAGATTGGCTGGAATCATAGAAAGGGAAACCTATACCCATTGATTCAGCAATGCCACTAATTTTGGTCTATTTTCAAATATGATTAGAAAAAGAGGAAAAGAACCTGATATGTTCTAAAATGTTTATAGCAGCTCTCTTTGTGTGGAAAAGAACTAGAAATTGCAGAGATACCTATTATCTGAGAAATGACTGAACAAGATGTGGTATATGATTGCAGTAGAATACTACTGAGTGTTATACAAAATGATAAGCTCAATGATTTTAGAAAACTCATGGAAAGAATTGCATGAAGTAATAAAGAATGAAATAAGCAGAACCATGAAAACATTGTATACAGTGACAACAAGATTTTTTAAGATTGACTTTGACCAGATAAGTTATTTTGTTTATTAAAATATCCAAATTAATTACAAAGGACATATAAAGATACCATGTGCATCCAGAGAAAGAAATAGTAAATGGAAGTATTCATAGAATAATTTTATTTTATTTTTTATTATAGCTTTTTATTTATAAGATATATGTATGGGTAATTTTACAGCACTGACAATTGCCAAGCCTTTTGTTCTAAATTTTCCCCTCCTTCATCCTACCCTCCTCTCCCAGATGGCAGGTTAGAATAATTTTTATACTCATACACACACACACACACACACACACACACACACACACACACACCAATTTATATCTGATAGTAGCCATCTCTCTGATGGGGGGAAGAAAAAATTGAAATTTATATGACAATTTTATTGTATATTTAAAAGGAATAGCAAGTTATAACTTATTGTAGATTCACAGTTTCGTGTCCAATAATCTTTTTTTTCTTGTAATGTTACAGAAATGCTTGTTGTATTACATAAATTAAAAATAAAAGAAAAAAAAACTATCACATATATCTTCTATTAGATTTCAATATTTTATATTTATCACAAATCATAGACATTTCAAAATGGCAACTGTAATAGGACTAAGTCAGTGTTGACATTTCATTTATTCTTCATATTTTTCTAAAATTGGGCCAGATTGATCAGCCCGGGCTAAAACAGACTCATCTATCTTTGATATATTCCAAATATTGATCAAAGTAGAACAACTATAACTTGCTTTTGTAAACTGGGCTGATTTCTTTTAGACTCTATACCTATGTTCCTTCAAATAACTGTTTTAATATACATGAAATGTTACCCTAAGTAGGATGAAAGCATCCTAGACATATTAAATGTCTTTTTCTGCCAGTAGATTGATGTTTGCCCAAAATAGTCACTGCATGAAGTGTTTCAAGTATATACTTCATCAAAGAGGTTTTACCAATTATTAATCATTTTGGTACAGTGGATAGAGTACTATGCCTGGAGTTGGGAAAACGTGAGTTTAAATTGATCCCTATCCAGCAGTGCTAGTACTGGGCTTATATCCCAAGGAAAATACTAAAGAAGGGAAAGGGACCTATATGTGCCAAAATGTTTGTGGCAGCTCTTTTTGTAGTGGCTAGAAACTGGAAAATGAATGGATGTCCATCAATTGGAGAATGGTTGGGTAAATTATGGTATATGAATGTTATGGAATATTATTGTTCTGTAAGAAATGACCAACAGGATGAATACAGAGAGGCTTGGAAAGACTTACGTGAACTGATGCTGAATGAAACGAGCAGAACCAGAAGATCACTATACACTTCAACAACAATACTGTATGAGGATGTATTCTGATGGAAGTGGATATCTTCAACATAGAAAAGAGCTAATCCAATTCCAATTGATCAATGATGGACAGAATCCGCTACACCCAGAAAAGGATCACTGGGAAATGAGTGTAAACTGTTAGCATTTTTTGTTTTTCTCCCCAGATTATTTTTACCTTCTGAATCCAATGCTTCCTTTGCAACAACAACAACAACAACAACAAAATTTGGTTCTGCACACATATATTGTACCTAGGATATACTATAAGATATTTAATATGTATGGGAATGCCTGCCATCTAGGGGAGGGGGTGGAGGGAAGGAGGGGAAAAATTCGGAACAGAAGGGAATACAAGGGATAATGTTGTAAAAAATTACCCATGGATATGTACTGTCAAAAATGTTATAATTATAAAATTAATTTTAAAAAATCAATTAATCTCTAGACACTAGCTGGGTGATCTGGAAAAGTCACTTAACAATATCACTTTGCCTCAGTTTCCTCATCTATAAAATTGGGATAACAATAGTATCAGCTTCCTAGTATGAGGAGCAAATAAGATAATAATTGGGCAGCTATGTGGTACAGTAGTTAGAGCACTGAGTTTAGAGTCAAAAAGAATCATTTTTCTGAGTTTAAATCTAGCCACAGTTTTACCATGTGATTCTGTATATCACTTTACCCTATTTGCCTCAGTTTTCTTATCTATAAAATTGAGCTGGAGAAAGAAATGGCAAAAAAAAAAAAATCTGTCAAAAAAAATGTCAGAAGAGTCATAGAGACTTGGACCTGACAGAAAAACAACTAAACAATACTTAGCACAGCACCTGACATGTAGTAGATATTATATAAATAAACTTCCTTATAAACCAACTATTCCAACCTTCTCAATTTTTAGATAAGGAAACTTGAATACCAAATAATTAAATGACCTAAACAAGATCACATAGGTGGTAAATAGCAGAACTGGGATTCAAACACTGGTCCTCTTCTCTAAAAATTCTTCTGGGAAGGCCCTGGCCTAATGATTCTTGCTTATGAATTCCATTATTTCACATTCTTACCAACTGAAAAGTTTAAACTAAAGGTCTCATCCTCTATTATTCATTCTCCCTTGTTATTCCTTTCTTACATTCACACAATAGCTTCTCTCTTTTACTGCTTTAGGAGTCTCTTCTCTCTTCAGATTGATTTTTAAATTGTCTTGCTTTATCATACTTCTTATTGACTCAAGTTACCTTGCTAGTCTTTTCTTGAAAGATATGTGCTCTAATAATTTTGTAACTCTTTCATAAACTTCACAGCACTTGTCTGTACTCTCCTCCTTTTGTTTACAAAACTCACAACTGTCACTGTTAGAAACAAACAAACAAACAAAAAAACCTCAATGAGTATTGTGTTTGCAGAGGATTATTTCATAATATTTAATGCCATATTCCTATTTACACTCCTTAGATAGATGCTTGCTATTGTGAAAATAGTATCTACAGTCCTGACATATTTACAGTTTGGTGAACCAGCCCTCTAGGTTGTTTTTTTTTTCTATACCCTGTCCACAATATAGGTTTCAGAATTTGACTTTCCTTTTGCTTGACCAACATATCTTGAAGTGTATTGCCAAATTATTTCATGGTCATGATACAATGATTTGTTTCTTCAGTTCTATTAATGGAAATCTCTGAAAGTTCATTTTAAACAAGAAATAAAGTACAAACAAGATTGTGAAGGACTTTCAATTCAAGATTCATCTATGTTGTACTGGAAATTCAGTTTGGCAAATATTTCCTAAGTGACTACAATATGCAAGACACTGTGCTAGGAATTAAAACTGCAAACAAATATAAGTTAGTCCCTGCAATCAAAACATTTACATTCTTCTGGGTCTTGGATTTCACTGAATTTAGTTTTGAATCCTGGCTCTTTTATGAATTATCTGTATGATCTTAGGCAAATCATTCCATCTCTTTCTTTTCATTTGTAAAATGAGGATATTACACTAGAAAATCTGTAAGGCGTTCCCTTCCACCTCTAATCCATATACTGTATTTTATCTAGAGAGCATTCTGAAAGCCTTTCCCCTTATGTATAATCAGTATTATATCAAAACTATTGTGAAAATATTATTATTTAAACTATTCTAAACATCTCTTAGGATAGTTAAGTGATATAATGGGATGTGCACTGCACTTGGAATCAGAAAGACCTAGTTCAAATTCGGTTTCAGACATTTATTAGTTGTGTGACAATAAAGTGACTTTAACTCTGTTTTACTCAGTTTCCTCATCTGTAAAATGAGGTGGAAAATAAATGCCAAACTATCCCAGCATTTTTGCCAAAAACCCAAATGGGGTCATGAAGAGTTGGACACAACTGAAAAAATATCTGAACAATTAAAAGAGCTTCTAGAAAAAAATTTTAAAAGAAAAATTCCAAATTTCTTGTACCTTCCTTTATTCACTTATTTATTTATATTATTCATTTATTTATTCATCTATCCAAATTTTAAAAGAAAAATTCCAAATTTCTTGTACCTTCCTTTATTCACTTATTTATTTATATTATTCATCTATTCATTCATCTATCCACTTATTTGTTTATTTATTTTAGTTTAATCCCACTTACACAGGGATAGAGACTCGAAGAGCTTCAGATGAGTGTTTCTTTTGTCCTGATTTCAATGGAAGCTGTAACAAGCTATATTCTGAAAGTGATAGATGATATCACTTCATTTACTTAGACATATTTCAGGCTCTTCCAGGTGAGCTAACCCAATTCTTTTAAAATTCAGTCATAGATTCCATTTCTTCATGGAAGAAAAACATTCCAAATAATTGAAAAAAATGTATTTAGTTATGTAGTGCCATGATTGTGTCTGTATGAGGATGACTTAGAAGATGTTTGAGGGACTCATAATCTGCCAAGAAGCATCAAAGTAGCAGGTAGAAGCATCTTTCTGGTAGTCAGGCAGTTAATCAGTCTCAGTACTCCTTCAAACCCAATTTCCATGGCATCAAAAGCTCCCCCATTCAGCTCATTGTTTACTTCCATTTTTATAGAAAAGCCTGTCAACAGCATTTGTATATTTTATAATTGCTATTCCAAGGATATGATGAACCCTGGAGTAATGTACTGTACTTTGTAGCAACTGTCTCAGCTCTTGGGCACATATGCTTCAAATTTGAGAATATCATAGATATATATCGAGAAAAAGGGGATCTTCTCAGAGATCTCTGAGGCAAGCTGGTATTTAACGCAAAAGCACACCCATTTGAAGCTAAAGCACTTTCCATTAGGCAGTTTGGCTGCTGTTCTATGAGGCAGACTCACTGTGCTTGACGGACACATTGCGATTAAATGCTGTTTTGTATTCCTCCAAAGACGAGTACAATAAGGACATTTGTCAAAGGAAAAACTGCAGCAAACGATTGCACGTTGAACATCTGTACTCTGTGGTTCATTGTTTGAAAGAGTTTATTGACCATAATTTTGATGCATATAGGTTTTAAAGAGTATAAACTGCATTTGTCTTGAACAGCCATCATTTATTTGAGTCTTGGCTTATTTATTTCCATTTTCTGGGCTTTTTATTTATTTTGAGGCTTAGAGGAGATAAAGTAAAATATGTTTCCCAAAAAGGAAGTTTTAGTTATCTTGGCAAAATTGATGAGAAAAGGCAATATTTTTTCCAAAAAGAATTATGCTATTGAATTGAAAAATGTAGTACTAGACATGCTATATCTTTATAGTACCTTTCAGCCATATAGATCTCAGACCAATTTATAAACTTTTAGAACTATATTCCCCAAATCAAATATATAGTCACTTCTGGTATACAATGATACAACTAGTCATTAGAAGACACTTAGAGGCAGGATAATCATAAGAATAATCAATAACTATGTGATAGTGATTCTAAATTTGGTACCATATTTAAGTTTCATCTTCTTAGGCCCTGTTGGATAGAAGTTTTCTTATTTATTTTTACTCAATGTGCTTTTGTTATCTTTTGTTTATACATCAAAATAATTGTCTTTTACTCCTCCCCCCATCCAATTTACTATCCCTTATTATGAAAAATCAGGAAAGCCAACAGACCATATCTGACAACATATATACACCATAATTTACAACCATAATCGCTGCCCTTCTACTGACAGGCGGGAAATCTGTTTCATTATCACCAGTGGTCTAGAAATGAGTTTTGTTATTACCCTTATTAAATCAATACCTTTGTAATATTATTTTCATGTTTATTAATATTTTATTGTGTGTGTTGTTCTTCTGAATCTCCTTCAGTCTGCAGCAGTTCATATATCTTTCCATATTCCTCTAAATTCTTCAAAATTATGACTTCTTATAAAGATACAAATATGAATATACCATAATTTGTCCAGCCATTTTTTCAATTGGCCACCTATTTTATTCTTCTAGGTGTTCCTCTATTGTTATTAATATTTTTCAGATGTATAGTCACCTACAGTGGTATAGTGGATGGATCCCCAGGCTAGAAGTTAAGAAGAGCTTCATTCAAATCCTATCTCAGACACTAACTAGCTATATGGATAAGTTATTTCCATTTTTCACATCTGAAAAATGGGGAAAAGTTTAATAGTAATATCTATCCAACAGGATTGTTGTGAAGATCAAATGAGAAAATGTATATAAAGTACTTCATAAACCTAAAAGTACTGTATAAATACTATTGACTTTTTTTTTTTTTAACATGGGGAGTTTCTTTTAGAGTTTAAACTACTTTAGGTATATGTTCAATAGTGGGATCACTATATCAAAAAATATAAAATAGTTTCAGTATTTACAATACTCCATGTTGCTTTTTAGATTGGTTAGATCAATTGGCATTTCTAGAGATAGTATAATCATGTACCTATTAACTCACAGTCCATTCAATGTTGATTATTTTCAACCTTACTGTTTAGAATTTCATATCTGTTAAATGCTTGTTATTCCATATGGGAAAAATTGAGGTGTAGGTCACAGGCATTACTTTTTCAGGGTCACCTGGTTAGTAGTGCTTAGAAGAATAAAAAAGATTAAGGTGATTTTCAATTCTTCTAATCATTATTAAGTAAGTGAACTTTAAAACAGAACCCTGACTATTCTGTCATGTAATACAATAGCATGAATTGAATGTATGAATAATGAATCCCTCAGCTGTAAGGTGCCCTTAAAATTGTTTCTCTAGGGAACTTGTAGAATGTCTTTACTGGAAGCCCTTTAAGAAAAAGATTCAATTATCTAGGATGGTTTAGTTCCAAGTCTTGCCTGAAGGAAATGGGATGGACCACATAATGTAAATGTATTTCCAGCTCTACTTTTGGGGGTGGTTGAAAATTTAAAAATCATCTCTGAACTAAGGAGATGGCTTGTGGAGTTTTCTCTTGGAGTGGCAGGAATTAAAACTGCTATTTTTTATTTTCATAGTTGTTTTTGTATATGCAGGACACACCCATTCAGAAGTTCACCATGGCCAAGTAAGCTTCTCCAATCTGGCTGTCTCAAGTTCCGGGTCAAACTGGTACTTTCTTTTCACTGTGACATCCCCACCAGGTAACTTAAGCATTGTTTTACATTTGTCATTTTAAGCTTTGGGCTCCTTTCCTAAAAAGCAAGCCCTTTCCTTATAATGGAATTAGTTTCAGTCAATAGCAGGCATAGGAAGTTCACCTATTTTATTTCACAGAGAGACATTGTTTGGTCTATGTCTGAGAAAGCAGAAAAAGGAAGATGGAAGCAGGATCTATAGGAAGTAACTGTAATGTGACACATAATAAACAATAATACAGATAAAAATATAAATAAACTCTTGACTTAGATTCTAATATTTTTGACAAAGGAGCTGAATCTTTAGTTTCAAAGATGTTAGTTGTGACTTATTGATGTGTCCTTATTGATGAAGTGAGCCTTGTGAGAGCATTCGAAGAACTCTTTGCTCCATAGGATTACAAGTATAAAATAACTAAGATTCAATTCTATATTAAAATATGTATAAATTTTTATCCCTTGATAAAAATTTATCCCTTTCAAGGAGGATGGGATGGGGAGAACAGACAACTCTTCTCATTTCAGCACTTTGGGCAATCATTATAATTGTTTCCTCTATTTTGGGAAACTTTTATTACCAGTTTTGTTATTTTCATGGCAAACACTATAGACAGTCTATCTGGTACTATACAAAATATCTCCAATTCTTGAGATACATTTAGAAATCCAAGGTTATTTTCAAGCACAAGTCAGGTACTACTTGCTAAGTGAAGCCTTTTCTGAAACAACCTTCAGTTTTTAGTGCTCTGAAGTAATTGAAACGATGTTGTTTTACTTTTTAAGATGTATTTTACCTATCTCATCTCTCTCCAGTAGAATAAGATTTTTGAGAATAAGAATTATTTCATTTTTATTCTTTTTATTTCTAGTGTTCAGCATATAGTAGGTGTTCTACAAAGGTTTATTAAATTGATTGAATTTTACCTTCTGGTCTTGGACAATTGAAAATTTTATTTCTTATCCTCTTGATCTAAGTAAAGATTTTGATTTAACTATTTTAAGGAGATGCCCTTCCAAACTGGGATAAAGTTACTGACATAAAGAAATGCTTATTCACTGAGAAAAATAATTATTTTAAAATATACTCTCAATTATTATAGTGGAAACTTTAGAAATCTTCATCTAACATGGGAAATAAAAATAATCTAAAATTATAATAATTTCTAATAATGCAATCTTGCTTCCTACTGTATATTTCTTAGGGCTTTGCAAGTTAGAGTTCTTAGCAATGTTGATAGATATTAGACTGGAAAAGTAGATTTATATCTTGGGGTCTTTTGTTTATTTGGGGGGTTTAGATGGAAACCACTTTGAAACCCAGTATATACAAAATGATAATGAATAATTTTGGAAAAATGTTTCTTGAAAAAAATTCTGTTTTGTAGTCTTTAAAATGATATTTGGCTTAAATGTGATCTTATCCCTTGAGGGATGCAGACAATCCTAATTTCTCCAAAAATATGTCTATTAAGCTTGAAAATTTTCATCATCATCAATCATCAACCTCAATTAAGAACATTATATTGAGAAACATAATAATGATATGTTATAATATAATGAAAAGAATTCCATATTTGTGTTCAAGGTAATATGTGTTCAAGTGACTCTTTTACATCCTGCCTATGTGATCTTGGACAAATCACTTCAGTTGTATAGATTTGTCTCTTTAAGTGTAAAATGAGAGATTTTAACTTGACTATGTCTAATCCCTTCCAGCTCTATTTCTTTGACTATAAATTTCCAATTTAGATTTTTTTAAGAAATCCATATTGTGATACCTCTTATATGTATTTAAATTCTACATCTGCTCTTATTAGTTAACACATTAATATTATCTGATGTTTATCTGGTAATGGATTGCTTTGTCTTCTAAGGACCAGCCTAATTAAATTCAGAAAAACTTATTTGTAAATGGTTGGTTATTAGGTGATGATCTACTTACTACTTACTTAATATCATTTGCTCCACAATAAAAAGAGTTGTGATCTGCATTGGTGTAAGAATACTATAATCAGGTATTTCTAGACCCATCACAGTCCACTTCAGCCATCTTCTTGTCATTCTCCATTGCTGTACTTTCTGCCTCTGAACTGGCACTCTATATCTCATCACTGCACTTCTGATAAGTGAAAATTCACTACACTTATACTTTCCAAAATTGATCCAGCATATTCTGTCTGTCTTCATGCTCTGCCACCATATATCACTTCACATTTCTGCTTTACACCTTGTTCTCTGGAAATAGTAATCAACTCAACACTGCCCTTACTGGATAGGAAGTTAGTCCAGGACCTTATCATTGCACTCACTATTCAGATCATCCTATCACTGCACTCACTTCACAGATCAAAACATTCCAACCCTGGCCACCATTATTCAATGTATTGTTTTATTATGTTAGAATGGAAAATCCTTTTTATATCTGGTCTTTCACCTCTTGTGCCTGGTATAAGGTAAATATTTACTAAATGTTTATTTATTCATTAATTTATCCATTCACACGCAAAAAATAGATCCTGAAAAAATGGAAATGAATTTTAATTGCTCAAAATTTTCTTTGGAGAAGATAGCATCACAGATTTAAAGTTGAAAGGGATCTTAGAAGTAATCTATTCTAAGTATCTCAGATGTGGAAACTCAATTCTAGGCAAATGAGTTGCCTAAGAGTACAAATATACTGATAACACAGACAGAAAATCCATTTCTTCTATTTCTAGCACTTATTGCGTTATACTTTCCTACTGAAAACGTAAGATCATAAGATTTAGAACAGTTTAAAAAAACACATTAATATTAGCTACAATACAACTGAATTAAATACATAAAGGATTTGATCTCTTCATTCCTAGAACTGAACTCTAATCAATGAGAGATAAATAACTAAGTGTTGACTTATAAGACAAAGACAAATTTTAAATTATCCATGTGAGTTTCCCAGTATATATAAATGGATCAATATTGGACAGGCAATTAGTTAGATGATAGTATAGGTTAGTGTTGGAGTCAGGAAGACCTGAATTCATATCCTACTTTTGTAGAACAGCATATGCTTTAAAGGGTTGTTGTAAGGCTTAACTAAGATATGAAAAACTTAAAGCATTATTACTAAAATATATATTATTATAATATGAAGGTCATTTTAAGGACTCAGTAACAAAGTAAATGTAAGTTGCTTTGTAGATGAAAATTCTTCATCATCTGGGATCTGAGTAAGTACCAATTCTGGGCTATGCTTTGTTGTTAATGTTCAGGAAACTGTTATTGAGCAATTTTACCCCTCTCTTCTAAATCTTCAAAGAACTTTGTTAGTGAAATAGATGGAGTATTTCTGCATGTGTCTTTCCCCAGAGTTCTTATTTATAACTTTTCAGAAGGGATTGATTTAAGTTGAGAATTATCAGCTTCAGAATTAACTAGCTTCAGAGCAATGTTAGATGGGAAAAATGTAGATGAAAGATGAAAATAATCACATTTCTTTCAGGAAGCCTTCATTTCTCTGGTACTTGATTGATATTTTGAACACTGGAATAGGATTTTGGAGCAAAACTTTGATGCCCCAACTTTTAACATTCTTTAACACTCTTCAGTTGACCTGTCATCTCCTCAGGGCAAGTCCTTTTTCTAAGAATGGTTATGATCCATTTGTGCTTACCCATCCTTAGCAAATCTTAGCTAGATTTTTAATAAATCTACCTGAAAAGAGCCACCAAACATGTTGAGAACTTTTTTTATCTTTTGATTTTATGTTGGTAGTGTGAAAGTATAAACTGTCTGTTGACTAAGCTTCTCTTTTATTATGTAACTAGCTCATTTTTTTGCTAATCTCTCATTTGTTCATTTATTTCTGCATAATTTCTTATTTATAATGTGTTTTAGACTATTCACACCTTTCATGTGAGTTTTCATTGTTCTTTTATTGAGTTCATAAGATCCATTTTTAAGAATTGTATACCACATATCATAAAATGTGAGACAAATATTGATATTTTTAAAAAGATGGTCCTTTGGTAGAGATTGAGGTATATTTTGGGAAGTTATGGCCCATGCAGAATTATTATTATGTTTTTGGCTAAAATTTGTAGACTTCTTAAAAGAGATTTCTTTTTCTTTTTTCTCCAAAGGGCAAAGAGACAGAAAGGAGATACATATTTTTGCTAATTGAATAAAGGAAATTTTAAAATATAGCAAAAAAGAGGAAAATACAATGGACTTTGTTTCAGAGGAAAGGATGATATGATTTCCTAAATGAAATCCAAACTAATGTCCCATATTCAGATTCATTTGCATGATTTGTACCAGTTTCATGACTCTTCGATTGTATGCAATATGCTGGATAATAGACATTTTTTCATCCACTCTCCCCCCTATGTGGATAGTTAAGATGCTATTCAGTATTCATAAACTTGATTCAACAAACAGTACAATTCACAGCCTGAGAGTATCTGGAGATCTTCATTATCTCCCCTGAATCTCTTCTTTCAATTCTGGGCATCCTCCATGATGATGACAATAATCATGGAGGGTGAGCACATATTTCCTTGCTTTATATCTCACTTAATAATCAGTTCTGATATCTTTCAAAGAATCTTATAAGATTTTCACATATAAATGGCAGATATTCATGGAGAATATACATTAAGAGAGTGTTAGTCTTCAGGTAATCAAATTATTTTTATAGCCAACAAATAATAAACACAATGGGATTTTGTATTCTTCATGCTTTTCATTAAATTAAGTGATGATAAAAACAAAGTTTACTGTGGAATATCATTTGCAAGGGTATTGTCTTTCTTTATACATAGCTTCTTCAAGGATTTTCATGATTATGTATATTATTTTCATAATTTTTTATCTTTGAGATAAAAAAGACAGTATTATTTATATGTTCTTTCTACATTTCAGCAATAAGATTTCAAATTTTTTATACACTTTTATTATAATGTCCTTTTTCAGATATCATGAGAATTAATCCCTTGACATTCTCATAGCAAGGTCACCAACATCACAGATCAGCTTTGCCGTTAGTGCCATATCTATTTCTTGTGCTTTAGATTCTAAATATAGTATTACTATGCCTTTTGTGGTTTAAAAAAGTTTCTCACCAAAAAAACTTTTTTCAAACTTTTTACTTTTGTTTTCCTTTAAACTTTATCCTAAAATTTCCTTGTGATGGTTTCACTTATTTAGATCTTTCATTAAGCTGGTTTATATATAAAATCTGGCTTTTTTCCCTCATCCCAACCATATGACATACTATTCTTCAATATAACTTTTTTGCTTTAGGGAAAGTGGATGATTTATTTTTTCATATTCATGCCTTTTGCTTTCTTAACTTTCTTTACTCACATTATTACTTCTTCCTATAATGTTATGACCTTTTTTTGCCCAATCCCCAACCATCTTTATGTTCTCTAGTGAAAAAGGTCTAGAACTGTAGTAGTGACAACCATTGACTGATGAGTCTTTTTTATTTTAATTTCATACACTTCTATAATTTTTTCTATAAATTTCATCTGTAAGTTTTGTATAATTTTATATACTTCTTCAGCTCTTCCATGGCAAAGGATGCTTCATAATTACTTTTATTGTTTTTTTCTTCCTCAGTGTCCCTCGAATGAGGACTAACATTTTTTGCTATTTTTTTTTCATTTTTATGCCTATCAGAAACTGAAAGCCAGAGAAAATATAAATAATTCAAAGTGAAAATGAGATCTTTCTTGTGT
Organism: Sminthopsis crassicaudata; assembly: GCF_048593235.1. NCBI lineage: Eukaryota > Metazoa > Chordata > Mammalia > Dasyuromorphia > Dasyuridae > Sminthopsis > Sminthopsis crassicaudata. The sequence continues at coordinate 265,073,757 of NC_133620.1, forward strand.
GTTCAGGAATCTGACCCCATGAATAGCTTCATTTCCTGAGCCACTGCCAAAAAAAATAAATTTAAAAAAAAATGATGGTTTTTGGATAGTAGTTTTGCGCTGTTGTTTCATCCATCCTTTCCATTTCTACCACCAATACCATAGTTCTTTGTTACTTCAAACACAAAATATTGCAATATTATCCTAACTGGTTTTCCTGCTTCCAGATTCTTTCCCTTCATCCCTGCAATTTTCTACAAACAAAATCTTCAAAGATTTTCTAATACTTCTAAATATAATTGAAATTGTTTAACCAGGAATTTAAAACTCTCTGCAAACTGGGAGAAATTTTGCCTCTGATATATATTAACTATCTGATTAAAGATTAGCCATTAACCTCACTAAGCCTCAGTTTCTACATGTCTGAATTGGGGATAATAATCTTTATTCTTTTTGCCTCATAATATTAGTGGGAGAAATGTGCTTTGTCAATTTTAATAAATGGGAATTAGTGCTGTCCATTTACCAGCTCAAATTTCTTTCATTATGCTTTACCTGATCATCTTAGGCAAAAGTAAATTCTCCCCCCTCTGTGCTTCTATAATTCTTACAGTTATCTGAACAAGTTTAATTCATTGAATGTTTGCTATATATCATGTTCTTTCACAGTTATTTCTGCTAAAGTCATCTTTTGACTTAAATAATAAATTCTATGCTGATGGATGATGGGAAAAAATACAAGAATTGAAATTAGAAGAATTCTGCTTGATTCATGGCTTTGTGGTTTACTAACTGTATGACTGAAAGCAAGTCATCATCTATTTGGTCTGTTTCCTCAATAGTAAAAGAAGACATAGTCCTTAGTTACTTCCCTTCCATGATAAACTTTTAAATTAAATAATCCTTCCAACTCTAAGAGCCTATAAGATACTATGTTTGGTAAAAACTTCCATCATGCCCAGTGCTTTATATAGTAGTATTTTATGCAGTACAGGAACTCACAAATGTTGTTTTGTAAATGAATGATTGAATGAATGAATGAATACTGGTATACCAGAAGAGATCCAATAGGATCCATCATCCCTCTTTCCCTAAGCTAAGATGAACATCCTATTTTTTAATATTTTATTCCTTCCATGGATTGGTGATCTCACTGATTTAAGTATTCCTTCCAATGGTACACAGCTCAAATAATGTGAAATGGTGGCATGCATTAGAATTTGAATGTGGATAGTGTCCTATCCACACCTAGGATAGTATCTAGATATAGGAACAGAATGAATAGGTTGATTCTATTGGCTTTTGCTATATGACCAGATTTTTGCCTTTTTTCAGGCTTTCATTGGTTTGAGAATACACTTTACTGAGTTTCATGCATGCTATTTACCACTCTTAATATGCTTCCACCAATCTACTCCTCCTATATGTTCTTCCTTTGCCTTTTGATTTCCTGGAGATTATGGTATTCTATGATCTGCAATCATTCAGCATCACCAGAAGAATGCTGATGTTTAAAATGTGGAATTAAAAAAAATGCTTCTATGTATTCATCAGTAACCAAATAAAATGAAACTCAGAACGAGATATCTATTTGAAATAATATTAGATTACCATGCACTGTGCTAAAAAACAACTAATCAACACAAGCCTCAATTCTATTTGATATAGCATGATATTGAAAGAAAACAACCACAATTTATGTGTTCATTATCAACTTCCTAGGCTAACCCAGTTAAACAAGAGAATCGGTCAGTAAACATTTACTGGCACCTACTATGTGTCAGACACTGCAAAATGCTAATGTTTGAAATTAAAAAAAATTCCTGTTCTCAAATAGCTAACAATATAATGGAGGAAATATACAGAAAAGGAAACTAAAGGGCAATGAGTAAAGATGACTGGCACAAGGGTATGATGGAGAAATATAGAGGAATGCATCCAAGTGAAGAATGAAGAGATGACTGGCCTAGGTGTTCTCCTTAAAGAGAGATTTGGGAAGGAGCTCTACACCAGACAATCAGAGGGATCCCAAGACAAAGAGTACTGTTAAAATATGAGTTCCAGGACTAATAGGATCTTGCAGGAACAGTGCATTTCCTGAGTAACTTGGAAGAAACAAACTTTCTGTTCCTAACTGAATTTTCTGCATTATTCAGATAACAACAGAGTTGCTTTTTTGTTTCTTTTTTTGTTTCCAAAAGAATTCTGACTGTAACTGCTCATGATCATCATCAATTTTTATATATCCTTGTATCTTTGTTATCTTTAATGTAGGGAAATTGAACTTGGATCTCTTATCTATTGTTTGGAGACAAGGCCCTGGTAAACTATAGATCTTTCTGTGAGTTTATGCAGAGAATATTTATTCGCTCATTCACATAAGCAGAAAAAAATAGAGGGGACATTATTATCACCAAATAAAATCCTATCATGTTATAGATGAGGGAACTGAGGCCCAGAAAGGCAAAACATATATAAGCCAAAGTTACATATTAGCAGAGTTGAGACTAGAGTCTAAGTCTCTCAACTTCTGTTCAGTGACTACTTGAGAATCTACATCCATTTTATTGTACTCATGTGTTTATTTTTAAATATTTATTGATATAAATTATTTTAATTGCTATACTTACCCAATAAATACTCAATGTAAAAATCTCTCAGAACAAAGAAGAGTTAAATAAAACAAACTAATACAGCACTCATGTCTGTTTAGATATGACTTTTTTTCAATATCTCTAGTTCAACATCTCTGTAGCCAGTTAAAGTAAAAAAATCATCACTGGTCTCTGGGTTCATAAGTGATCATGACATTTCATTTGAATAATTTTGGCTTTGAGTGTTGTCTTTGTGTGTGTGTGTGTGTGTGTGTGTGTGTGTGTGTGTGTGCGCGTTTAACCAGTATGACCATTATGGATATTGTTGTCTTTCTTTGATTTGCATCAGTTCAGACAAGGCTTTCTAGGACTCTCTAAGTGCCTCATATCCATAATTTCGTATGGTACAATAATATTCTATCATTTTTATGTATCACAATTCATTCATACTTTTTTTTTCTGTTCCTCAATTGACGGGCATACAATTTATTTCCATTTTTTCCCTGAATTAAACAATGTTCCTATGAATATGTTTCTGTCTTTTACTTCCTTCAAGTAAATATGTAGGAATGGGATTGCTAGGTCAAATATTAACAATATTCTCATAAAATTCCAAGGTCCTTTTTAAAAGATGGAATAAATTCTTAGTTCCATCAATAATGTATTAGTGTACTTGAATTTCTACCTACCCTTCTAAAATTGTGTCTTTCCATATTTTGTACCTTTGCTTATTTGTTGAGTATGAGATAAAGAGTTTTAAAGTTGCATTCATCTTAGATTTGAAGCATTAGAATGAAGCATCTTAGATTGAAATATGTTAATAATTCTTAATTTCCTCTATTTTAAAGGTGTTTTATTATATCACAAGATTGTTTTTGGTCTTACATGTTTCTGTCAATTTTCAATGAAAATTGAATATTGGAATTTTATCAAAGAAGTGTCATATTAAAAAAAAAAAACATTTCCCAAGTCTCAGCTTTTCTTTTTATTTTAGATACATTGATTTTGTTCAGACATAAATAAACTTTTAAAATTTTATATAATCAAAATTAAATTGTGTTTCTCCTATTCATTTCTCTCCTCTGTATTAGACACCATTCACATCTTTAGAATCAAATAAAGAGGAACTTCTTTCATAGTGTCATTTTGTATTTTTGCATTCCAATTCTGAGATCTTCAAGAATACATTTTATTTTACTTCTATGCAAATTTTCAAATCTTTAAGGGTTTTCCTTATACTCAAGATAATGTTCTTATTTATCACTTATTCACTTACCTATTATTTCCCCCTGCCACTTATATTTGTGAAAGATGCTCTTTTTCTATTCATTTCTAATTTTTCTTAATGATATGCTTATTGCTTTTTAGGCTTAGTGTGGATGGTGTATAAAGTAAGATACAGTTTTTGATTTGTTCTAGACAAAACTATTTTCCATTTTCCTTTCCTTGTCAAATATGAACTTTTTCTCCTTGTGGTTAATGCTTTTATGTTTATTGAATGTTGGGGAAACACATTATTTGCCTCTTTCAGAAACATGTACAAGATTAATTTCTTTTGTTTTGTTTTTAGTATATATACCATTGATTCCTTTATCTTTATTTTTATGTGCCTTTCTACTTCATTCAGCAAATATGTACTAGGAAACATTTTTCATTTTTAAAATGTTTGTTTTTAAATGTCAAAGCCAAAAACTGTGCAAGTCATATGGCAGAGAAAGGTGTTGTGCTAATTATACATAAAATTAGTTTAAATGAAGAGTTTCAGAGGAGTTTAAACCAGGTGGTTTTTCCCATTATTATACAAGTGATAGAGAAGAGAAGATACTTTATTCAAATGCTCAATTAATATTTATTGAATAAATGAATGAATAAATGCTCTACTTAAGAGATGAGATCTTCCCAGTAATAAAAAACTTTCGTCATGGTTATATTGATTTTTGCCTCTTTTACAGAACAATATAATTAATTATTTGTTTTTATTTTCAGGTGCCAAATTTACTGCTCGATCTGGCCCATTTACAGTGTTTCCTGTTAACAAGGGAGAAAAATCTACCATCCTTATGACTCTTGTTTTGTGTTCAGCTGTTTCATGGGTTGCTTTGTGCTTTCTGGTGTTTTGTTGGTTTAAGAAAAGAAAAATCAAAAGTAAGTTTGCATTCCCAAATGAAGAAAATATCTATTTTGATCTATGAGATTCAAGCATTAATTAAAATGTCTTGTTTTCTTATAAGCAAAAATATTTTATTTCTTAAAATATTGTGTTGATAACTGGACATAGAGAGCCCCCAAAATCTATTTCATGGATTTGGAAAATCTGGGATTCATCAACTTATTTTTTGAAAATATATTTTAAAAATTATATGTCAATATAATCGGTTTCTTTGTAATCTTAAATATCTTATTTAATCTATTATTTTGAGGAGTGCATATATTTTACCAGATTAAGAAAGGGGGTCCAAGATATATAAAAGTTTAGAAATTACTGACTTAAAAATAAAAGTTGACCCTGTGCAAGTTAACAGGCATTCTTTTTTTCTTCTCTGAGTATGGTGAGACTGTATGTAGGATTTTTCATCTCCAAAAGCAGTTCTGAAAAAGATATGCCTAACTTCCTATAATTCCACCAGCACTGACTGCTTTCATACCTGTCATCTTTGCTGACCATGGTGCTGAAGAATGAAAGATCTCCTTTATTTATTTTTTTTTTCAAGATGTGAATGGTATCTAGTACAGAGGGGGGAAACTGAAAAAAATAGAGATCATTAACTTAGTTATTCCTGACTACCACTAGTAGAATAAGTTTAAGATTTATAGTGGTCTTTTCTGATTCTTCAAGTATTTGTGTACATATCTTGTACATATCCTATATTTAGTAGTCTATGAATGGGTTTCCTATCCAAAGAATATAAGCTTCCTAAAATCAGGAAATGTTGCCCATTTGGAATTATATTACCAGCATCTAACATGGTATCTAGCATACAGAATTGTTTTAATGGATTAATTTAGAGTCTAAACTTCAGGTCTGAATCTTGATTTTCTACTTGTTATCCTTGGGAAGTCACTTCAATTCTATATTTCTTTGCCTGAAAAATGGGAATAATCATATTTTCCTGACTATTTCAGAAGATTGTTATGAAAATCAAATGAGAAAATGGCACATACTTAGTAAATATGTGCATGTATAAAGACACTATTTTAAGTATTATTATTTACATAGCAAATGAAGAATATTGTTTAAAGTATCCTGCTTAGAACAACTAGCTTGTAAAGATAAATCGTTAGTTGGATGATAATGAACTATCTCTCTGAGAAAGTGTTGGATCCTTTCAATCAGGGGAATGAATACAGTATTAGAAGACAAGAGGACTTCTAAAATCCCAGCTCTTCCACTAACCAGATTGTGACTTCAGGCTAGTCACTTATTTTTTCTGAGCCTCAGTTTCCTCATTTTCAATTTTTGCCCTAATGATTGCAGTGTTGGTAAAGATGAACTGAGGATACATGTGAGCATAATTCAAAAATCTAAAGTATATTGAAAATGTGGTTAGTTTTTACTATCGTATGCATATATTTTCTTTCTTGTAGCTTATAGAGTAGCAGAATCATGTAATATATCTCAGCTGAAATGGACATTAAATCCTTTAAGAATAGGATCCTTTGATGCCTGAAGGCAAAGGAATGGACTCAATGACCAGCTTCAACATCACTGAATTAGATATATGTGGTCCCATATATCTTTTTAGCAGGAGTTCTTAATCTTTTAGGTGTCATGGAATCCTTTAACATTCTGGTCAAAGATTATGGATGATTCTCTTTTCTTATTGCTAAAGCCAACATTTCTAGTACAATAGTGGTGATAAAGGACATCCTTTTTTTTTTTTAACCCCAATCTTATTAGGAATGCATATAACTTTTCTCCATTACAAATAATGTTTGTTTTTGGGTTTAGATAGATACTGCTTATTATTTTAAGGAAAGCTCCCTTTTCCCCTATGTTCTCATGGGTGCTGTATTTTGTCAAATGCTTTTTCTGCATTTCTGTTGGCTTTTGTTATTGATATGGTTGATTATGGTAATAGCTTTCCTGATATTGAACCAGCCTTACATTCCTGGTATAAATTCCACTTGGTCATAATGTATTAATCTGCTGATAAGTTAATGTAATCACTTTGCTAATGTTTTATTTAAAATGTGTGCATCAATATTCATTGGGGAAATTGGTTGGTAATCTTCTTTCTCTGTTTTGGCTCTTCTTGGTTTAGGTATCAGTACCATATTTGTGTCATAGAAGGAATTTGGCAGGACTCCTTCTTTACCTATATTTCCAAATGGCTTACATAATAGTTGAAATAATTGTTCTTTAACTATTTTGTAGAATTTACTTCTAAATCCATCTGGCCCTGGAATTTTTTTATTAGAGTTCATTGATGGTTTGTTCAATTTTTTTCCTAAAATGATATTATTTAAATAACTTATTTCCTCTTCTGTTAATCTGGGCAATTTATATTTTTATAAATATTCATCCATTTTGATTAGAAGCCAGATTTGCTGTCACACAGTTGGGCAAAATAATGCTTTAATTTCTTTTTCATTGGTGGCAAGATGCTCTCTTTCATTTTTGATGCATGGTGATTTGTTTTTTTCCCCTTGCCTTTTTCTAATCAAATTAAGCAAAGGTTTATCTATTTTACTGGTTTTTAAATAAAAACTAACTCTTACTTTTGCTTAACAATTCAATAGTTTTCTTAGTTTCAATTTTATTAATCTCTCTTTTGGGTTTCAGAATTTCTAATTTGATATTTAATTGGGGGTTTAATTTGTTCTTTTTCTAGCTTTTTTAGTTGCATAGCCAATTTATTTATCTCTTTCTCCATTTTCTTCATGTAGCTATTTAGAAACATAAAATTTCTCCTAAAAATTACTTTGGCTGCATCCCATAAATTTTGGTATGTTGTCTTGTTGTTGTCCTCTTGGATGAAATTATGGATTGTTTCTGTGATTTGTTGTTTGACTTACTCATTTTTTAGAATTAAATTATTTGAGATACCACTACACACCTGTCAGATTGGCTAAGATGACAGGAACAAATAATGACAAATGTTGGAGGGGATGTGGGGAAATTGGGACACTAATACATTGCTGGTGGAGTTGCGAAAGAATCCAGCCATTCTGGAGAGCAATCTGGAATTATGCCCAAAAAGTTATCAAACTGTGCATACCCTTTGACCCAGCAGCGCTACTACTGGGATTATATCCCAAAGAAATACTAAAGAGCGGAAAGAGACATATATGTGCCAAAATGTTTGTGGCAGCTCTTTTTGTTGTAGCTAGAAACTGGAAGATGAATGGATGTCCATCAGTTGGAGAATGGTTGGGTAAATTGTGGTATATGAAGGTTATGGAATATTATTGCTCGGTAAGAAATGATCAGCAGGAGGAATATAGAGAGGCCTGGAGAGACTTAAATCAACTGATGCTGAGTGAAATGAGCAGAACCAGAAGATCACTGTACACCTCAACAACAATACTGTATGAGGATGTATTCTGATGGAAGTGGAAATCTTCAACATAAAGAAGATCCATCTCACTTCCAGTTGATCAATGATGGACAGAGGTAGCTACACCCAGAGAAGAAACACTGGGAGGGGAATGTAAATTGTTAGCACTAATATCTGTCTGCCCAGGTTGCATGTACCTTCGGATTCTAATGTTTATTGTGCAACAAGAAAATGATATTCACACACATGTATTGTACCTAGACTATATTGTAACACATGTAAAATGTATGGTATTGCCTGTCGTCGGGGAGAGGGAATAGAGGGAGGGGGGGTAATTTGGAAAAATGAATACAAGGGATAATATTATAAAATATATATATATATATATATATATATATATATATATATATATATATATATATATATATATATATATATAAAAGAATTAAATTATTTAATTTCTAATTGATTTTTTTTAATCTCTTTTCCCTTGCCCTTTTTTTGAATATGTTATTGCATTGTGGCCTGAAAAGGAAGCCTTTACTATTTATGCTTTTCTGCATTTTATTGTGAGGTTTTTATGCCCTAATATGTAGTCAGCTTTTATGTAGGTTCTATGTAGTAGTGAAAAAAAGGTCCATTCCTTTCTATCTCTATTCAATTTTGTCCAGAGGTCTATGACACCTAGATTTTCTAGGATTTTATCAACCTCCCTAGTTTCTTTCTCACTTATTTTGTGGTTAGATTTATCTGATTCTGAGAGAGAAATTTGAGGTCCCCCACTAATATATTTTTGCTCTCTATTTTTTCCCTGTAACTGGCTTAATACCTTCTCTAAGAATGTGTATGCTTGACCATATGGTGCATATACATTTAATATTGTTACTCTTTCATTGCTTACAATACCATCTATCACTATATATTTTCTTTCCTTATCTCTTTTAATTAGATCTATTTTTACTTTTGCTTTATCTGAAATCAGAATTTCTACCCCTACTTTTTTTTTTAATTTCACATGAAGCATATATTCTGCTTCAGTCTTTTACCTTTATTCTGTATATAGCTCTGTAAAACTGTAAAATTCTGTTTTGCTTCCATTTTATGGGAGAGTTCGTCCCATTCACAGTTATGATTACCAGCTCTATTTTCTATCCTGTATATAGTTTTGTTTTCTCTTTGCACCCCATCTTTAGTAGTGTTGGGGCTTTTTTTTACCTACCACACCACTATCTTTTCTTCTATCACTCTTCCCCCTCTTATCTTACCTTTTTGTTCCCTAGTGTTTCTGCCCTCTTTTCTTTCCTCTTTCCCATCCTACTTCTTTATAGGGTTAGATGAATTTCTATACACAACTGAATGGTTATGTTATTTCCTCTTTAAGCCAAAACTGATGAGATCAAGCTTCAGACAATCTTCATTCAAATATAAGATACAGGAAAGATTCTTTTGCAACTTTACTTTTATGGAAATGTTTTCTACAACTTCACATGTGTTTTCTTAATTATGGGTGTGGATAAGAAAGAAAAACCAGAAGTCAAAAATTTTTAAAAATGTAAAAAGAAAAAAAATAAAGAACCTAACCAAAGCAAAATATTTATGAATTAACAGCGGATAACGTTCTTCCCAAAGATGAAGCAATTCTGCCTAAACAGCCATCTGCTCCTTTCTCACTTTCCCACATTGAAAAAAATATGGTAAATACTTATTTAGGTGGGCTAGAGAAAAGAAAGAAGAGAGACAGGAGGAATCAAGATGGGACAGGGGAATCATTGTCCATGATTTTTCATGGACAATGAATAGGTGAATTGGGCCTGAAGGAAAAAGGAGAGAAAGCATATATGGGCTAATCCTAACTTTGAGAGAATATTTAGGTCAGAGATCCAGTCCAGAAAATCCCATGTTCCCCAACATGAAAAGGCTGAAGCTTCTTTGCATCCCACTCTCAAGAGTACAATAATTTTTAAATTGTCTCTTCTATTTTCCAGGTCAGCTGTTTTTCCAATGAGGTATTTTATATTTCCTTCCTTTTTTCATTCTTTTTAGTTTGTTCAACTGATTCTTGCTCTCTCATAGACTCATTAATTTTCATTTGCCCCATTCTAAATTTTAGTTTTCTTCAGTTAGCTTTTATATTTTCCATTTGGTTAATTCTACTTTGGAAGATGTTTTCTTTAATTTTTTTGCATTTGACCAATTATATTTTTAAGGAGTTTTCTTTAGTCAATTTTTTTCCCTTTCTTTTCCAAGCACTTGACTCTCTCATACATATCTCTCATTTTTTTTTCATTTTTTCTTTTACCTCTGTTATTTGACTTTTAAAGTCTTTTATATGCTCTTCCAAGAAGCTTATTTGGATTTGAGACCAGTTCATATCACTCTTTGAGATTTCCTCTATAGACATTTTGTCCTCATTTGAATTGATGTTTTGATCTTCTCTGTCACCATAGTAGCTTGCAATAAATCAAGGTTCTTTTCTGTTTCTTGCTCGTTTTCTTTCTTTCTTTCTTTCTTTCTTTCTTTCTTTCTTTCTTTCTTTCTTTCTTTCTTTCTTTCTTTCTTTCTTTCTTTCTTTCTTTCTTTCTTTCTTTCTTTCTTTCTTTCTTTCTTTCTTTCTTTCTTTCTTTCTTTCTTTCTTTCTTTCTTTCTTTCTTTCTTTCTTTCTTTCTTTCTTTCTTTCTTTCTTTCTTTCCTTCCTTCCTTCCTTCCTTCCTTCCTTCCTTCCTTCCTTCCTTCCTTCCTTCCTTCCTTCCTTCCTTCCTTCCTTCCTTCCTTTTTTTGTTTGTTTTGGTATTTACTCTTTAAAAAAAAATTTTTATGGTTGAGTTCTGCTCCTAGAATAAAGGGAGCATTGTTCCATTCTATGCAGCTCTGAGTTTTTGTTTTGAACACAGGGGCCCCTTGTATTTGTAGCGGGGTAGCTTTATCTGTTCTTTCCAGGAACCTTGTTTCTCAAAATTATTCTTCTGAGCTGGCACTGGGGTCTGGCCCATTGGTTTGTTTCACCACTAAGCCAGGACCAAGGGTTTCAATTGCTGATCTACTATAATTAAGATACTCACCAGTTTTCCCACTCTGTCTGATCTGGGCTAAACACCTCTTACATTCCAGTGAGACTGACCTTTCTTGAAATTTTTCCAAAATATCTTGACCAGGAGGGTGCTTTCATTCCATCAGACTCTGTTCAAAGGCTTGATTTCAAGGTAAACTGGGGGAGCTCAAGCAGCTTCCTGGCTTCATTCCATCAAGTTGGCTCCACCCTTGGAAATCTATGACTTTTCTCAGTTTACATATTGAATTGTTTTCAAAGCCAAGATTAAGGATAGGGAAGATATGACTCTAATTTGCCAGGTTTTTGTGAATGAACCCCACCAAGCCATTCTCATACACTTTTAAAGGCTATTTATTAATCCAACTTTGACAGTGTTTTCAGAAATCATTAGATTCTCTAACATTCTCTTTACCTTCACATATATTTACTTGTGCTTCTTTTCAAATTTGCAATACATCACAAATTCTCTTTTCTTCCCATATTAATCGGAGAAAACCAGCATCTGCCAATAGTAACAGCAGGTACTTCTGTAGATATTAATTCCATTAAAAAACCAACAATAAATAAAAACAAATTAAAAAATCAATAGAATGAAGGAGCAGAGTACCAAGTATGCTTTACTATTTTAGGCAAATAGATCAGCACTTTTGTTTTCATGTCATTTTTTAACCTTCCCTCTAAGACAGTCTGATAGAAAAGCTTAAGACTAGAGGGCCTTGTCTATTGTTTGTAGGTATAGCTGGATCATATAGCATTTAGCATGTGGAAAAGCAAAAGTGTCAGTCCCTTGCTGATTTTCAAGCTGGCTTTAACAGCTCCATCATCACTGAAAATAGCCGTCTCGCTACCTTTGCTAGGGAAACTGTGTCAGCCTCCTGTTTAATGAGAACTATGTTCACTTCTTGGTAACACAGTTTCCACTGTAATATGAGCAACTCTTCAGTGGCAACAGGGATGGAGCTGAAGGCTATGTGTGGAGAATGTGTTTACTTCATGCTCTGAAACATGAGCACATTTAGAGGCCTTCTAATGGTAGCCCTTATATGCGTGATTGCAGGTGTTTCTCTTAGGCTGTTTCTTCCCCAGCACAGCAAAGTAGATTATTTGAAATAATCACTAGAAAATACACAGACCCAGCAGATTTTTATTTTATTTTCCAAAAATCCAGTGGCGCAAAGATACAAAGCACTCTGGCATTTTCTCAGATAATAAGTGTCAAGGTGCTAGCGTAGAAATGACATTTGTTTCTATAAAAGTCTAGTACAGTCTTAAAAGAAAGAAGAAGAAAACAAAATTGACCAGTTCACTAATATATCTTATCAGTTTGTTCTTCTCATTCTAAGATTTCTTCCCTGTCCTTATTCCTGATTTGTCAAAAAAAAATTTGAGTTGACTCCTGGAGCAAGTCAAGTCGTTATCCAGGAATCTTCCTAATGTCCAGAATTAGTTACTGGAACTTTAATTGTGCTACCTATACCTATTCTCAACATTCCCCTATTTTTCAAAGTGACTTGTGCACTTGTGCACTTATCAGGGCAACTGTTGGATAAGCCACTTGACTTCTTACATCATATTCCATCTTTCAGACTATCAATCAGCCAACAAATACATATTAGCAAGCCATTCTGTCTCTAGACAGTACTGGGCACTGGACATTATGAATTTTTTTCTATATTCAAGTAACTTGATCTGATTGTCAAGACAACATAAATACTCATTACGTAATTAAGAGATAGATGTGATACTATCAGGTAGAATCTCTGTTATGAAATGGATAAATCATTGGTCCTGGGACTAGTAATATTTGATTTTAAATCCTGCCTCAGATATCTTGGGCAAAAGTCACTTAATTGCTCTCAGTTTCAAATTTCTCATCTGAAAAATATAGGGAATTTTAGTACATTTCTCATCTGTTTCTACATATATAAACCTTATATAGTCTTAAATGAGGTAATATATAGATAATATATAGTGCTCTTACTTTTTGTGTAATCTATTATCTTATCTTTCTCTGTAGACTTTTTACAGTTTTATTCAGTCAATCTGAATACATGTTTATTTTGTATTTTTTTATTTTTGTTTTGCTGAGGCAATTAGGATTAAGTGACTTGCCCAAGGTCACACAGCTAGGAAATGTTAAGTATCTGAGACCAGATTTGAACTCAGGCCCTCCTGACTTCAGGGCTAGTTCTCTATCCACTGCACCATCTAGTTGCCCCCTGAGTACATGTTTATTACCCCAGATTACTTAACCTTCCTTAGTTTGTGACCTGAGTGAATCCAGGATAAGACCAACCATGTATATTCTTGGGACATATATTCTATGACCATTGATTACAAGTATTTCACATCCTCTGATACAAACCTGCCTGTGAAACTAGAAAATTACTCAAAAGATGTGGTCAAGAATGCAGCTCTTATTGACCTTTCAGTATTTAGTCCATGATATGCCTAAGACCACAAGCAACTTCTGGCATGGTCTGTTGCACAAATTTTTCCCTAGGGACAAGTATGGCATAATGAAATACAAATATAGATACACCAAAAAAATCAGCTAAGTCACTGGACACTTCTTCAGTAGCAAAACATGCCTCACTTGACTATCTTATTTACCTGCCTTTTAAAAAACAAATATCAATTATCATAGCATAAAGGGCAGCAAGGTAGCATAGTAGATAGGGTGTTCAGTCTGAAATAAGGAAGACATGCATTCAAATCTGATTTGACACTTATTATTGTGTTACCTTAGTCAAGTTATTCAATTAACCCTATTTGTCTCAGTTTCCTTATCTATAAAATGAGCTGGTGAAGGAAAGAGCAAAGCACTTCAGTATCTTTGCCCCTAAAACCCCCAAAACTCAGATGGATTCATGAAAGTCAGAGATGACTAGTTGACTAAGCAACAAGCCACAAAATAATTGGCCATTCTAAAAATGGTAATGATGATAGTTCAGGATCTCCCTGTTTTTATAACGTGACTACAAGCACCTGAAATGTAGGAAAACATCTGATGGCTATGTTCAGGCTTTTTGGCAACAGTTTCCACTTTCTTGCCCTGCATGGTTTCATGCTTGTTTTGAATCTGCCAGTTACTTGTCATAGGGACATGGGAAAATTGCTCAATTTCTTTGTCTCAGTTTTTTCTTTCCTATAAAATAAAGATATGCAGATGAATTACTCTTTGCTATTCTAGGAATCTAGATGAGCAAACCATCATAGTTATGCTTTGAGCTTATGCCCTATTTGTCCATTAGAATTTAGGTGATATACCTTTCCTGAGCAGCCCATATATAAAAATGAGAAAGCATTACACTGAAATGATATATTCTATGCTAAGATATATAGTTCTCATCCCCCAACTGCCAAATGTGTTGTATTTTTTCATTGGCACAGAAACAAAAACTGAAGAGACTTCTGAAGCTCAAGAAGATGACAAAAAGAAAATTCCTCAGAACATAACCCAACATCATATACATCACATGAGGCTTCAAGGAAAACTGGAAGAGACTGAAAAAGAGGCTACCATGATACAACAAAGTAAGTATTAAAATTGAGGGTTTTTTGTAACAACTGTGCACATAATGTGAGTTTTCTCTTATCTCAGCTCTCAAGTCACATATTATGGGTCCCCCTTCATTATTTTTTAAAAGTTACCTTAGCAGAAGGTGATGAAAATTCAAATGGTTTTGACTAGCATAGAGAATGTCACTACAGATTGATGCTTTCTACCAAGAGGTATCACATCCAGCCTTTGATTTAGTAACATAAGTTTTAGGGAATATCTTGGAGCACTAAGAGGGTAAATTACCGACAAGTTAAGGGTAAAATGGCTTTGAAATGTTAGCTATGAGTACAATTTCCTGATACTAAGCTCAACTCACAATCCCATGATGCCTCTAAATTAAAATAATTAATTTAATAGCCCAAGCAATATTTCTCTCAACTGTTACAGAAATGCCTGAGTTGGGAAGAGAATTGGGAATTGGTAAGGGCATAATGTTACTGAATACACATAGCAGTGGTAGTCTTGCCAGTCAAGTGAATTAGAACCAGAAGAAATGAGGTGGCAAAAATTTAATGGAAGTCAGATAGCAAGGGTAAAATAGTTTCAGTAGCATTACTTTGCCACTCATTTTTTGATTCACCAAGTATCATTGAATGCTATTGATGTGCACAGAACTGTTGAATAGTTTCAATAATTAATTAGTTTTTAAAATGTTATTGTAATTTTTTATTTTGTTCTTATCCCACTTCCCCAATTCAATCACAAATAAAAAGTGAAAGAAAATGAGATAGAGGGAAAGGGAAGGAAAGGAGAGAAGGGGAGAAGAGAGAAAGAGGGAAGAAAGGAAAGAAAGAAGGAAGGAAGGGATGATGGATTTTCTTTTTTTATATGACTATAAATAGCTTAGATTGGATTCCTTGAGATATATTGCATGTACTAGATTATTTATCAATTTAAATATATTCTTTATATATTTTAGAAATAGGACCAGAAAATTTACCAGAAAATCTTGCTACAAAACTTCTCCTCCAGTCAATTTTATCCCTTCAGTTCTTATTGATATTGGATTTGTTTATAGAGGAGAAAATTTTTAAATTTTATATAATCAAAACAACCTATTTTGTCATGCATGCTACTTCCTATCCTTCATTTGATCATAAAATTTCCATCTATTAGAATAGGAAGCACAGTGGATAGAGTACTGGGCTTATAGTCAGGAAGACATGTGGTCAAATCTCTAAGTCACTTAATCTCTCTTTGGATAAAAATAATATCTATATCAGAAAACTGTGAGATTCAAATGAGATAATATTTGTAAATCAGGTAGCACAATTCCTTCTCCATTCCTTTTATTTTTATTTTCCTTCTCCATCCCCTTCTCTTTTTGTTTTCCTCCTTCTTTCTCTTTTCATAGTTTTGAAAAGCAATTTCTTCTTTGTTTCACTCATTTGTTTTGATTTGCCTTTTTATATCTATGACATGTATCTTTTAGAAGTATTTTGGCATAAGATATGAGGGTTTATATAAGCCTAATTTTGTCATAATTTATTTTTTAAATTAACAGAAAATCATAGACCAATTTCATTAATGAATATGAATGCAAAAATTCAAATAAAATCATAGCTGAAAGATTGTAAAAATACATTACAAAGATTATATACTTTATGATCAACTATAATTTATACCAGGAATGTAGGGTTGGTTTAATATAAAGAAAACTATTAATATAATTGATTACATAAATACTAAAAGTAAAAAATTATTACATCAATAGATGCAAAAATTTTTGATAAGTTCAGCATTCATTTCTATTAAAATACTTGAAAGCATCAGTAAGAATGAATTTTTCTCTAAATTAAAACCACCAGCAAGTATTATTTGTAATGAAGATAAAGTACAAGTCTTTCTAGTAAGATCAGTATGAAACAAAGATGTCCATCATTACCAATATTATTCAGTATTGTATTGGAAATCCTAGTAATAGCAAAAAAAAGAAAAAGAAATAAAAGCAATCAGAATAAGAAATGAGATAATAAAACTTTTTTTATAGAAAATGTGATGATATACTTGAAAAATCTTAAAGACTCAGCTATCAAGTTAGTTGAAACAATAATTTTAGCAAAATAAATACACATAAATCATCAGCATCTCTATATGTCAAAAATAAAACTCTGCAAGAAGAGATAGTAAAAGATACACCATTTAAAATAACTTTAGATAGTATAAAATATCTGGGAACACATCTGCCCTAACAAGCCCAAAAACTATATTAACAGAATTTTTAAAAAAACAACTTTTTAATACAAATAAAATAAAATTTGCTCAGAAGCTGATAGGGCCTATGTAATAAAAATGACAATTTTACCTAAACTAATTTATACTGAATGCCATACCAATTAAATTACTAAAAAATATTTTATTGAATTAGAAAAAATAATTAATTTAGAAAAACAAAAAAGTCAAAAATATCAATGGAAATACTGAAAAAAATTGTACATGTAGGAAGTTTAGCAATATCATATCATAAACTACATTATAATCCAGCAATTATCAAAGTTATCTGGTACTGGCTAATAAAAAAAAAAAAACAGAAAAAAAGGTCAATGAAATACAGAAGATATCAGTTTGCAAAAGCAAATAAGCAAAATAATCTTGTACTTAACAAATGTAAAAACTTAAGATTGTGGGATAAGAATCCTTTATTTGGTTAAAAAAAATTTCAAAAATAGAAAGTAGAGGGGCAGAAACTGGGCATAGACTAATATCTTACACTATTTATCAAAAAAAGAAAGTCAAAATGGTTACATGACCTAATTATAAACAGACATATTACAAGAAAATGAGAAGAACATGGAACATATCACTTATCAGTCTTATGGATAGGATAACAATTGATAAATAAATAAGAGAGAAAGGTTTTTAAAGTTATGTATAAAATTAATTAATAATTTTTTAGCTTTATTTTTCTTTCTTTTTTTCCTCTCATTTTCAGGATTTCTCTTTTGGTATTTAGTTGGCTTTTTGTTGATGGTATTTTTCCATTGTTTAATTGTAAATCCCTCTTTTGTTAATAAAAATGTTTAGTGACATGAAATTTTGCCTAAGAATTGCTTTGGCGCATGCCACATTTTTTGGTATGTTATTTAATTGTTGTTACTTTCCTAAATGAAATTTTCTATTTTGCTTATGATTTGTTCTTTGATCTACCAGTTCTTTAGGAGTTAGTCCCTGGTTGATTTTTGAAACTTTGCAGAAGCCTTTTGATAAAATTTTATCATATAGTGATAGTAAAGGGTGTTTTTTACTTCTGCTTTTATATGTTTGTATGATTTTTATGTGCAACTAAACATCCAGTTTTTATAAAAGTGCCTTGAACATTTCTATTCTCATCCAAAAATTGCTAGTTGTCTATTATATTTAACTTTTCTAAAGTATATTCACAACCTTGAATTCTTCCATGTTTGTTTTTTTTAATTGGTTAGATTTATCTAGAACTTAATTTTTTAAAATAATTTTTATTACAACTTTATTACAATTTTAAAATGTATTTAGATGTTATTCAATTCTATAGCTATATATTAAGAATGAAAATTACTTAATGGCATAAGTACAAAATGTTGTTTTCCTGTTTTTTCTCTTTTAATTAAATCAGTTTTTGCTATTACCTTGTTTGAAATCTTTATTGTTACTCCTGTATAGTTTAAGTTAAAGATTCTAGACTCTGCCACAAATTATTTTAATACTGTGTGAATCTTTATGTTTCAAATATGTTTCATGTAAAATTACAGATGTTTTGGATTCCTGTATTCCACTATCTTCTTCCCTATTATATATAATTTAATGCTATTTGCATTTACAATTATCTATTTTCTTATCTTTTTTTTTTTTGTTTGTTTGTCTCTCTGCTCCTCATCATTCTTTGTTACAAGTTCTTACCCTTTCTTTTCATTTCATACTTCTCTTCAAGATTCTCTTTAGGGTGTTTTTTTTTTTTTTTTTCTAATGACTTATCCTGTCATTAATCTGCTTTCTTTGTTATCTCCCCTTTTCTTTCCTCTTTATCCTTTCTGTATCTCTTGTATGCAATTTTGTATCAAATTTTGTATATGTATGTATTATGCACTCTATCCTTTTTTTTAACTGTTTAGATGAACATGAAGTTCAAATGATGTCCACTCAAACAAGTAATATACAAATGTAATATTCTCGGTGGTTTTCTGGAGGTCTTGGAGCAGCCTTCTTTCAGCAGATTAATCACCACAAGAATAGCCAGGTGTTAAATTCCAAATCCTTTATTATCTCCTTCATAATCTATTATCTAAGTACATGTACTAAACTAGAGAACTATTAATCACCATGCTAAACTAGATAACTATTGTCTTATCAATTTCACTGACTTAACACCTTGTAAGAATCCTGGTTTCAGAGTTCAGCCCATAACATCTCCTGCTTTCTTTTGTTTTAGAAGATAGGTGGTCATGCCCTCCCTGACTTCTCAGGGAGGTGAGAACCCCAAAAAGGTAGTGATCATGCCTTCCCTTACTTCTCAGAAAAAGGGGTGAAAACACCAAAAAAAGAGGTGATCACACCCTATCTGACATCTCAGAAAGGAAGATGAAACCACCAAAAGAAATGGGGAATCAAACCAGATTAGCTGGTTTCTGAAGGGTCTCACTTGAAATGGGTATACATAAATCCATCAACATGGGAGGTATTATATATAAACAACATGAATCAACATGAGGAATTATACATGTCCATAAATCCTAGAAATAGTCTAAAACCAATTTATTGTTCATTACTTCATGTGTCAGGGAATCCAATGATTCCTGCAGACTTTGAAGTCCTGCAACAGTCTCATTATCAGCCATGCTCTTTCAGTGTCAAATGTTTCTTAGGTCTTTTTTGTTTCAGGGTTTTTTTTTTCCTCTTTTTTTCTGTCTCTCTCAAGGTGCTTATTGGCATCCATCTGATTCCTTCTCCATCTGTAGAAATATAAGCAAACCCTATATCTCAAGTGGTTAACCTATCTAGTCCCTTTCATTAACCACTTTCGGGATTTCTCCTCATCACCTGCACTTGCACTGAATACTGCCCTTCTGTTGGGTTAAAAAGCCTGTATTCTCCCCAGTAGTAGTCACTTCCTCCCATCTGATTGCTTTTTGTCTGATTGATCATGTAATCCCTTTCTTCCATCAGATTGTTTCTCTGTTGATTAATCAAAGTCCTGAACTTCTAAAGATTCTCTGGGTGTAAACTCAGCTACCATCATACCCTACCTGTTTTTTTGTATGAGGTCTTAGAGCTGGGCTCAGCCTCTCATTTCCCTGGGTCAATCTACATTCTGAAGCCCAGTGGAAGCCCTTGTTGTATTTTGTTCATGGGGTTTTGGATCTTGTTCTCTCATCCTGTCTTCTCACTCTGTCAATATGCCTACATTGAGCTTTCAGCTGCCATACCAATTACCAATGTGGTAAACCACACTGAAAGCATTGACGAGTCTCTCTGGAAGTCCCTTGCCAAGAGGGACCCTGTCTTCCTATGTTCTACATCATAGCCTGGGTATAAAAGGCATTTGTACCCACTGTGGCACAGCATCTTATGATCTCCTCTAAAGGAGCATCCTTGTGTAGTCCAAGAATAATTCTTCTACAAACCCATTAGCATTTTCCTTAGCCAGTTGTCTTATAATAATTCCTGTAGCTGCATTTTCTCCAATCGTTGATATGACAGCTGTCTGCAGATGTCTCACAAAATCAGCAAAATGTTCATTGGGACTTTGCTCTATTTTCATGAAGGCTTCCCCTCTATCTTGTCCCTGGAGGGTGCCTCATGCTTTGATAGCAGCAGAAGCAATTTGCTCATATGCTGAAGCATCTGTGTATTGACCTTTACCTGCTAGTTGATCAAAGGTGATTTGTATATTAACTCCAGTTTGCCTATTTTGTTGGGCTTGTATTCTACAAAGTTGACTATATTCAGAAAGCCACAACAAGTTTTTCCAAGTTCTAAACCATGTCCTTAATATATATTTCCAATCACTAGGAATTAAAATTTCAAAAGCCAAATTCTCTAATGCCATCTTAACATAAGATGATGTAGCCCCATAAAGAGTACAATCCTTCTTTAAATTTTTAATAATTTCCAGATCAAAAGAAGTGTATCTTCTCCTGGCTTGACCTGAAGAGTCAATAACAGGGTATGCATTTATTTTAAAATCAGATATATCCTGACTTTCATTTTTACCTTTAACTAGTGCCTTTTTTAATCTTGTCATAGGCTGCTTCATAGGTAATGCTGATTGTGTCACTGCCTCTCCCCCTTCTCCTTCTCCCTCCATCCATGAAAGGTTCATTGAGGGGGGAGGGTCATGAGATGGGGAATGTCCTAATGGCTCCTGCTGTAAAGCACCACACTCCTTAATTTCATCAGAATTGTACTTAGTTCCTTGTCTAATTCTTCACAATTTTCACCTACTTTGTCAGTATCCTCCCCCTCCTGCACTGTCTTCTTTTTCCTTATTTTATAACTTATATAATTCCTTAAAGCCAGTTGTATTAAGTTATATGTATAGAGTGTTTCTTTATGAATTGAATTAGGGCCATTATCATTGAAATATTTACTTAGTTGCTCTCCTACTAATTTCCACTCATCTGGATGTAATTCTTTTTCCTTTGAGAACTAAGGAGATGTGTAGTATAATGTTTCTAAAGTTCAATGATCTGTTCCCAACTTACAATCAAACCTTGGTTTTTTATAGCTTTTGACACATTTTCCTTGAGGTGGAAAAGAAGGCTGTTTTCTAAACATTTGTCTCATTTCAACTGAAACACTACTTTAGCCCTTAACAAAGTTTCCTTCTTGTCTATTTTTGTACTTACCCTAATTTCTGGGTCACAGAGACTTTTCCACTGAACTCAGTTTGGATTGTTGATTGTAAATCCTTTGTCACATGTTCAGGTGCCAAAATGTAGTGTTCTTGTTGGTTTTCTGGAGACTTGGTTTCAGTGGAGAAGTGAAGGAGGCAGCCTACCACCATGGTGGTGTGAGAAAGAGTGAATGAATCTGGCTCTCAGTCCCTGCTGGCTCTTATATACTCTATTATAATTACATTATCATAGGTGTGAATCTTGTGGAACTATATTAAGTACCAAGTACATGTACTGAACTAGAGAACAATAATCACCATGCTAAACTAGATAACCATTGTATTATCAATTCCACTGACTTAATATCTTGTAAGAATCCTGGTTTCAGAGTTCTGGCCCATAACATCAAAATAAGGACAAAAGGCATAAATTGGGGGTTGAATTGATAAATGTGAACATTTACATGCTTTGATAGATGTGATATAGGAATTTCTTTCAGATACATTTCAGTCTTGTGACTACCTTATTCAATCAAATCTGACTTGCTATTTCTTCTAATATGTAATCAATTGATGTTTTAAAATCTTCAAACTTTATTCTGATCATTCAAAATCAATTGGACATTACTCCTCTCAAAAATTCTGCAATTTAGACAAGCTCGCATTCTTTTAATTCTTCAACCCTTCTCCTACATTAGTGTCTTTACACTGCCCAATTACCTAAGTATCCTTCCCTTCTTTATCTGCACCTCATGGAGTTCCTCCCTTCATTGAAAATAAAGTCAAGTGCTATCTGAATAAAGCCTTTTTTCTTGTTCTACAATTGCTATGTGCTCTGTCTCAAACTACTTTATGTTTGGCTATTTTGTATTTATTATAAAAGTCTCTGTCTCTCTGCTTCAGTCTCTGTATCTCTCCCTTCGTCTGTGTCTTTGTTGCTCTCCACCTCTCTCTGTCTCTCTCTGTGTCTCTGTATCTGTCTCTTATCTAGACTTTCTGTCTCCATTAGGATGTTAACTGAGTCTCAGCAGAGATTGTTTCATTCTTTGTACATCAGAACATAGCATATTTTCTGGCACATAGTAGGTATTTAATAAATATGTATCACTTGATTGATTTATTGTTGTCAATCTCTTCTCTGCCATTTTTGTTCATGTCTTCATAGAAATCAGCCACCATTCTCTGCTCATTACACTATTGATAAAGTCAATAAAATTTTTTACAGATTCCTAAAAGTGTTTTAGGGATTTAAGAATCTCTATCCCTATGCACAAAAATAATCTATGTTCCTAATTATTCTAAACAATAGTCAAACATCATCATATTTACATGTGATAAAGAAATGTCAACATCATAAGGTTGGAGTGTCTATTGAAGAACAGCATTGTGTAACATGACTTATGTTTTATAAAATAAGCTCCAGGTTTTATTTTAGTTTTTCAAATCAGAAAATGAACAGCTTTTTACAGTTACCAAATGCTCCCATTTTTTTCTGGTGTCCATCATGGAAATGGAATAATATTCAGAATTCCTAAGGATTCTTTACTAATTTAATGTTCTTGAGCAAATCCCATCAAGTGTTAAAGCTTCAGTTTCATGAAATGGAAGTAGTAACCTCTTTGCTTCTTTCTCACAGGATTTGTTGTGAGAAACATATGAGTGAATATATACATACATATGTGTATACACATATACACATATGTATGTACCTTTTAATAGAAAAATATTTGTATGTTTGCATAAGGTGTTTACCAGATCTATTATTTCATCAATATAAGGTATTTCTTACATGGACTTTTCTCTAGCAATGTAAATAAATGTCCTATCTATTATTTCCAGTTTGGGGGAACTGCCTATGTCTCAGGCTAAGTAACACATTAGGGTTTCTTATTCAGTATGTATCAGAGATGGAAATTTGAGCCTTCTTCCTTACTTCAAGATTGGGTGTCATTCTAGTATCCCATGATAGCATATTCTGAAGTATTATTATAATGGTATGGAGTGTTTTAAGGAAATAGAGGAGAAATATAATGTACCAAATCCGAAATCCTTGAAAATTCCATTTAATATATGCTTCACACCATTCCCTTAGATGTCCTTGCCTGCTTTATTGTTCTTGGAGCTATTTAGATTTTGATTTTTGTGAAGCCTCCCTGGTATAATTTACTTTATCTATATGCAGGACAGATGCTTAGAATAGTCTCTTGGCTCCAGATTCCATAAAGAGAAATTTATCCAGTCACATTCCTTGGCTAACTGTTGGAGTGATGCTAATCTCCTCTATAATCTAATATGGCCATCTACATGAATCTTATCAATGCCACTTAAGTTAACTATGTTAAGCAGTCAACAATACCTTGGTGTTTTATTAAGCTATATTTTTTATGTGATGACTTATTAATAAATGATTAGAGAAGAAACAAGGATTACAGATAGAAGACATCTGTTATCTAAATCTTCCCCTGGGAAGCAGTAGATCTGTTTCCTGGTTTTTTTTCCTAAACATCATCTAATCTTAACAGCATAGTTCCCAGATATGCCTGTGTCACAATGAGAAGAGATGTGAATACTTGGAAAATAGTAAGGAGCAAGAAATCTGAAAAGATAGGAAGGGACCAATTTGTGAAATTCTTTAAAAGCCAAATATAGATCTTTTTTATATTACATCCTAGAGGTAATAGGGAGCCACTGACGTTTGTTGAATAAGGGTATAAAATTATCAAATGGCTTTTGGAAGATTAGTTAACAGCTGAATGGAAAATGGACTTAAGTAGGGAAAGACTAAGAAGAATACCTAACTTCAGGTTATTGCAGTAGTAAAGGCATGATATAGGTGTGTGTGTGTGTGTGTGTGTGTGTGTGTGTGTGTGTGTGTGTGTATGTATGTATGTATGTATATATACCAAGTGGTGACAGCTTCAAAAGAGAAAAAGAGACAAGAGATATTATAAAAGAAGATATGCAGATCTTGGCAACAGATTAGGTATGGGAGAGTCATCCAGGCTGGTGCACCTGTGTGACTGGAATACTAATGGTATTATAATTGGAAAGTTAGGAAGAGGGGAGAATTTTGAGGGAAAAGAGAATTAGTTTAACTTTAGATATGTTAAATCTAATACAGAGCTAATAATTGAATATCTGAGTCATGAGATCACTCATTTTTAGAATATATAGTATATAGAGAGGAGAAAGCCCAGAATGCAGTCTTGAAGGACACCTACAGTTTACAGACATGAGCTAGATGAAGAGTCATCAAGGATTGTTCAGTTAGGAGGAGAACTAAGAAAGAGTAGTATCACATACCCAAATTAACTACAAAGAACATATAAAGGAAAAGGTTATCTGCATCCAGAGAAATAAATGATAGATAGAAATCTGTATAGCATGATTGTACATATATAAGCCTGAAAATACATGCATACATATTTGTGTCTGGTAGCCATCTCTGGGTGGAGGAGTGGAGAAAAGAAAGAAAGAGAAAAGAAAGAAATTTACTTCATAACTATTTTATATTTAAAAGGAATAGCAAATGGTACAAAAATAGGAAAAAACAAACAGAGCATTGAGGAGAAGAGGATGGGGTCAGGGAGAAGGTATAAAAAAAATAAAAAGGAGAAGAAAATAAGTAATTCAGCAAAACTAACCAATTTCTCCAACCAAGTTTGACATTATATTCATTCCTCCATATTATACATCCAGAATCCTCCACTTCAGCAAAGAAGAGAGGGGAATGCATTCTTATATCTCGTTTGGAAAGCCAGTCTGATGTACCTGTTATTTCATTTGCTACAAGGGAAAGTCTGGTGGCATAACATACTCAAGATATCAACTATGCCATACTGCTTGTGAGATTCACTTGAATTGTAGTTTGTTCAACTAATATTTATTGATCACTTGCTAGTGGCATAACACTAAAAAAATAATGATAATTATTTATACTTGCATCCTTTTCTATGATTATCAAATGTTTTTACCTATATTTTCTCATTAAATCTTCACAAAATTGCTATGACACAAGCAGAACAGGCATTATGATCACAATTTGATCACAATTATGATCACAAAGAAGAAACTGAGATTCTTAGCAGGAAACTAATTTGTCTGGTCAGTGATATGCCAGAGCCAGCTCCAAAAAGTTTGAAAGCTGTTAAATTTTCAGCTTACCACCTCAAATGTTAGCAAAAGCTAAAAATCAGAGAGTAATTTATTTTAATTGCCTAGATTTAAGAGGATGGAGAGAAATGTTAATAATGTAGATTAAACATAAAACTAAGGTGACTCAGTCGATAATGTGTTGGGTCTAGTATCAGAAGACTCATTTTCTTGCATTCAAATTTGGCTTCAGACACTTTCTAACCGTGTGACCCCCAGGCAAGTCACTTGAACTTCTTTGTCTCATTTTTTTTTTTAATCTGTAAAATGGGCTGGAGAAGGAAATGCAAGCCGGTTGAATACTTTGTCAAGAAAACTGCAATTAGGGCTGCAAAGAATCTGACACAACTGAAAAAATTAAAGAGTCCTTTGTACATTTTTTTCCCCTGGAGAGCCATTTCATGGCTGTTGAAACTAGAGTTCAAAGGAAGGCACCTGAAACATCTCAACTGCCCCTTCCAAGGAAATTGACGTTCACCATAATTTTGCAGATAAAACAAACATGATATCTTTAAAAAACAATCTAGTGGTTTTTACATCCATCCATCCATCCATATACATACATGTGTGTTTGTGAGTATGTATATGTAAAATGCATATGTGTATATATATATACATGCATGTATATATTCTTATTGGTTTAAAAAAAACTCAAATGACTACAATCAAAACAACAACAACAAAAAGATACTATACATAATATATGTGTTTGTACCTGAAAAGTGGTAAGAGTTATAAGAAATGAAAGTGACAGAGTTTACCTGAAGTCCTCAATACATGCATAGGAAACTGATGTCCAGGAAAGCAAAATAATCCCTTAAGGTTCCCTAGATAGCAAATAGCAGAGCCAAGATTCAACCCTACACAATTTGATCCTAAGTCAAGAGCTCTTTCTATAATACTTGGCTATGTCTAGATGTGGGAAACTGACAAGCTACACTGGGTGGTCATGGAAGAGTTCACAATTTGAGCCACTGACTTCCTGGGTAGAGTAGAAATAGATTACCCACATCTTTTCCCTTCAGGAAACCCCAACCTCCTTTATCTAAGACTTGGCCAGGTTACATCACACCATTCCCATAGCTGGGATTTGTTTTGTTGTTCTGGGACTTAAAAAAAAAAAAGTGAGGATTATATAAGACACAGGAAGAGGTAAGTTGGAATCCCATCTTCTTATTTTAATGAGCATGTAACCCCAAGGCAGTGATGGGGTGAGATGGGAGGGAAAAGGAGAGAGAAACATGCTACTGATTTCTATGTTTTGATACTCACTATCCTCCTTTCCCCAAAACCCAAGTGTTCAGCTGTGTGCCTTAGGACACATATCTGCTATAAATTCATTTTTTATCTAATTTGTCTGAGATCTAAGCTTCCTGTGGAAGTCTGAGATCAAAGGATCTGATTCCTTCTGATGTTGGCTCTGACATATAATGTGTGCTGACTTAGTTCTGTCTATAAACTCGCAGTGGGAGGCTGCCATTCTCCCTTGGCACCTTTACATAGTGAACTTTCATTTCAGCTGGGGAGTCTGTCAGGTATGTTGCTGATTGGAGCTGCCATGTAAATAATTCATGGGGAGATTAAAAAAAAACTATTTTTTGGTGTGCAAAAGAAATCCAATCCTATATTGGTCTTTAATGAATAGTTTCTGACTTGAAGAAGAAAAGAAAGGAAGGGAAAATTTTTTGAATGTTTTCTTTCTAAACAAGGAGAACAATGCCTTCGATAGTTAGAATGTGGATGGTTTATGATGTGAATCTTCTTAATGAATGAGTTGGTTACATTGAGGGAAAAATTAAAGAGCTGGTCATTTTTAATGGGTTGCATCTACTTTTTTTGTCCTTTGACCATTAGATAATTCTGATTTGTTAGCAGCTTTGAGTTGGTGCCAGGTAGACATCACAGTTGGTACATGAGAACCAGAATGGCCAATTCACATTTTATATCTGATCTCTTCATGGGCTAATCACTTGGGCATAGCTAGAGCAAATATAGTAGCCTTAGGGCTACTATTGGATACTAATTTTGTATCTAGGACAATTCTGATTACTATTGTATTCAAGAGAATAGTATTTAATTATTAGCAGAGAAAAATGTGCCCAATCAAAGAACTTGAAATTTTCATATCAAGGAAAGAATGCTAAATTTCCCAAATCAAAAGGAGTTATGATCTAAGAGTACTGCTGTACAGTTAACAAAGTATTCCACAAATAAAGTCTAGGGTAACTATCAACACATGGGGGAATCTCAGCAAATTGAATTTTTGTATTTACAGAAATTATAATCCTCCCACTCCATGCCTCTCCTCTCACTATAGGTTCAGTAGACTTTGTGATATGGCTGACTATTTAGGACACTTCTCTTGTAGTTGTGATCAACCCAGTCTTTCTCTATAAAAAGTGGAACTTAAACATTCAACACATAATGGACTTTTTAAACAATGTTATAAATATGTCAAATGAGCAATTGACCAAATGATTACTGTGAAACTTGATGTTAATGAAATGCTTAAGAAACTATGTTGGTCAGGCAAACTTTTGTAGGATATGCCTGTATTTAAAAATAATGAGGTAAAGTAAAAGAAAATCATAGGAGTTGCATATGTCAGAAAATGATGGCCTAATAATTATATATATATATATATATATATATATATAATGGAGCTTGTGTTCTATATACAATGGGCTTAAGAAGTAGTATTATAAATAATACAAATGAGTAAATGGCCAAATGATACTATAAGTGAGTTTTACAACTTACTGTGGGATTTGGTTTTAATGAAGTACTAAAGAAGCTATAGAAGTCAGGGAAAATTTTTGCATGGTATGTCTGTATTAACAATAAGTGCAAGGAAAAGGGTTAATGAATTTAGAAGTGAGGCAAAGTAAAAGGGAGCTACATGTTTTCATACCACAAATGAAACAACAGGATCATGTGTGGTGGGAAATCATTGTCTTTGTATAGAGTAAGGCAAGACTCTTGAATTTGGCTAGGTGGCACAGCAGATAGAGTGCCTTGGGCTAGGAGTCAAGAAGATCTGAGTTCAAATGTGGCCTCAGACACTTACTATCTAAGGGACCTTGGCCTAGTCACTTAACCTTGTTTGCCTCAGTTTCCTCATCTGTAAAATGAGGGGGAGAAGGAAATAGTAAACCATTTTAGTATCTTTACCAAGGAAACTCCAAATGAACTCAATAAAGAGTTGGACATGACTAAAAACCTGACTGAATAACAACAACAAATTGTATTCAAATCTTGTCTATCGGTTTATTACCTGTTACCTTAAGTCATTCCACTTTTTAAAAATCTTATTTCCTCAACTTTAAAATAAGGAAATTGGCCTATTTAACTGGGACCACTCTTGTGGAATACTGGAAGTAAAATTTGGAAAGGAAATTTGGGTAGTGTTTAAGGCTTCTTCCACCACACCTGATCCTGTTGTTTCATTTGTGATATGAAGATGATCCTGGGTTCTTAAAGATTGTAATTCTATATCTTGAATTTGAGGAAGTAGTTCCAGAGACTGAAGAAGTGATCTGTTTTTCTGTCATGCCAATAAGCAAATGCTTACTGAACAAAGTGCCTCTATCTTTAACTTTTTAAGCAAAGTCATGTCAATGAGAAGCCAATGTCATTTATTGGAGCCATTGAATATTCACTCTCTATGGCTTAAAAGGAGGTGAAGAGGATTCTGAAATATGAAGGGGAGGTAGGAGGATTTAAAAAGCTGCTTAGTCTATACTGTGGCAGAGCAAATAGACATAGCTGATAGGCTTCAGGTAAGTGATTATTGATTGATTGGAGTAAGTGTTAATTTCATTGGCTAAGTAACACTTAATACCATAGATTTTTCTATGTAATCCTTTGTATTTTATTTTCTGAATTAAAAAAAAAAAAACATTTTGAGAAGGAGTTTATAAGTTCCTCTAGATGGCTCATGGGATCCATGATACAAAAAGGTTAAGAACTCTTGTTCTAAATGAAGCCCTTCCTGATCTCTCCCCAAATACTACTGTTCTTTCTCAAACTACCTTGTATTTAATTCCTTTTTGTTTACTTATATATATGATCTTTATATTTTATTATATATGTTTATATAGGATCTTCTCTCTTCTTCCCCAATCATTAGAATGTAAGCTCCTTGAGAGATGAGGTTGTTTCATTCTTTGAATTTGTATCCCCATTTTCCATCATGGGACCTGGAAAATAGTAATTACTTAATAAATGCTTTACCTCTCCACCTTTGCCATATATGTGTCACTATAACCTTTATATTATTTATATTTCTGAAATGTCATTAGAATCAATTCCTTATCTACTCCCTCTGCTACTAACTTAATTCAGACCCTCATCCCTTAGTGCTTACACTATTATAATAATAGTTACTAATTTGTCCCTTGCCTCTCCATCTTGCCTCCAATCTATTATACAAAGTGCTATCAGATTAATCTTTCAAACTACAAGTTTTACCACTTTTGATTTTGTCTAAAACCTTTCAAAGACACTTCTCTCCCCCCTTCAGAATAAAGTCTAAACTCCTTGGTGAATATTCAGAACCTGCTAAAGATCTGGTCTCAACCTGCTTTTTAGCATTGTTTTCCAGCACTGCCCTTTACATTCTCTATATTCCAGCCAAACTGGGTTGTCATTCCCTTAATCTGTCAAATATTTTTCTGACTTTTCTCAGTTTGCTCCTTCTCCCTAGAATATTCATACATCTTGACATTATGTATTTCAGTTAATATCTAGTCCAAATATTACTTACTTCATGAAACCTTCCCTAATCTCTCAAATGAAAAGATGATTCTTCCTTTAATGGCCTTCTTAGGTATTTGTCTTGGACTTCTCATAGAGGGCTTAAAACATTTTATGACAATAAAAAAAACATTTATTTTTGCATATGTCTTATCACTTCTAACTCTTTGAAGAATCTTCTGGATTCAGAATATAATATATGTACTTCTTATTTTCTTGGGGGCCTTTTGTAGATCCTCTTGAACTAAAATAAATTCAATTGTAATTTCAAGAGCTGGTAGGGTAAATTAAATGCTTATTTAGCTCTGTATCCATTAAAACTAGTCAATGTTCCAAGTTATCTAAATTAACTTGATTAACTTCTTGAAGGGGATATAAGGAAAAATGTAATATATAGATGTTGTACATTGATAATGGCAGATTCAGTCCTCCTTGAAACAAAAGTTAATATTTTAACATGATTCCTCCCCACTATATGAATGTGTCAAAAGTTTTTTCTTCCCTCTGATGACATGTCTATAATTTTAATGAAAGTTAAATGTATATACAATTTTTAAAATTGCTTTACAACTTTTCAGGAATATCTGCTTGCAAAAAAAAAAGTGGGGAAAGAAGGAAGCTAAAACTCTGAGTGATCAATTAGTTAATCTATAATCAATAAGTATTAAGTACCTATTATGTAGCAAGCAGTGTGCTGATCCCTGGAAATTCAAAGCCAAAAATGTAACAATCATCAAGGAGCCTAAATTCTATCAGGAGGATATAATGTGTATATATCCATTTATACCATTATAGGTGTATTTATAATTGAGAACGTGATTCCAGGCATTATTACTTGAAGGATTAGGGAAATTTCTGAAGAAAGTATAACTTGAACTGAATCTTGAAGGAAACTAGAGATAAGGAGAGGCAGAAGCAAGGGAAGAATACCTTTTGGCATGAAGGAAAGGTGATGAAAAGGCATGAAAATAGGAAGTAGAGTACCATACATAAGAAACAGTAAGAGTAAGGAATAGTTGATTAGACCACAGAGTGCATGAAAGTGAATATTGTGTAATAAGGTTGGAAATTTAAGTTGGGGCCAAGACTTTGAAGATCTATAAATAAAGCCATTTCTTCTTTTATTCCATTTCATAGATATGAGACAAAAGACCACACCAGGCAAACTGAACCATCTGCCTTATCAACAGTCATTGAATGAATTATCAAGACGAACATTCCGGACTGGACATAGGCAAGGAGAAATCAAGGAAGAAGGCACTTCCCCAATGGATAGCATTTCTCACCTTCCATCTCAAGACCATATTCTCACTGTCAGTGCTCCTGCTCATCAAGTAGCTATCCAGGAAGTCAGAAATTGGAAGGATGCTCAAGCACAGTTAGTTGAATATCAAATAGCAGAACAAGATCAATTACTAGTGTTATATCCTGGCTTCCATCAAGAAGGGCAAAGGCTACAGGAGCAGAGACATCCTGGAAAAAAAAAATGGTGACCTAGACCTCTGTTGGGAAAGGAAAACTTCCCAAGCAGAATCAGAGATTTTTCACCCATATTCATTACAGCAGTCATCTATTCTGGGACAATTGTGATCGAATAGAAGTATTCAATCGAATAGAAGTATATTTGAGTATTAAAATAAAAATATTGCAAATTCATCAGATTTAGATCAAGGTCAGAGAAAATCTGAGATATGAGAGGTGCCTGGAAGGGAATAAATTGGCATGGGTGTGTTTGTGTGTGTGTGTGTGTGTGTGTGTGTGTGTGTGTGTGTGTATGTGTGTGTATGGTGAAGGTGTCATACACACATACACATACTTGCTTTAAAATGGTGAACAGGGAATACTTCAAATAGTAATATAGTTTCTCTCCTATTCTACCATGGTCCAATCCATGGAACACAATTTTGGGCCTATAACAGATATACTAACTACTCAATCAATTGATGGAAACATTATATATGATTCTAGCAAGAAAGAAATAGCATTTCACCCAACAAATCAACAAATATTTATTAAATGACTATTATGTGACATAAAATTGGAGTAATGTTGACATATCAGGAGAAATTTCTGTGAAGGCTTGTTAGATACTTCAGACACACACACACACACACACATACACACACACACACACACACACAACAAGCTCAAAAGAAGAGTTTCCAAGGCAATCCCAATAAACTTAGGATAGAAAACTCCATCTACATCCAGAAAAAGAAATATGGAGATGGAATGTAAATCAATACATGCTATGTTCACTTCTTTTTTCTGTTTTTTTTTTTCTCTCCTGTGGTTTTTTCCCTTTTTTTTTTCTCTCAACATGATTCACAAAGAAATGTGTATTTAAAAAGTTAATATATATGTATAACCATAAAAAGAGTTATGAAAGACTCTGTTGATGTTGCAGATGTAAACACATAGTGAAATACTGAACATCCCGTAAGAGTATTTGAAGGAGGGGATAAAATTTCTAGTTATAAACTGTCAGAGCTAACCTTACACTTAAGTTACACTGAGGTAACTTCCTTTTTTTTTTTTTTTTACAAGCTGATTTTATCTCTTGCTTAGATTAGAATGTAATGATTATTGTGAGTCCAGAGCTGTTTGCTCCTCATGAAAATTTGCATATTACAATTGAAATTTGAGTGCTTGAGGATTTGAGGAAATATGGGGAGATAATCATCCCTGGACTAAATGTGTTCATTTGATCAATTCAGTCGATAATAGATCAAATTCACAACTGGAAAAGAGAGAGGTATGAAGAACATTAAAAAAAACCTTTAAAAAGACCAGAAGAAAGAGCTGTTTGTTGGTTCATTCTCAATTGAAGAGTCTTCTTTTTGAAAATTATAACCCAAGATATCCAAAGCCTGTGTGAAATAAATGAAGATAAAATAGAGTGAATTGCACAAAATTCATGTGTTTATCAAAAGATTTTATTGACATCTTTTGCTTTTCATACCATCTAGATTTCCCCTCTCTTTCCCAGTGAGCCATCCTTTATGAAAAATATTTAAGTAGAAGAAAAAAAAAAGTAAATGCAATCAATACATTAAAAAAAATCTGATGTTATATGCAATGTTCCACATCTGTTCCATAATATCCCAAACACAATGAAGTTTCATTAGAAAGTCCCATTTTATATTATTTTTTAAAGTGTGGCAGTTTCAAAGAAAAGTCTCCTATTTCTAATGTTAATCCCTATGTAGATAATAGAGCTCATACAATAACATCAAACCTTTATTAAATATCTATTGTGATGGGTACTTAGGTAGAGTAGTTCCTGCTCTTCAAAGCTTAGAGTATAAGTATAAGTAATTTTCCCCTTTCTAATTAACTCCCTATACTGGTAGTTGAAAATAGGACATTATTTTCATTGCAAACTCCTTAATAAGCTAGTAAGAAAAACTAGAATAATTTGGGTTATATATTTAATCTTCTATTATTGATACCTGGTAAGATAACCAGGTTTTCAATAAATAACTTGATGCCTACATGAATGAGGGAGTACTAGACTAGATGGAACATGTGTATGTGTGCATGAGTATGATACAGAGTGGGAATGCCTGTGCTCTTATAGAAGGAATACTGCAAAATATTGACATGCAATAATTGTCCGCAACACTACCATTTAACTAGGTTTACTCAGTTAAGTGACTGTCACATCTGAACAATCTAAATGCAAAAATATGTAATTACTATATGTTAAAATATATGCAAACAGCATGCAAAAGTAGTATCTGAATATTGAATGTAAATCACATGCAAATATTATACAGCTTTGCATCTATAAAATTATACACATCAATAACAGTTAAGCATTTTAATTAATTCTTTCATTTAAAATTCATGCATTTATTCCATATTTTGTTTACAGAATATATAATGTCTCCCGTGCCTGTTATGAGAACTATAAGTAGAAGAAATAAACCATAGTGAGCTGTAGTACACTTGATCTCTGCTTATACTGTAGGACTATGTTCACTTACAGATATAGTTTAAGACAGAAATTCTGTTTCCAGGAAGTGATTTGCAAAACATAAATGTAGAAAAACGACTTTGGAAAGTTAAATGATGAACAAATAATGATAACAAGCAATTGGGAGGAACACTGGCAGCAAGAAACTACAGTACATTTTGGATGAGGAATGTACTAGAACAGTTTGCTAAAAAAGACTGAGGAATTACATTTCCAGAAGATACTCAAGTCAAAAGTTGTTGAGTTCTGTAAGGACATGTGCCCATTCTACCAGGATGACTCCTTATTTCTTCCAAGTATATCTATCTAGCTATCTATCTATACATGCATATATATATATCCCAGGGCTTGACTCCTTGATCCCTTTACAGATTTTTTTTTTACACTAAAATTTGTTTCCCTTTTTTTTTCCCTTTAGAGTTGAATTTAAGACATAGAACATTTTTTAATCCCTTATGTTCTTGTGCTTTCCATGAAAAGTAGTCCTTGATATTTCTTTTAGGTATTCTCTTTCAGTATATTCTAAGGAATAAAAGGAAATATGGAGGTCTAATCAATGTACCATCTCATCAGCTTTGGAACTCCCTCCACTAGTGTAAAGTACAACCTGCTCACCATTCTCTAACTCTCTTTCATTTTAATACTATTTATATTTAATACTAAAACAAGATCATAATTTTACAAATGAAAGAAACCTGAGAGGCCATCTAGTTCAATCACCTCGAGCAATGATCTTCTCATTTATATCCTTTTATAAATCTTTCAACAAGGATCCACCCATTGGACTGGAAACCTCCCTAAAATTCCTTTGCTATTTCATGGATTACAGTGCAACTTTAAGACTGGCCATCTTTTATCATTCTCATTGCTTAGACAGTCTCGGTTTTCTTATCATATACATACTTGACATCTTTTATTCCACTTAATTAAGAATTCATCTTTGGTAATATATAGCAGCCATCAGGTTTCTTTCTATTATTCTTCTGGTTTACCAGCACTTAACATAGGATATCTCAAGTCTTGACAAAGTTTCAAACTTTAATAATTTTGATGAGCTATTAAAGAAAGACAGGGTAGTTTAAGTAATAACCTTAGTCTTTTATTGTTGACAACATGGAAGACAGTCAATAACTTGTTCTCCCAAGAGTCACTGGAACTCTAATAACTTAAAATTGCATTAAGACTTTTAGGACATCTTATATAGCAACTCCAGAAGAGCCATGGGGTTAAAGAGATCAGCTTTTGCATAGAAAAATGGATTCACATAATTGAAAACATTGAACTTTCTCAAATGTGATCCAAGTCAATTTCCTTCTCCCATTAAATTCTGTCCTCAGTTCCAGTCCATCTGCAATAGCCATCCAAAAGATAAGAACTGCTATATTCAGTCGGCTAAATATGACATTTCCTACTTACATAGTTCTTTAAGGTATACAAAATACCTTAACTCATTTGAGCTTCACAGCAACCTTCCTATTATCTGCCTTTTTATAGATGAGGAAAATAAATCTGAAAGAGTATGGCGTATTCAAAAGGTCTGTTGCAGGATTCAAAATCAGTCTTCTTCATTTCAAGCCTAATATTCTATCTAATATGCCATCAACTCCTTATTTTTGTTGTTGTAGAGCACTGAGAGCTCAGTCAGATACCAACATTGTCCATTGCATCCTGGATTAATACCATCTGATCTTGACTTTTGTTCTGCTGTTAGACTTCAATGATTCAAGAAGAAAGAATGAGGTTGAAGACTATGTATTCTGCCTTACTTAAATTCAGTGATGTCACTGATGCTCTTCTAAAATTGAAAGAAAAACATCAGTTATTCAACACTAGATCTTAATGTCAAAAACTGTAGTTTTTACCCCTCGAATTTTTCTACTGTGAATAACTACTTGAACCTATTAAAAAAAAAAAACTCTAGAATTTTAAAAAGAAGTTAAAAATATACCACTCTACAGAGTCTTCATCTCTCAAATTAAATCAAATTGGACATTATATTCTTGATCCTACATACAAGTGTGTTGTGTGTGTGTGTGTGTGTGTGTGTATGTGTGTGTGTGTGTGTGTGTGTGTGTGTGTGTGTGTGTGTGTGTGTGTGTCTAACTGTTGTCTGGCTGTTTCTTCTATATTTTATTCTTGGAGACTGCTTAGATGTCTAGGCTAGATGCTAGATTATGCTCCAAATGTCACTTTGGCAAGAGTGCTAAGTGTCTCAGCCTATCTTAATTCAATTTTCTTAGCTCTTATCTCAGTGTATAAAGATATGGGTCTAAAGCTGTTTTCCATAGCTCACATACTAAGAGGAATTTTAAAAGAAAAGAAAAGGAAGCAAGGAAAAGAA
Organism: Sminthopsis crassicaudata; assembly: GCF_048593235.1. Lineage (NCBI taxonomy): Eukaryota > Metazoa > Chordata > Mammalia > Dasyuromorphia > Dasyuridae > Sminthopsis > Sminthopsis crassicaudata. Next base: position 265,110,477 of record NC_133620.1, read on the forward strand.
GAGAAGAAAAGGCAATAACATCTATCCTCAAGCAGTACATAGCTTTTGGAAGGATCATAAATTTAGAGTTGGAAGGGGTAGAGGATTGAATCAGTTGCTCTGGGTCACTTTCCTAATAAGTGTGTATGGTAGAATTTGAACTCTAATCCCAGGCCCAGTGTTTTATCATCCATGGTACTAACTCATTATCTTAGATCAGCACACATGAAATCCTATTGAATAATAGGACCCATGATCATAAGGCCCAAATCCTAACAAGAATTAATTAAGTTCTTAATATAATCCAGCATTCTTCGAAATGTTGGGAATTCAAAGAATGGGGAAAAAAGCAAAAATAAATTAAAACAACTAGTCCCTGCTCTCAAGGAGCTCACAATCTAATGAGAGAAATATTACGCAAACATTCCAGACATGAGAAACCACCAGAGAAAATCCTGAGTCAGGAGATGGAGAATCATGTTCAAGGATAATAAAGAATCCAGAATCACTGGATTGCAGAGAATACAGAGAGGATTAACGTGTAAGAAGACTGTAAAAGTACAAAGGGGATGGGTTATGGAGGACTTTAAAATCCAAATAGAAAAATTTGTATTTGATTCTAAATGCAATAGGCAGCTGCTGGAGTGAATATAGGACATGGTCAGTTTTTCACTTTAAGAAGACCACTTTGATAGCCAAATGGAAGATGGATTGGAATGGAGAGAGATTTGAGGCAGAGGAACAGTCAGTGTGCTCTTGTGATATTCCAGCTATGAAGAAAGAAAGCCCTGCACCAGAGTGGTGATATTGTCAGATGAGAGAAGGGGGTATATACAAGAGATGTTATATATGATAAAACTTTGTAGCAAATTGACTATTAAGAGATCATTATAAATTTTGGAAAGAACAAGTTTGATCGCATGATTAGGGTAAAAGTCTGATGGCAGAGAATTAAGAAGAGAGAAATAGTAAAGAAAGTAGAAGTGGCCATAATGCTATTGTAGAAACTATGAAAAACACAGAATTAAATGTAGTCCCTGTCCTCAAAGAGCTTACAGTCCAGTAGGAAAGATTTTTAAAAATGCCATAGAAGATACAAGTTATGAGTATAATAAATGAATACTCATTTATTTCATTGTTATACATTATTTAATTATTATTTAAGTAATATTTAATACAATAGGCTGAGGGATTTGTTTCTCTTGCAAAAGTGTCCTTGTCTATCTGACCTACATCAATAAGATAGAAATATACTTTGTTAGCTAGACATTTAAAAATAACATTCTCACTACTGAGATAAATGTTGGACTGCATAATCAAGATGACATGGAGCAGTTTTCTGTTTGAGCTTTTTAAGAGGAGGCTAGATAACTACTTTCTGAAATGGAATTTAATCTTGATTAGATGCAGGAAGACGAACAAGATGTTCCTTAAAGTCCTTTCTGTTTTTATGTTCTTATGATGATGCCAAAGCCACATAATCCCCTTGGGGGAAGTTCCTTTTGTTCTCATATGTGGTCATAGATTTCATTGTTAACTCTAACCTGCCACCATAAATGTATGCAGTGTTGTGGGAACAAGGGAAAAGAACTGGGGACAAGGACTCCGTCCTTAACCATAAGGAACACCATCAGAGACAGTGGATGGATAAATATAAACATTCAGTTTTCAGCTAATTTAGAAATTCCTATATTATGGAGCAATCACTGTATAAGTGATAGACTCAAGACTAATTTCACTATGGCAAAAATGATCTTGAAAGTTTCTTGTTAATATTAGTTAGGATATTCCCTTTCAGTCTTCCTTTGGATTTCAAGATAGCAAGAATAACAGCAGCTAATATTTAAATAGCATTTACCATGTACAGGGTACTATGCTAAGTACTGTACTCATTTGTTCCTTACAGTAATCCTGTGAGATAGAGACATTTAATATCCTCATTTTACAGATAGGGAAATTGAGTTAAATAAAAGGTTAAATTTCTTGCCCAGGATCATGTAGCTAGCAAATGTGGTTAGGTTTGAGTTCAGGTCTTCCTTATCCAGGCTTGTTGGTCTAAGCCTCAGATATTTATCAGGGCAAGTCACTGAATCTCTTGGTATCTTATTTTCCTCTTCTATAGGTGGGTGTTGGACTTGATTAATTGTTAAGGCTCTTCCAGTTCTAAATCTATGATTCTTATTTCCATTTTCTCTCCAACATGAACTTTCTGCCCTATTCAGGCCTGTCTGCCATTGAATATGTCCTATTCATTCTCATTCTTATATAGAATTCCTCCTGCTGCTTGGAATTTCCTCCTTCCCTTACTCTTTACCTAACTGAAGCTTGTCTTTTTTCTCTATTTTCAAGGAGGTCCCACACCTTTCAAAGAAATCTCTCATTCTAAGTTTCATTAATCTCACACCTATGAAATTCTATGTCTATAATGCTAAATTTTTTGTATTAAATCACTTAATGCCCAGTACAGTTGCTTTTAATTAGCTGTTTTGCATGTGATTGTATTATCTCCCCAATGAGATTATACATTTCATAAGGTAAGACTTTATACCTCCACTACTATGGGGCTCAATAGAGGTATACACTAAATATATTATTTAATATACTTCAGTTGAATTGATTGAATTCCCAACTTCTCTTCCTCTAAATGTAGAAGTTTTTAATGTGATGACTTATTAAAATATATATTTTGCTAATTGCTTTAAATTATATTCCAATATAACATTTCCTTTGTAGTCCTCTGTGTTTTCTTTTATGCTTTTAAAATCTGTGTTTCTTTTAAAATCATGTTTCTGAGAAGGGTTCCATGGGCTTACCAGACAGCCAAAGGGATCTGATATAAAAAAAAAAAAAAGATTAAGAACCTTTGCTCTAGAGGTGAAAGATATGGAGAGAAAGAAAAGGCCTATCCTGTGCTAACTAATGCTTATGGTAATGTGAGTCTGCTGTTGTTATGGTCTTTCCAATCAGTGAGGCTGAAATTAAGTGTTCTTCAGGTTGGCACATCAGCGTATCAAGCTCATGTCAAAGTGAAACAGCATGCCCTTTAGGTCTCAGAGCCAACCAGTTGGACAGTCATCCCAGAGATACAAGATAAAAATAACCTGAATCTTTTCTCTTTCTTTCTTTCTTTCTTTCTTTCTTTCTTTTTTTTTTAACTTAGCTTTCTTTTCACAGCCTGTTTTCCCATCTTGGGTCTGACAAAAGTTATTTGCAGCATTCCCATCAGTCCGATGAGTGACAGGAGACTTGTGTCAAGTGAGAAAATGAAATGTAAATTTTATTAAACACCCCCTCTCATCTCTGTGTATCAATCCAGATTCCAGCCGAACATAGCAAATCAAATCCTGTCTTTGCCAGGCCTCAGGGCACATGGAAAATCATTTCTCCTTAATACCATTCCCTTCTAGTAAAATATTTTTCTGTTTGGTAAATGAAAATTTAAAATGCAAACCCTGTTTTAATCCCAGCAAAAGTATGTCTTCAGAATGAACATTTGAAGAAGAGCAAGAAAAAGAAGAGAAAGAGAAATTGGTGGATAGGAGATGGGGGCAAACAGGGGAAATGCATTTTATTCAGTCACTGCCTTGTGATTTCTTGGTGTCTGATGGCTGTGCAGAGATGCATGTCCATGGTATAAAAGGCAGCATCTTTTGAAAGCTTTGCCCACCAGGACATTTATCTATATGGTGTTCTTATTCAAGATAATAGTGATCTTATGTCTAATACATTTGCTTTTGAAATAGCATTAAAGATCTCTAAGTTACATTCAGACTATCTAACCAACTGCTACCTTATCTGAGACAGCTGACTGAGACTGTACAAATATGAAGGCAGACTTAATACAAAAGATTAAAAATAATAATAATAATAATGTTAAAAAGCAAGGAAAATTATATTGAGTTGAAATGCAGTTTTGATTGAAAAATGAAGTTTATTATAACAATACAACAAAACAACTTAGACCAAAAAGGAAAGGGGAGTTTATAAGAATATAATTCTAAAAATGATAACAACAATAAAAAATTCCAATAGGCAGGAAAAGAGAAGCTGTAAAAGACATAAATGTGGTTGTACTAAGAATATCTCAACCAGTTTAGATTTTTGAAAAAATATGTTTAGAAGAATATAATCAGGGCAGGTAAGTGATATTGAATACAAATGCATGATATGGTCTTTTTAGAAGAGTGTCTGAAATTTAAAGCTCACAAGAAGTTGAAGCTGGCAATTAATGCTAAAGATAATATTAAGGGTGACCTTAACATACTGAGGAAAGAAAGAGGAGAATAAGACAAGAGGGAATACTGTGTTAAATGGATGGAAGTGATGAAAATGGAAAATGAAAGCAAAATTACTGAACTTGTTTTCTTGGTTGAGAAAAGTGATATTTGCATGAGAGTGGGTCAAAGAAGATTGATTCATATAAAGCCAATACTCAGGAGAAGTAAGAAAATAGTAAACAAAAACAAAAAAATTCACAACAACTAAGTACCCTTTATGGGTTTGAATTAGCTCTCCAGACAAAGTAAATCCCACAGTTCTGAATGACAGGGTAGATATAATTATAGAATCAGTGTCAGTGATCTTTTTAAGGATTGCTGGTATGGGAAGTTATAGGACATGAGAAAAATCCAATATTCCAATTTCAATAGAGAAGAAAGTAGTCTGAATACTATGGGCAAAGGAATATGACTTCAAATGCTAATATATATTCTATAATGTTTTACCAAATATTGTGTAGTAGAGAAGGAGGAGGGGGAGAAGTAAGAGAAAGAGAAGGAGAAAGGCAAGGGAGAGGAGGAGAAGGAGCAGGGGCAGGAAGATGAGGAGAAAAAGAAAGTGGAGAAAGGAAGAAAGAGGAGGAGGGGGAAAAGGAGGAGAAAGAAGAGAAAAAGGGGGAGGAAGAAAGAAAAAAGGAGGAAGAAACTTTCAAAGAAATTTCAATGCCTCTTCAGCAAAGGAATACCAAGAATAGCAATATACAAAGACTTTATCTGTCCTGATACTATTATAACTATGGAAGCTTAGTAGGAATCAATAAACATTGATTACTTGAGCATTTGAGCTATCCATTTGGATGAACAGTAGATTCACTCTGTTCCAAAAAGTCAAAGAAAGAGATAAGGTAGCATGGAGTTGTTGGCTAATCCTATTTGGAACTCCAAATATGGCTGAAATTATCAAAAGCATAAGTATTTTGATTTTATACTTATTAAACATCATAGCAAAATTGGAAACAATCTTTCTAGGTCTAGACAAAGGTGTCATACTGTTTTTATCACTTATGCCCTCTATTCCATATCATGCAACAACCTACTGCTGACTAGTGCATGCCAATAGGAAAAAAAAAAAAAAAAAGAAAGAACTTTCATCCTTAAGATTAAATTAATTGAAATTAAAGATGTCATTGATGAATTGTTGAAATAGCAAGGTAGAAGATTATATAAATATCATGATGGCATATAAGTTAAGAAAACTAAAACAGTATATCCTTCACTTAAAAGCAATAAGAAAAGCTTACAGAATTGACTCAAGACAAAAACCTATTAGAAATTCTTAATGCTCTTAATCAAAAATTTAAAAATCCAAAAGAAGAAGTGAGAACATTTGTCATTTTTAGTCATGACGCTCTTTGACCCCCATTTGAGGCTGCTCTGACAGAGAAGCTACAGAGGTTTGCCAAGATGTTGTTACTCCCCCGGCCCAATTAAGAACAATGTTTTAAGTAGATGTCACCATATTGAATACTCTTAATCTCCAAACTGCACATAATAAAAAAGCTTTCAAAATATAAAGAGCTAGTGGGAAAAAATTAAAATTAAGTGGAAATAGGCTAACATATTTGCTATTCCTGTCATCTTGTCTTTTACTTGAGTTGTTCTGAATATGCTTCTACAAAAGATGAGCTTGCATCTCAATGCACTTCTAGAATTACAAAAGGCAATCATTTTATCCATCTGTAATAGTCTGCAGAACATTGAATATAAAAGGATAATAATATAATTGTGACTTGTCCTCAGGCCATTTCTATCTGAACCCCAACAAAAATATGAAGAAATAATAATAGATAGTATTTATATAACACTCCATGTTTTACAAAGAGCTTTTGCAAATATTATCTCATTTTATCCTCACAACAACTCTGTGAAGTAAGTGCTATTCTTATCCCCATTTCTTAGATGATGAAACTGAAGAAGACAGTCTAAGTGATGTGCCCAGGGTTAGAAATACATAGTATGTGTATAAGGCCAGATTTAATTAGCATCTTTCTGGTGCCAGATCTATGACTTTACTGACTGTGTCACTCAAGTGCCTAGGTAGAGAAAGAAAAGAATTATGATAGTAGTAACAACAGTGTTTACAGGTTTGTGAGGTGTATTACATATTTTATCTTATTTTCTTGATCCTCATAACAACCTTGTGAAAGAAGTACTAAAGATATTATTCTCCACATTTGACAGATGAGGAAACTGAAAAACAGGAAGATTAACTGTCTTGCACAATATCACATATCCAACAAATGTTATATTTCTGTCTCTAGTTTATACTTTACATTACTGTCCTATGTCTCCAATAGTGATTAATGGATCAATGTCAACTTGGAGGGATGTTTCTAGTGGAGTGCTCCAGGAATGTGTCCTCAGCTCTTGTGTTGTTTTTTATCAGTGACCTCAATAACATATTTAATGTTATGGATGACAGGTTAATTAGGTATGAAGGAAAAGACATGAATCTAGGAAAGGTAAGTCACATATTGAATGACAATCAAAATATAAGATAATCTCAAAGGCTAGGAAAATGGAACAAATTATATAGGATAGTATTTTATTTGTCTATTTTGTTGTTGTTGTTGTTTAAGCTTTTACCAAAATATATTTATGTTAAAGACAGAGCAAGAACAGAAATTAAAAAGATTGTCCCACACAATATCTGAAGGCATATTATCCCTTATGCCACTTTAATTTCTATACTCAGACTTAATGAATTTTTTATATAGCATTAGCCATACCAGCTCCACTTCCAAATGCAGCATGACCTAATGGATGGATGAGTCTGCCTCTCTACTACTGCTAGATGTATCTGGTCCTCAGATACTTTACTTTTCATTGTCTGACTTCTAGCAGATCTGTACAGGTTCTCCAGGTCTGAAATTCCTGGTGCCTTCTTTGCCTGACCTTTACCCAAGCTCACTTAGCTCTAACCACATCTAATTTCTTTCATCTAAAATAGAAAAGAACCAATACAAAAAGGCAAAAGATTGAGACCCATGTTAATGGAAAATGTCATCTTGTAACTAGCCCAAATTTTGCCATCATCATTATCCAAGGAGGAGTAAGAGAGAAGACTATCCTATATAGTTTCTCTCAATGTGTTTGTAGATCTATTGTCTCTGTGACCCTGGGCAAATCACATTCTTAAAGGACCCTCAAGCAGCTCCTAAAGTATCAATTGTCTGGTGCCATCACACCCTAAACATTTTTTGTAGGAGCTACTGTGCTGGATGGTCATAATTTATCTAGTCTGATGCTAATTATCTACAATGGGTGTGTGTGTGTGTGGGGGGGGGTAGTAGTAGATAAACTACCACTGAAGGCCAAATTCAATTGTCTATAATTGTTTAGCCAGGAGGTAAGAATGGTTTTTAATGTAAAAGCTATTTAGTTCAGAGGCTAGTACAAAAACAATCAAAGAGCTGAATCTGACACTCAGATCATAGTTTGAAGATTCCTATTTTAGGGCCTGGAATCTTGAGTTTTAATTAAGTCTGATAGTTCCTATAATCAAAATTGTCTTGTATCATTAGATTATCCTTTTTTAGGAATTGAAAGCCAAACCTAATGTTTTAGACAATGCAACATTAGGATATAAAGCCAAACCTAATGTTCTAGACAATGCAACATTAGGATATACCTTTAGGGATCCTGTAGGATTTAGAGCACCATCTGGGTCTATTATTCCTTGAATCTTCTTTGAGGTATGTGGTAGGACTTCTATAATCAGGCTTAGTGCGGAGTGGCAAATATTTCACTGCATCCTCTAGACCAATGATGTCAAACTGAAATAGAAACAAGGATTGTTAAGTTATACAAAAGGATCCTTGCAGGCTATATGACTTAGAAAAATTCATATTTATATTATCTATGGCTAATGCTATATAAATATTATATTATTAATATATTATGTTATATTAACACAGATAATATCTTTATTTTATTAAATATTAATATCTTTATTTTATTAAATAATTAAATAAATCCCTATTAGATTTAAGTTGCTTTGGGCTACACAGAAGATTATTGTGAGCTCTGCTGATCATGAGTTGGAAACTTCTGCTTCTGCAAAAGTCAATGTACCATCTATATACATATATATTTACAATTATCTAAGCCCATTCTACATTGGTTCATATTTAAGATGAAGAGACTAACTCAGATGGCCTCTTAATTCTCTTTCAGCCCATGCTCCAGAAAGTTTGTTGTAGTGAAAGGTTTCCTGTATTTGAAAGTCCTGGCTTAAGGTTTGTAAATGTTGCTCACAGTCCTTTGTTCTTGAAGAGGACCAAAGACAGCAGAAAGGTCATGTTTTGATTTGCAAGTCAATTGAATTTAAGTGAGGCAGAAGCTGTGCAAAGTTTTTCAGCTTCATTTTCTCCTCCAGTCGTTAGAGTCCAGTGCTATAGATTGTAAGTCAAGACAATTGGCAATGGCCCTGGTTCAGTCCTTATTTATTCAACACTCTTATTAGCTATATAGTCCTGAAAAAATCAGTTACCATTTCTCTGTTTCAATTTTTTTTTTCATTTGCAAAATAAAGGTATTAGAAATCATGGCCTCTACCATTTCTTCAAGTTTTTAATCTGTTATCTAACGTAATGATTTTGATGAATTGATTATTTTTTTTCTCTTTCTCATATTTTCATTATAAGTGACAGTTTGTGGAGCCAGGACCGGGCAAGGAAGGACATATTTAGAATCAAAGTGATGTATAAACAAAAAAATAAAATTAAGCAAAGAAAAATGTGTCAGACTCAATTTTCACAATAGACAGCTTGTTAAAATGAATTTTATGAATTTCAGTAAGGGGACCCTTAAACTTCAAGTCCATTAGAGTATTACAATCACTCAGTTTCCTTTTCTGTAATATGGGATAAAAAAATTTTCCTATCTACTTTAATGGGTTGTGTTTCTTGTTGACTCACTGTATCACTCTCATTGACTCATAGGAATCTCAGAGGCCATCTAGTCTAACCCCTTCATTTTATGAGTGAGAAAACTGAAAACAAGAGATATCAAATAACTTGTTTTGTGTCCCTTAGGTTTTAACTCATATGTGGCAAGATTATAATTCAATTCTTTGAATCCAGAGTCATTACAAAGTCCTTAAGGAAAGTGCTTTGTAAATTGTAAAGTGTTACCTAAAAGAGTATAAAAACTCAACTTGTGAATTTAAAGATATAGTACTGTGTTGTTTGACCTTCATTTTATAAAAGGACCAAGGACAATGGGGTAAAGTCTTAATTCAAATGTGAATTGGACTTAAATGAGACAGAGTTGCACAAAGTCATCTATCAGCTCACTCACTCTTCCAGAATCATCAAAGACCAGTAGCAAGACATAAGTCAGGAAGACTAGTAATGGTGCAGTGATGAGCTTGACAAGTTTCATATCTGATCAGACTCTAAGGACTTCACAAAGCCTGCTTCAGCCATCTTCAGCCATGACTATTGGAACAAAAATGTTCTCATCCACCCATTTTGGTGAGGATGTCTTTACTTACTTGGGATAAACATCCCCCTAATTCATTGACTTGTTTGAGTCTTTTCAGTTATCCTCAAACTGGTTTGGTTTGTCAGCTGAGATAGTTTTACCCATGAAAACTCTGGGCATTTTTCAGGTTCTTCAAGCCACCGGTGAAAGATGAATTAATAGAATTCTCTTGAATTAAGTAGAACTCTTTGAGGTAGACTTTCCCATTGCAAACTTAACTGTATACCTTCTCTGCAACTGAAATTATTTGAATTTCCTAGAATAGAACTAGGAACTGATAATAGGTGTCAAAATTAGGTTTCTAGCAGAAAACTGGTTACCTAAATATTTTATTTTTGTTTTTGAAAAGGAAAGTGCTTTTGAAATAGTTAAGAACTATGTAAATACAGGCTAGTATTCTTTCAGATTTGGCAATTTACAAAGCAATGGTAGAGCCTAAGGATCTGGAGAAAGGCTCCCTTTTTCCTCCCTTTTATTACCCTTCTCTTCCTTTTATTCCCTTTGCCTAGAGTCAGTATTAACAGGGACTCCAATTCAACATAATGGGACCGAGATCTCCCAACCAGCCCAGATAGGGAATGCTACAACTATTTCTTCTTTTCCCTACAAGTCCACTGGCCAGGGAGCTAAGTGTGTATTAACATTCATCTGGCAAGGGCTGAAAGTAGTAATAGACATGAGCATTGACTACACCCAATATTAGTGATGGTGCTGGGAAGCCATCCTGGCTTTTGGCTGCCTCAAGGCAGTAGTGATCCCCCGCTTGTCCTATCTGTCAGTCTATTTGATCTCCAAATGAATTGCTTTTGATAACAGCTATATAAATGCAGAACTGATCCGTTGGGCCTTTTTAAATGAGACTCCTCTCTTTCATCTCCCAGTCATTTCAAAAAGCAGATAGACTTGTTAGAGGTTTTTAATGCAATGATTTATGTTTTATCTTGCCTGGTTTGAGGCAGCATTTATTTAGCACTAAATTCTTCCCCAGCCTCTCTTTATGAGTGAGGGGAGAAACGTTTGAACACACAATATTTGGAGGGTTTTTCTATTATTTTTTTAAGTCATTCAATATTATATTTTCTACCTTATTATAGTTAGATGAGGCAATGGACTTTATTTAGCTGAAAGAGAGAAGCAGAAGTCATAAGACAAAACTTTTCTATGCCTGGATCAGGAAACAAGGAAGGAACATTTTTGAGTATTAATTCTCAGGACACTTAAAACAAATAAGTATGTTCCCCACCCCCAAAAGGGAGAGTAAAAAAAAAAAAAAAAAAGTCATCATTGATTTTAATGAAAAGCTCTTTCTTATGGTCTTTCCTAGGCTCATTTTTTTCCTCATTTTCAGAAGAAAATAAATGAAAATGTTTTTACTTATTTATTTTAATTCTGCCTTCAGCTTCTTTCTCTCCTTTATTCATCCTTCCTTTTCTATACACCATCCCAACCCACATGAAACCAGCACTGGCTGATGGGCCAAATTCATCATTTACCCTGACTAGTACCATTTACTGCAGTCTTAGAAGAGGAGGAGTGATTTCATCAATGAGAAAGGCTAACATCCTTATCCCCCTTGTGAAATCATTGTGTTCCCCGAAGTAACATGGAAAATGAATTTTTGTAAATTAAATACCACTTTGAATGTTGCTAAAGCTTAATATTTTGGTGAAATGAATAGTATCACCCTTTCTCCAAAGTATTTTGAAAGAGAGACTTTTGTGTATTGCTTTTACTTAAAGCAAGATATATCTATCTGGACCAAAATCTCAGAAAAAAATTTATTCCAACCCTGGTCTAAAAAGAAGCCTTTCAAAGGCACCTCCTTTAAATGATATATAATGAAGCAGAGGGAAGGATTCCACATAGTACAGAATAACTGACATCTCTGGGAGCTGAAATTCATTTTTGAGAGAGGTGAGAGACCTCATAATTCAAAGGTGTCAGAGCTATCTGGAGATGTGTTAGAAAAAAATTTTTTTCTCCTCATGAGGACAGTAACACATTTAAGCCTGATAATGGCTCTTTTCTATGTATTCCCTCTCACTCAAGAGGAAAAAAAGTAAGTATTCTTAAATTCTTGAATATTTCAGTCAAGGTGGCTTTTATCATGGTACTCACATGGAAGTCAGGATATTACCATTGCTGGTGATTATTTCATTTCCCCCTTTGGGGTTTCTTTGTTGATATTCCTTCTAATTGTGTAGGTGAACTCTGAAGGACTTGTCTATTTCTTTGAAGAAGGGTATGCAGTTAGCAGTGGACTTCAAGGAAAAATTATCACAAGTCTGATCTAATAAGCTACTTTATAATAATTATAATAATTGCTTGCATTTATAAAGCACCTTTATTCATAAATGATTTTCCCATGGGGGAGGGGGAAGAGGGAGGAATAGTATTATTTTTAGACAAAGAAACAGAAATACAGAGATGTTAACATTTGCTCAAGGTTACACAGCAATGTAGGAATAAAGTCAAAACTGGGCTATGTGTCTTCTGAAAACTAATTTTCAGTTTTTCCAATAATTATCCTCTTAGGGGAATAATTCTCCTCTTCCCTTGTTATATTTGGTGAATTACATTGCCAAATAATAAACTGAGGTAGGAGTTGGGGATGAAGCTCAGACTTGAAATGGTGCCTACAAAATATTTCTCTACCACTTTCAGCTGTGATATAGTTCATGCATGAGTCCATACTAACTTAGACAGTAGAATCTTGATTTGTCAATTCATCTACTACTGGGTTAGGGACATTTCTTCATAGGGCTGGATCTTGATTTATCAGGCTTGGCTGCTGCAGCTATCAGTTCTAAATATTAAAAAAAAAACCCAAAAAACAAAAAACAAAACCCTTAATGGTTCTTTCAAATTTTTGAAGTTCAAAAGATCATATTAAGGTCTATTTCCTCTCAAATACTCATTTGCATGAAATCTGAAAAAAAAATCTAAAAAGATCAGTGCTAGCAGTTCCAAGCCACATGGTAACTACTTGAAAGAGCCTATAAGCCTTTCCCCACAGAGAAGACCCCAACAGTTTTTCCTTACTGGGAAGCTTACAGATAAGGCAGAGAACTTTTCTTTCAGCATGCCTTTATCAATACATATGAGGATGGTTCATCAACGAATAAAAAAGGCTTTCTCTCAGGTCTTTACAATTATAATAGTCTCCTGATTGGTCTTCCCATCTTAATCTCTCTCCATACCTCCACTGTGAGGATAGTAGAAATGACATTTTTCCTCTTTATACAAGTGATATTATAAGAAGTGTTTTGTCACATCAGAAAGAGATCAGGAGGTTGAACAGTGTTTTGACTTATGGCCCCTGATTCATTACATAATGGTCCTCAAGTCACTATTAAAAGACTGGATTCAATACAGCAGTTAACAAGAGTATCTTTGAAAAGCAGTGAGATTGTGGAATGCATATCAATCCCACATTCGAAAAAACTGGATTGAAGTCCCAATTTTGAACTGAACTATTAAGAATGTGAGCCCAGGGAATAGATGAGATCTCTCTGATCTTCATTGGCATTCTATAAAGTCTATTAAATGTGGATGATTTAGTATGGTGGGGTTTTGTTTATTTTTGCCTACCTTGCAGGGGTACTGAGTAAAATTCTATAGATATATGAAGCATTATTAATTTACAATTAAGGATAGGTAAAACACAAATTTTAGAGTAATATTCCAAAGAAACAAATCAAATTAAAAGTCCACTGTCTATTTTGAATTATGTTTCTCTTAATTTCAGACTATTACTACATGGGCCCATGTTTATTTTCTTTGTTTCTTTAGGATAATTTTGTTTTGCCCTCTAATGAAGTCACAATGATAAGGTATCTAATATAGTATGGGATTTTCAAATCCTTCCTAATTGGCAGCTGATGCCTTAACCACTTGCCCTTCTTTCACCCGTTCCTTCTCTATTCTGGGATTTGTCAGACACTTTCTTTGCTAGAAAGTTTATCTTGTGGATCAATATGCTATAACATCATGGGAAGAAAAAAATCAGATCCCCCTGAATGAGATCTTACTCCTTTCATATAATAGGACTTTACATTTGAACTTGGAGTTAATAGGGAGTCACTGGTTTGGAATGTGTGTGTGTGTGTGTGTGTGTGTGTGTGTGTGTGTGTGTGTGTGTGTGTGTGTATGTGAGGGGATGCTGCTATCAGTCCTATTCTTTAGGAAAATCATTTTGACATCAAAATGGAAGACAGATTGGGGTAGAGAGAGAGATTCATGGCATAGAGATGGATTAAAATGTCATTACAATAGGCCAGACTTAGAGACAATATATAATGCAATTTTGAAAGGGATGCAATTCAAATAATTGGAGGGAGTTGAAGATTAGGAAAGACCTTGGGTATAATTACATTTAAATTAAAGTGTCACCTCACTTTCAAAAGGGTAAAGGATTCTATGAGATAGAATGTCTTCTGGTTGTAGGGAACCAATTGGGAAACAAGCATGGAGAAAGGAGACAGCATGACATATCCAAAATATAGTAAGCAGGAAGGTTTGGTTAAAGTGGAGAAGAAAGGAATGTAATCAAATGAAATAAACCAGAAAGGTAGTTAGAAAGTTGCATACAGTTTTAAAGATCAGCCTAAGGATTTTATATTTTATCCTAGAAGCAATAAGAAATAATTGACAGTTTTTGTGTGGGGACAAAGGATAACCTGGCTATATCTGCATTTTCAGAATATCATTTTGGTAGCTATATTGAGGATGAATTGGATAGGCCAGAAGATCAATTAAGAGGCTATTACAATAGCCCAGTCTTGAGGTGAAAAGGGTTTCAACTCAGGTTTGAAGCTGAGTAGAAAGATAGATATGAAAGTAGGATAGACATTATGAATGATTATGAAAGTTGGATTAACAAATCTTGGCAACTAGTTATGAAGGTTGAATGAGAGAGTAGAATAAGGATGTCTCTATATAAAAATAGGTAACTTTCAGAAGGGACAGAAATCAGTGTATAAGCTTGCATATATATACACACAAATAAATAGCTAGCATTTATATAAGGCTTTATAAAGCACTTTATAAATCTAATCTTATTTAAAACTAACAACAATCCTATGATGTAGATGCTACTATTATCCCCACTTTGCAGATGAATTAATCAAGGCACACATCAATTAAATTATTTGCCCAAAGTTACACAACCAGTAGTCATCTGAGGTTGGATTTGAACTCATAACTTCCTGACTCTTGGGCCATTGAGCTATCCATTACACCACTCAACTAACCCATACCTAAATACATAAATCTTCACATAGTCATTAGACATTTATATCTAAGACTAGGCTATAAAAACTATCTTATTTACAAATCTGCCAGTAGACCTACTTAAAAGAGTATCAAAGTCAAACAAAAACCAATGTATACCAAAAGAAACTCTTTTGTAAAGCACATTATAAAATTAAAACAAGTCAATGTATAAGGGATTTTTATTTAGATAAAAAGATAATTAAGCTTAATTAAATATCAATTTGTTTTACATTGCCAATATTTTCCAATGTATCTATCCCTTATAACAAAGAATAAAAGATTTTTAAAAATTATTCACCAAAACTAACCAACATACTGAAAAAGTCCGGCTATATATATTGTATTCTACATATTTATAATCTATCTCCTCTGCAATAAAAAGATGGGAAGTCCCTTCTCTTCTCTCTTCTTTGGAGTTCTGCTTGGTCCTTATAATTTTGAAGCACTTAATTTTGATTGTTCTGTTTTTACATATATTTTGATGGCTATTATGTATATTATTTTGAGAATTTTACTTACTTCCCTTTATATTAGTTTATATAAATCTTTCCATGTATGAAAGGAGTAAACTATACTTTTCAAACCTAATTAATAAACTAATAAGATGTAAAATGTTCTATCCTAGGTAAGTTTAGTAAGTGAGAATGTCTCTTTGATTGAGTTATAGAATTGATCAAAGTGCAAACAAGTCTTTAATCAGTTAGCCCTTGGATGATGTAAAATGAGCTACACAGAAAATATATTAGGATCGGTTTAAAGTATTAGAAACTCCTCAAGGCCTATGTAGATCAGTAGTGGAACTTTGGGGAATTCCCTAAGAAGGCAAATCCCATGTGCTTGTACCAGAGAGAAGCAAGCCAAAAAAGAATATCCCTCTTCCTCCAATACTGAACATGTCATTAAAGAAATTAAACTCGGAACAAACAATGTGTCCAGTGAAGAGCTGAGATGACAAATTAGATATACCAAGAAAAGGCAGCTCCAGGGAGTAGAGTGATAGTAAGATCTCTTTAGGGGTGGAGAGAAGTGAAGCTATAGATTTTACAAAAGCACCAACTTTTGCATCTCAGCAGAGACCAATGACTAAAAGAAAATAACTGAAGAATTGAGCAAGAAATAAAAGGAATTTTATTCAATCAGGATCTGTAAAATATCCCTTTGCCACATGTAAGTCTTAAACTGAGCTCATTATATACTCTGTTCAACACTTGGTAAAGAGGTTGGGAAGGTAAAGAGGGATTCTTTTTTAAACTAACTGCTCTTATTATATTAGTAAATACCCTTTTCTAAAATCTAATTAAATCTGACTGATTGAAAAATCAATGGGGGAGCAAAGTGGATGGGGATGAGGGCTAGCAAGTCAGAATACTGCAGAAATTCTTCTTGGCCTTTTTTCCCCTGAAACTCTGAGAAGAGTAGTAGCAATTTCACTATGGAGATCCAAAATGGCAGTATAAAAGAGGTGGAAAGCAACCCTAAAGGACACATCCTATGCCTTCTTATTTAATTTATTCATTATTTCTTACAATACAATAATATTCCATTAAATTCATTCATAGCAACTAACAACTATTCCCCAAGTGATGGACATCTTCTTTGTTTCCAATTTTTTGCTAAAACCAAAAGATTCTTAATTAGTTTATCCTACCATTCTTTTAACTCACTAATTATTTTGAGGAGGATTATTTTAATACTTCTTTACTTTAAACTTTAAACTTTTCTGTTCATCTGGTTCATATCACTTGACAGTTTATTCCATTCCTCTAAAACACTGGTAAAGGAAAATGTTCTTTTGTTCAGAATTTGTTCTACGTAGAAGTTGTTTACTATTAATTAGCTATCTTTATCTTGGAAGAAGATTAAGATCGAGTAGGAAGGGAATGTTTTATCGTTTTAGAATCATATAATTTTATGTTTGGAAAGTTCCTTAAATGGTCTCTCAAATAAGGTCAACATTTAAAAGGATGATATTCATCTAGAGAATTTGTAAGTGAATAGTCTGTCCTTGAAGAGTTAATTCTATGACATAATGCAAGTAAAGCACTTTGCAAACTTTAATTTTTAATCTGCTATTATTATTATTTTCATTATTATTTTGAGGGATTGAGTGGTATAATGTGAGATTTAGAATGAAGAGATAGATGGATCAGAATCCTTCCTTCCACATTAAATGTGTCACTATAGAAAACTTATATTCCCTTACTAACCTCAGTTTTCCTAAGTATAAAATGGAGTTAACACCTGTAGCTTCTAGACTAATAGATGTTAGTCTGTGTGTTAAATGTGTGTTAAAAAGAGTCAAATAATTTGAAATATAGAAAGTGTTTTCTAAAGCTTAAAGGACTATAAAAATACAAATTAACATTATTATTTGGAAGTAAAATGGAGAGAGAAAATTGTTGGCTTACTGACAGCTGCTATTATAAAATCAAAACCATTCATCTTTCCCTTGTTACCTTTGCACAAATCTCCCTTCCCACAACAAATCATAGCTACTGGCTTTGTTTCTGTCTCCATAAGGGGTCTTTAATACTCTCCTGGGTTAGGATTTTTTTTCTTTCTCTTAATGGATGGGGGGAAAGGACTATTTGATTTTCCTTCTTGCATGCTTGATGAGTAAGTACTTTATCACTGGCAACTCATCCACAGCTGCTCCATGCACAGTGAAACATTTCAGCATTGGGGTTTTATTTTAGGCAAGCAAAAAGTCACTATCAACTCCAGTAGCAGTTTTATTAGATTTTTGTTCCTTTTTCTCTGCTGGGAATAAAACAACTTTGTGTGTGGGATGGGGTGGAGAGGGAGTGATTGAAGGGAATATGTTTAAAGAGGAAGAGGAGATGAATAGGGAATGTACAATGGCCTTTTATTTTTTCCCTATGTATACAGTATCACTTATTAAACTCCTGTTGTCCTGACCATTGTCGCTTCCTACTGAAGTCTGGTTTATTTACTTGAAAATCTGATTTGTTTCATTTTATTACTGTGTTTGCGAAGTAACTGATATCAGATTCTGAGGGAAAGAACTGCCATTTACCAGCAGGCTATGATGGGCTCTGCCTCGGTCTGCAGGCCTGATTTTGAGGCCTAGTCTGCCCTGGGGCTCCAGCAGAAATAAGATTACTGGCAATAACTGCTTCAACTGCTTTGAATAACAGACACAACTCAGAGAGCATAAAATTAGCATAAACAGAGCAGGAGTGTGTGCTCTCCCTCAGAGGATAGGAGACAGGCAGGGTAGGGAAAATTGACTGAAATGGGGTCAGACAATGTAGAAATCTGAAACACAGGAAATACTGCCTAAAAGATATGAGGTATTACTCTCTCTCTCTCACTTCTCTTTTTCTTTCTCTTTCCTTTCTCTCTCTCCTCTCTCTCTCAGACTCTTTATATATTCATATACAGTCATGCAGTTTTAATGATAAAATGCTAGACCTGATGAAAATTAAAGATGCAAAATTGCTATACCCTCAAATGCCTGCATTATCTTCCCAGCAAATAATTAATCATTCCTCAGCTTTTTCAATCCCAGGGCTAGGAAAAAATAAACACATTTTCATAGTCATTTTAAAATTGATTTCTCTTTTTTGGAAGGAGTGGGGATATTAATTTAAGGAGAGACAGAGTTGGAGAAAGGTGAACAACAGAAACAGCAGGATTGTAGTTTAAAACAACTCCTCCTGAATCTATTTATCAAATATTAAAATGGAGTGTACTGCTGACAAACCCAATAAAGTCTAACATTACAGGGAAAAGAGCAATGCCTTGCATCTCAACTGGCAGATGGAAGCTGGGATTTTGCTGTTTTAATAATGTGTTGTCACATCTGCAATACAATATTCCATGATATTGTCTAAAGATGGATCTCCTTACTAAGGAGAGGGGTATTATGGCTGATGCTGGTGATGTCCCAAATGACCATTTTGGAAATGCATAATGTCCGTGGAAATGAGCTGCTTCCTAATTTGTCCTGATCAGAAAAAAAAATGCTTAAAGGGGTCAAGGAATCCCCCAAGCTTCAAATTCACTAAGGGAGGAGAGTCTTGAAACATTTAGTGATATGGGATTTTAATACTTGCATTGGGAGCAATAGACTCCTAATGCTAATTTGTGGATCATCTATCTTTCCAAACAGATGGCCTAAATAAAAGCAAAGGTAAACTATTCCTTTGGCTGATCATTCATTCATTCATGTATCAAATATTTAATAGCAATATACCATGGTTAAGGCATTGGGAGATGCAAAGAAAAATAAGACATCCTATACCCTTAGGAATAACATAGTAAAATAGAGACCCACAAATATATACATGCATACATACATATAACCATACTATATAATGAAAAGTAGGAATCTTAACATATAAATTATATGGATAGAGATCTGTAATTTTATTGGTATAGGGAACAACCAGAGATGTCAAATCCCTCTACTAATTCAGGAGGACATCTTTGACACTTATGGTCTCAAGAATTGCCAAGAGCACTTAGAGGTTAAGTGATATTATCAGAAGCATATCTTTTGTTTATGTCAGAGGTATGATATGAAGCAAAGCATTCTTGGGTCTAGGACTAGCTATCAATCAATCAATCAACAAACCTTTATTAAATACCAAGATATCTTAGGGTTTATCTGCTAGATTTCTTTCTTACCCCAAATCAATTGGCCAATAAGTTCCAGGCCAAGCAAGCCCCAGTTGGTCTTTATTTGGACTCAGATTGACTCATACTGAATATAAATAGCAATTGTTTCTATTTTGGCCAGAAACCCTGAGGATCCTCCCTTCCCAGATTGGATTTTTTTTTTTTTTTGCTCAATTCTTGACTAATCGTAATTAGGGAATGGATATTGCCTCAGTCAAACTGAGACCATTAATGACTTTAGCTTAAAAAATCCAAGGTCTCTCAGTGTATCCAAGTCCATCTCCATTCATTTTGATCTATATCTTTCCACTGGACCCAGATGGTTCTGGAGAAAAAAGTGAGCTTGGTCTTTGCACAGCCCACCTTTGCTTAAATCTAACCCACTTGTATATCATAGCATCACCTCCATAATATCATGGTTCTACTTAAGAAACAACAGCAACAAGAAGGTTAGAAGAAAATATGACCATTCCAAGACTCTTTAGATTCTCTACAAGGGCTTTGCCTCATTAACCTAGTCAAGTGCTATTTCACTAATCTTCTCTATGTTACCATCCTTCATCCTGTACAGGATAAGAAAGGATAAGAAAGCTTAGGTAAACAGTGTTAAGTGGCTTGTCCAGGGCCATATAGCTAATAAATGAGTCCAGATTTGAACTCATGAAGATGAGTCTTCTCTAATAATCTACATACCTACAGAGAAGTAAAAATTCTGGAAGATCTTAGCACCGCTACCACCACCACCATCATCATTATAGCAGAGGCAGAGACAATCTAATCCAACTTCCTCATTTTACAGATGAGCAAACTGAGACCAAAAGATTTGGTCAAAATGACTTGACTAAAGTCAAAGATGTGGTAAGTAGCAGAACCAGAATCCAGTACTTTCTATAGCCTATATCTCCCTCAGATGGCCCTGAAAACAGTGGAGGTGACATTTCTGCCCATTGTGAGCAGCGTGTAGATAATAATGGCAAATCAACATTGCATCTCTCATTGATATCTGATTTCATAAAATAATTAATTAGGTTCTCTGTTCAAACAATAATGGTCTTAAACACAGAAAAGACAAATGTTTTTGGTTGCCTTGAATCAGTTAAGCCTGATGAATCATATTTTTCTTATATCCCAGCAGATTTCTAATTCTGTTATTTAAAGAGGGAGGTTCCTATGAAATATACTATGAAATAATTTTTTTTACACTGATTTGACCACTTATTAGATTGTCCATGTTGATCATCAGAAGGTTATTCTGATATGCTGAAATTCT
This sequence comes from Sminthopsis crassicaudata, assembly GCF_048593235.1. Lineage (NCBI taxonomy): Eukaryota > Metazoa > Chordata > Mammalia > Dasyuromorphia > Dasyuridae > Sminthopsis > Sminthopsis crassicaudata. The sequence goes on from NC_133620.1 coordinate 265,131,408, forward strand.
TTCTAGATCACATGAATTCTTAAATCTCCTGAGATCAGTTATTTCCTGAGTAACAGAATTCACTCAACCTTGGAACCATAGCCCTGGGCCCATGCAATTTTGATTGGTGAGTCAGTGAGTTTGAACACAAAAATGGCCTAATATACTGCCATACCTAGAATCCAGAACATGTTTCACAACCTATCCAACTATTCTTCCTAGCCATATCCTTTCCTTTTTCTGTGGCTATAAATGTACCTACCCACCTGGCTTTCTAATTCTCATTTTCTAATTCTAATTCTAATTCAGAATCGTTTATGGAAAAGATATATCAAGAGAGCCTCCAATGATGCTATTTACTCTAAAAACAGACAAATAAACCAACCTTTTCTGGGCACTATTCCATCATGTACATTGTCATATCCTATTAGAATACAAGTCTTGATAGCTGGGATTACCTGCTTTTTATATTTATCTCTCCAGTGTGGGTACTAGCACAGTGCTTAATAAACACTTTTAATTCAGTCATTCATTCATAAATTCTTTCTCTAAGATATTTTCTGTAATCATTTTTAGGATATTCTACTGGGATCAGATGATATTCTAAGCTCTAATAGCTATGCAAGTCAGTGTAGAGTTTAGGAGCCCTAAACCCTAAATTCTTTCGTATACAATCAAATGGGAGCTGCTTGTGCCCAGCAGCTACTAACCCTCCCTTTAATGGCTCAGTTTGTGTTGTGCAAGTGAATAACTATAATAATTCATAACTTGTCTTGTTCCTACTGAAATTCTAATCTTTTTCCATTTTTATATTGTCCAAAAGGATTATACACTCATATATATGATAGCACAGATATGTGACAGGTTTATACAAATAGTTTGAATAGCTCTTTATTTAATATTAAATATAATCTTATCTATAACATTTCAAACCCTTCACATTATGGCTCCATCTTATTGTTCCAGATTAATTTCAGACCCTTGGAAATTAAATTCTGTCTATCCATTTGCTAGTCTCTGAATATGATATTTCATTTCCCACTTCTGGGCCTTTGCCTAGGCTGCTCTTTCTCCCCTTGAGCTCATCCTTTGAATTAGCTCTCTTATTTCCTCCACCTTTTGGAACACTCTTTCAAGGTTCATTTCAAGCACTATTTCTTTTGGGAAAAAAATAGGGCTGAAATACAGGAAGAAATAGATAACAAAACTATGCCAGTGGGGGGATCTTAACTTTCCCTTCTTAGAAATAGATAAATCTGGGGCAGAGCCAAAATAGAAGAGATAAGACAAGCTTTTTTTCTGAGCTCTTCCTGGTTTCCTTCAGATCAATACCAGATCAAGCCTCTGAACTGGTTTTGGAGTGACAGAACCCACAAATATTTGGAGTATAACAAATTTCTAGCAGAAGCTATTTTGGAAGAACTTCAGGAAAGGTCTTTCTCAATCAGTCACCAAGAGATTCTACCAGGAAGCACTTAGCCAAAATATTGCTGCCTTGGCTACTTTTTCCTGGTTCAGAAGCCAGTGGATCAGCAGACTAACTATGAGACACCCAACACAACTACAAAAAGCAAATAGTGAGGCACTGAACCCCAGAATCAACTCATGGCCACCCAGCACAGAAGGAAGTCAGCAGTTTCAGTCTCAGGGCAGCTTGAAGCCTCTGTTGGATATAGAGGAAGCTTGGGAAAATCTCCCCTTTGCTATATGAGCAGACCCAACTTTTAAAAATGAGCAAAAAACCAAAAAGAACTCTAACTATAGATACCATCTATGGAGACAGAGAAGAACATATTCTCAAATCTTGAGGACACTTAAAGGCAAATGTCTCCATATGAAGCCCAAAAGGGTGATATAAGTTGGTCTCCATCTCACAAGACTTTCTTGGAAGAATTCGAAAAGGATCTTAAAAGAGAATTAGAAGAAAAATGGGGGAAAATGAGAACTTTGCAGGAGAGTTTGGAAAAGGAAACAAAGAAATTATCTGAAGAAAACTTCTTTAAAATAGATTTATAGAAATGGAAAAAGCATATAACTCCTTATAAACTAGATATGATGAAATGGGGGGAGGGGGAAACAATTCATTGAAAAGCAGAAATTGAAAAATGTAAAAAAAAAATGAACAAAACAACTCATTTAAAAGTTCAATTGGCCAAATGCAAAAAGTAATAAAAAAGCAAACTGAATTAGAATTGAACAAATGGAAGTGAATAAATCAATGAGATATCAAGAATCAATTTTTTAAAATTAAAAAAAATTATAAGAAAATTTAAAATACCTTGTTGGAAAAATAACTGTCCTGGAAAATAGATCTAGGAGAGACAATCTAAGAATTATCAGACTTCCTGAAAACCATGATGAAAAAAAAAAAAAGACCCTAGACAACAGTTTTCAGGAAATCATTATGGAAATCTATGCTAATGTCCTAAAACCAGGAGGTAACATAGCTATTGAAAGAATTCAGTGATAACCACCTGAAAGAGACCTGAAAATGAAAACTGCAAGGAATATAATAGCTAAAATTCAGAATTATCAAATCAAGGAGAAAATATTGCAAGCAGCCAAAAAGAAACAATTCAAATATTGAGGAACCACAATCAAGATTACCCAGGACCTAGCAGCTTTTACTGTAAAGGATCAAAGGGTCTGGAATCTAATATTGTGAAAGGCAAAGGAACTTGAATTGCAGTCAAGAATCAACTATACAACAAAATTAAGCATTATCTTTCAGAGGAAAAGATGGACATTCAATGAAACAGATGAATTTCATTTATTTCTGATGAAAAGACCAAAATTGAACAAAAAATTTGATCTTCAACTATAGAACTTGAGAAGGATAAAAAACTAAGAAGGAAAGAAAAAAATAACTACATTTCTTTTAAAAGTTAAAAAGTTTACCTCCCTATATGGAAAGATGTATATTTAATTCTTGAGAACTATATCTCTGATATGAGTATACCTAAAAATGTAGGTATAAGTTGACTTTATTGTGATGATATAAAAAAGAAACTAGAGTTGGAAAGAGAATTGTACTGGAAGAAGAGGAAAGGGGAGATAAAATTGGGTAAATTACAGCTTATGAAAAAGCAAAAAAGACCTATTACAATTGAGGGAAAGAAGGGAGGGTTCACATGTGTGAACCTTAGTCTTATTGATTTGGCTCAAAAAGAGAATATCCAGATATATTTAGCTCACAGAAAAAAAAAAAAAAAACAACTTGTCTTATCCTATAAGGAAGTAGGAAAAGAAAGGGGAAAGGAAAGGAGGAAGTTAATAGAAGGGATAGAAGTAGGGGAAAGGATAAGAAAAGGGGAGGAATTGTAAACAAAAGGAGTACTGTTTGAGGGAGATGATGGTCAGAAGCAAAACACTGGGGAAGAGGGGAAGGGAGAAAGGAAAGAGAAAAATATAACTTGGGGGGAAATAAGATGGTAGAAAATACAGATTTAGCAATTCTAAATGTGAATGTGAATGGGATAAATTCTCTCATTATGTGGAAGAGATAGAAGACTGGTTTTAAAAGCCCAAATCCTACAATATATTGTTTACAAGAAACACATTTAAAGCAGAGTGATACATACAGAATAAAGGTAAAAGGCTGGATCAGAATCTATTATTCTTCAGCTGAAATTTAAAAAAGCAAGGGTAGCAATCCTATCCTCAGATTAAGCAAAAGCAAAAATAGATCTAATTAAAAGAGAAAAGAAAGGAAACCACATTTTACTAACGCGTACCATAGATAATGAAGTAATATCAATACTAAACATATATGCATCAAATGGTATAGCATCCAAACTCCTAGAGGAGTTAAAAGAACTGCAAGAACAATTAGACAGCAAAATTATAGTAGTGGGGGACCTCAAGCATGCTGTCTCAGAACTAGATACATCAAACCACAAAATAAATAAGAAAGAAGTTGAGGATGTTTAGAATTTTAGAAAAGTTAGGTATGATAGACCTTTGGAATAAATTGAATATAGACAGGAAGGAATATACTTTTTTTCAGTGGTATATAGAACCTACAAAAAATTGACCATATATTAGGGCATAAAAACCTCAAAATCAAATGCAGAAAGGCAGAAATAATAAATGCATCCTTTTCAGATCATGATTCAATAAAAAATTACATGTAATAAAGGGCCAGGGGAAAATAGACCAAAATTTTATCAGAAACTAAAAAAATCTAATCCTAAAGGATGAGTGGGTGAAACAAGTCATAGATACAATGGATAATTTCATCCAAGAGAATCACATTAATGAGACAGCATACTAATACTTTATTGGATGCACAAAAGCAGTTCTTAGGGGAAGTGTTTTTTTTTAACCTCTAGATGCTTACTTGCATAAAATAGAGAAAGTAAAAATCAATTAATTGGTCATACAACTAAAAAAGCTAGAAGAAAAATAAATTTAAAAGCCCCAATTAAATACCAAATTTGAAATTATGAAAATAAAAAAGAAAGAAAAATTGAAAGTAAGAAAACTATTGAACTAATAAGCAAAGCTAAAATTTGGTTTTCTGAAAGAAAAAAAAAACAAAAAAACAACCCTAACAAGATAGATAAACTTTTAGTTACTTTGAATACAAAATGGAAAGAAGAAAATCAAGTTGTTAGTGTCAAAGGGCGAACTTTCCACCAATGAAGAGGAAATTAGAGCAGTAATTAGGAGCTATTTTGCCCAGTTATATCTGATAATCTAAGTGAAAAATATAGATTGTCCAGATTAACAGAGGAGAAAATAAATTACTTAAATAGTCCCATTCTAGAAAAAAGAAATTGAACAAAATATTAATCAGCTCCCTAAGAAAAAACCTCCCAGGCCAGATGGATTTACATGTGAATTCTGTTTAAAGAACAATTAATTCCAATATTATGCAAACTATTTGAAAAAATAGGGAAAAAAGAAGTCCTACAAAATTCCTTTTATGACATAGATATAGTTCTGACACCTAAATCAGGTAGGATCAAAACAGAGAAAGAAAATTATAGACCAATTTCCTTCATGAATATTGATTCAATGATTTTAAATAAAACATTAGCAAAGAGATTACACCAAGTTATCCCCAGGATAATATACCATGACCAAGTAGGATTTATACCAGGAATGTAGGGCTGGCTCAATATTAGAAAAATTATTAGCATGATTGACTAGATCAGTAACCAAACTAACAAAAATCCTATGATTATTTCAATAGATGAAGAAAAAGCATTTGACAAAATCCAACACCCATTCCTATCAAAACATTAGAGAGTATAGGAATAAATGGAGTTTTTTTCCTTAAAATGATCAGTAGCATCTATTTAAAGCCATCAACAAGCATACATGTAATGAGAATAAATTAGAATCATTTCCAATAAGATCATGTGTGAAACAAGGCTGCCCACTATTACCAGTACTACACAATATTGTATTAGAAATGTTAGCTTTAGCAATAAGAGAAGAAAAAGAAAATTTAAAAATTAGAATAGGTAATGAGGAAGCCAAATTATCACTCTTTGCAGATGACATGATGGTATACTTAGAGAATCCTAGAATTTCCATTAAAAACTTACTAAAATAATTCACAACTTTTACAAAGTTACAGAATACAAAATAAATCCACATAAATCATGAGCATTTTTATATGTTACCAACAAAGGCCAGAAGAATGTAATGCAGAAAGAAATTCCATTTAAAGTAACTGTAGATAATATAAAATATTGGACATTACCTGCCAAGGCAAAGTCAGTTTCAAAACACTTTCCACACAAATAAAGTCAGATCTAATCAGTGGGAAAATATATCAAGTGCTCATGGGTAGACTGAGATTATATAATAAAAATGACAATGTTACCTAAATTAATCTATTTATTCAGTGCCATACTAATCAAAATCCCCAAAAATTATTTTACAGAACTAGGAAAAATAATAACAAAAGTCATCTGGAAGAACTGAAGGTCAAGAATTTCAAGGTAATTAATGAAAAAAATGCAAATGAAGGTGGCCTAGATGTATCAGACTAAACCTATATTATTAATATTAATGTTAAACATGTGCAATTCTTCAATATATATTTACACAATTATAATGCTGAACAAGAAAAATCAAATCAAAAAGGAAAGAAAATAAGAAAACCAAATTATTAGTATCAAAAATGAAAAGTGTGAACTCATTATCAAGGAAAAGGAAATTAATACAATTGGTAGAAACTATTTTGCTTGATTATATACCTATAAATTTGACAATCTAAATGAAATGGATGAATATCTACAAATATATAAATTGCCCATATTAGCATAAGAAGAAATAAAATAAATAACTTTATCTTAGAAAAAAAAATTGAACAATCCATCAGTGAACTTCATAAGAAAAAATATCCAGGATCTGACGCATTCACAGGCAAAATATAAAAATATAAAGAACAAGTAATACCAATACTATGTAAACTATTTGGAAAAATAGGCAAAGAAGGAATCCTACCAAATTCCTTTATATAACACAAATTTGGTGTTGATACCCAAACCAGGAAGAGCCAAAACAAGTTAACAAAATCATAGACCAATTTCCTTAAATGAACATTGATGCAAAAATTTTGAATTAAATATTAGCAAAAAGATTATAGCAACATATTACAAAAATCATATACTATAACCAGGTGAAATTTATATAAGTTATACAGAGCTGGTTCAATATTTGGAAAATTATTATTGTAATTGGCTATGTCAACAGTAAAACCAACAGAAATCATATCAAGAGATGCAAAAAAAAAAAAAGCCTTTAACAAAATTTAGACAAAAGATATCCATTTGTATTAAAAACACTAGAGAGAATAGGAATAAATGAAGCTTACCTTAAGATGGTAAGTTATAATTATTTTAAAACCATCAGCAAGCATTATCACTTCTATTACTTACTATTATAACAAAAATGTTAATAGAGAAATAAGAGAAGGAAAAAACTCAAAGGAATTAGAATAGGCAATGAGGAAACAAAACTCACTTTTTGCAGATGACATGATAATATACTTAGACAAATAAAGATAATCAACTAAAATTACTTGAAATTATTAACAACTTTAGCAAAGTTTCAGGATACAAAATAAACATATAAATAATCAGCATTTCTATATATTAGCAAGACAGTCCATAAGCAAGGGCTAGAAAAAGAAATTCCACTTAAAATAACAGTAAACAATACAAAATACTTGGGAGTCTTATTGCCAAAACAAACCCAGTTACTATATAAACACAACTATAATAAACAATTGGAAAAATATTAATCCCAATATAACAATAATGACAATTCTACCTAAAATTAATTTATTTGTTCAGTGCCATACCAATCAGATTATTAAAAAAACCCTAGAAAAATAATAACAAAATTCATCTGGAAGAACAAAAGAATATTAAGGAAATCAATGAATATAAATGTGAAAGAAAGTACATGAATTACAGGGTGTGATCCCACAAGGGAATGATCCCACAAGCAAATTTAGAGAGCATGAAATAGTTTATTAGATTATTGCATAAAGAAAGAATTTAGAGCCAATAAATATATAGAGAGAGCATTATAAAATGTAAAATAAATTATTTTGATTATATAAAATTAAAAAAAAAAACTTTTTGTGCACACATACAATACAAATATTGTGACCAAAATTATTAGAAAAGCAGAAAACTGGGGAAATATTTTTCTAACAAGTAATCTCTGATAAAGGCCTTATTTCTTTTCCCCCCATTATTTTTATTAAAGCTTTTTAATTTTCAAAAGATATGCATGTATAATTTTTCAACATTAACCCTTGCAAAACCTTGCGCTCCAATGCCCACCCCTGCCTTTTCCCCATCCCCTCCACTAGATAGCAAGTAATCCATATATGTTAAATATGGTAAAACTATATATTGAATCCAATATATGTATATATATTTATACAATTATCTTGCTGCACAAGAAAAATCAAATAAGAAAAAAATGAGAAAAAATAAAATGCAAGCAAACAACAACAAAAAGATTGAAAATGCTATGTTGTCATCCACACTCAGCTTCCACAGTCATCCCTTTGGGTGTAGATGGCTCTTTTCATCACAAGATTATTGGAACTGGACTGAATAAGTCTAATCAGAGATTCATAATTCATCAGAATTGATTGTTGTATAATATTGATGTTGCCATGAACAATGATTTCCTGGTTCTGCTCATTTCACTTAGCATCAGTTCATGTAAATCTCTCCAGACCTCTCTGAAATTATCCTGCTGATCATTTCTTATAGAATAATACTATTCCATAATCTTCATATACCATAACTTATTCAGCTATTCTCCAATGATGGGCATCCTACTCAGTTTCCAGTTTCTTGTCACTACAAAAGGACTGGTACAAACATTTCTGCATATGTGGGTCTTTATTCTTCTTTAAATTTTCTTTAGTATATAAGCCCAGTAGAAACACTGCTGGATCGAAGGGTATGCACAGTTTGATAGCTCTTTGGGTGTAGTTCCAAATTGCTCTTCAGAATGGTTGGATCACTTCACAACTCCACCAACAATGTCCCAAGTGTTCCCACATCTTCTCCAACATAGATCATTATCTTTTCCAGTCATTTTAACCAATCTGAGAGGTATGTAGTGGTATCTCAGAATTGTCTTAATTTGCATTTCTCTGATCAATAGTGATTTAGAGCACCTTTTCATATGACTAGTAATGATTTTAATTTCTTCATCTGAAAACTGTCTGTTCATGTTATTTGAGCATTTATCAATTGGAGAAAGACTTGGATTCTTATAAATTTGAGTCAATTCTCTATATATTTGAATGTAAAATGGTCCTGTTTGTCTCTCAGTTATAATCCTTCTCTAGGAGGAGATCTCTTTTCTGTAAAATCTTTTCCTCTGTGAGCAAGTTTCTTGGGAAGCTTCTGGAGCCTCCAGTCAGAGTGAAGGTAGAATCTTGAATCCTCTTCTTCCTGAATCCTGGCTCTGAATCTCCTTGAGCTTCCCTGAAGTTCTCCCAGGAAGTCTTGTTCTTCTCCCAATCAGACGCTCCTTCCAGACTGCCGTCCCAACTCTGTCCCAGACTAGACTCACTCCTTGCCCAGTAATACTGCCCTCTTTTATCCTAGCAGAGAATGGGTTAGTGAGAACTCAGGGGCCTGTGGGAAACACTTCAACCAATGAACTTGCTCTCTCTAAAAGTGCAAACTTCTTTAAACATGTAAACTCTACCTCAGAAGTCCAAAGGTGTAAAATCCCCTTAAAGGCCCAAACCAAAGATGTGAATTCTGAGCTAGAGAATTGCCCAGACAACCTGAGTTATCACCTTGTAATCCTAACATTTTAGAAATGAGGAAAGGCCTCATTTCTTAAATATACAGAAAACCAAGTAGAATAAATAAAAAATAAGCCATTTTCCAATTGAAAAATCATAGCAGGCAGTTTATAGACAAAAAAATCAAAGCTATCTGTAGTCATGAAAAAATACTCTAAATTACTCTTGATGAAAGAAATGCAATTTAAAACAACTCTGAGGTATTGCCTCACATCTATCAGTGGCTAATATGACAGAGAAGGAAAGTGTTATATGTTGAAAGGAATATGGAAAAAAAAAACTGGGACACTAATGCATGGTCAGTGGGGTTGTGAGCTGATCCATCCATTCTGGAGAGCAATTTGGAACTGTGCCCAAAGGGCTATAAAACTGTGCATACCTTTTGACCAACATTACCATTGCTAGGTTTATATCCCAAAAACACACAAAAAGGGGAAACGATATTTTACAAAAATATTTATAGCAAATATTTTTGTGGTGGCTTAGAATTAGAAACTGAAAAGATGCCCATTGATTGAGGAATGGCTTAACAAGCTGGGATATAGGCTATAATGGTATCTTATTGTGTCATAAGAAATGATAAGCAGTATATCAGAAAAAACCTGAAAGTGACCTATCTAGTGAAATGAACAAAATCAGAATAATGTTGTACATATTAAGAACAATATTGTTTAAGCAGGAACTGTGAATGACTTATTCTCTGTAATACAATGATCCAAGACAATCTCAAAGAACTAATGATGAAGCATCCCATCTGACTTCAGAGAAAGAATTTATATTGATTGTATACACATTGAAGCATTATATTTTTCACTTTCTTTGATATCTTTCTATTATTCGTGTATTCTAATTTACTAATTTGAAATTAGTACAAAATTACTAATATGGAAATGTTTTACATAATTGCACATGTATAATCTATATTTGATTGCTTACCATCTCCAAGAGGGCAGGAGAGGAAGGGAGGGTTAAAATATGGAAGTCAAAAATTGAAATAAAAAGGATAAAAAGTTGGGGGAAAAAAGCTCTATGGGAACCTAGGAAATAGTAAGAGCAAAGCCTAATATGAATGGAATAATCTTACATCTCAGAGATATTAAAAACCACACAAGTTTAACCAGAAAGTGAATTATTCGATAAATTTAATATATTGTAGGGAATGGGGCTTGTAGTTGTCACTATTAAGGCAAAGGCATCTGTGAATTGTCAAAGATCATATGAGATTCAGATGATCTGATATAAAAAAATAGCATTATTATTAAATTATAATCATTTGGCAATTATTTACTGAAGATCTTTTAACACTATGAAGGACACAAAGAATAGCACATAATTATTACAACTTAGCTAGGTATATAAAATGTTTAACATATGTTATTAAATGCTAATAGATGATATTTAAATGGTAATTAATGTATGCTATTAGAAGTCAAATTACTGGGGTAGATTTATAAAATAGGGCCCACATTCTTAGTAATTGTGCACTTAGAAGGATAGTTATGAAATGGCTGTACTTTTTTTTTTTAGTTAAAGCTTTTTATTTACCAAACATATGCATGGGTAAGTTTTCAACATTGACCCTTGCAAAACTTTCTGTTCCAAATTTTCCCTTTTTTCCCCTCACCCCCTCTCCCAGATAGCAGGTAGTCCAATACATATTAAATAAGTTAAGATATATGTTAAATCTAATATAAGGAAACATAGTTACACAGTTATCTTGCTGCACAAGAAAAATAAGAAGGAAAAAAAACTAAGAAAGAAAACAAAATGCAGGCAGACAACAGAAATAGTGAAAATGCTATGTTGTGGTCCACACTGAGTTCCCACAGTCCTCTCTCTGGATGTAGATGGCTCTCTTCATTATGAACAATCGAACTGGTTTGAATCACCTAATTGTTGAAGAGAGCCACATCCATCAGAATTGATCATCGTATAGTCTTATTCAGTGTAAAATGATCTCCTGATTCTGCTCATTTCATTTAGCATCAGTTTATGTAAGTTTCTCCAGGTCTCTCTGAAATCATCCTGATGATTGTTTCTTACAGAACAATAATATTCCATAACATTCATGTATCATAACTTATTCAGCCATTCTCCAATTGATGGACATCCACTCAATTTCCAGTTTTTTATGACTTGTAGTTCTGTCCCTAATTTCAGAGCAAATTTTTCTATTTAACTTTTCCTTCATAACTCTTATGATGACCTCAGGTACATATAGGTAGGTGAATAGAAGGCTGGGCATGAAGTCAGAAAGACCTGAATCCAAATCCAACTTTAGACATTCACTAGTTGTGTGACCTTTGGAAAATCAATTGATCTTTTTGCTTCCATTTCATAAACTTCAAAATGAGTGCAATAATATCTACTTTGTGGAGTAGTTATGAGAATCAAATAAGATAACATTTGTAAAATGTATTAGAAAACTCAGTGCCTGGTACATAGTAGAGTCTATATAAATTATTCCTTTCCTCCTTCATACTACAAATGGATACTACAAATGGACACTCAGTAATACAATGACAAGGGTGACCATACATGCTTAGGAGAAATATTTATTAAATTCACCAGATAGGCTTTCTCCTTGAGTAAATTTTTTAAAAAGAAATAAAACTAGGGCAGGGTAGGGCATGCTAATTTCTTTCAGCTAGCTTGTGTCAGCACTCCTGTAAATTGGTGCTAGAGCTGGAAATAAAATATATACAATCACTTTCCCATCTTAGCTTGTTCATTTAGATGGAGGTAAGAAGAGTGTTGTGTAGGTTCAAATAGAGAAATTGTTGTAAAGCACTTTGCCAACTTTAAGCTGCTATATAACAGATTAGAACATACTTTTTTTTCATTTCCAATGTTGATGAAGCATTCGTTATTTTTTTAATTATAATTTTTATTTATCAGATATATGCATGGGTAATTTTATAGCATTGACAATTGCCAAACCTTTTGTTTCAATTTTTCCCCTCCTCCTCCACCCCCAGAGGGCAGGTTGACCAATACATGTTAAATATGTTAAAGTATAAATTAAGTGCAATATATGTATACTTGTCCAAACAGGTTTTTTTTGCTGTACAAAAAGAATAGGACTTTGAAATAGTGTACAATGAGCCTGTGAAGGAAATCAAAAATGAAGTTGGACAAAAATAGAGGGATTGGGAATTCTACATAGCAGTTTATAGTTATCTCCCAGAGTTCTTTCGCTGGGTATAGCTGGTTCATTTCATTACTGCTCTTTTGGAACTGATTTGGTTCATCTCATTGTTGAAGAGGGCCACGTCCATCAGAATTGATCTTCATATAGTATTGTTGCTGAAGGATATAATGATCTCCGGGTCCTGCTCTTTTCACTTAGCATCAGTTCATGTAAGTCTCTCCAGGTCTCTCTGTATTCATCCTTCTGGTCATTTCTTACAGAGCAATAATATTCCATAATATTCATATACCACAACTTATCCAGCTATTCTCCAACTGATGGGCATCCACTCAGTTTCCAGTTTCTGGCCACTACAAAGAGAGCTGCCACAAACATTCTTGCACATACAGGTCCCTTTCCCTTCTTTAAGATCTCTCTGGTATATAAGCCCAGTAGTAACATTGCTGGGTCAAAGGGAATGCACAGTTTGATAACTTTTTGAGCATAGTTTCAAATTGCTCTCCAGAATGGCTGGATGTATTCACAATTCCACCAACAATGTATGAGTGTCCCTGTTTTCCCACATCCCCTCCAACATTGCACACTATCTTTCCATGTCATTCTAGCCAATCTGACAGGTGTGTAGTGGTATCTCAGAATTGTCTTAATTTGCATTTCTCTGATTAATAATGATTGTGAGCATCTTTTCATATGTCTAGAAATAGTTTCAATTTCTTCATCTGAGAATTGTCTGTTCATATCCTTTGACCATTTATCAATTGGAGAATGGCTTGATTTCTTATAAATTAGAGTCAATTCTCTATATATTTTAGAAGTGAGGCCTTTATCAAAATCTTTGATGGTAAAAATGTTTTCCCAGTTTATTTTTTCCTTTCTAATTTTATTTGCATTAGTTTAGTTTGTACAAAAATTTTTCAATTTGATATAATCAAAGTTTTCTATTTTGTGATCAGTAATGATCTTTAGTTCTTCTTTGGACATAAATGCATTGATTCCTCTTTTACAGGTCTGAGAAGTAAACTATCCTATGTTCCTCTAATTTATTTATAATCTCATTCTTTATGCCTAGGTCATGAACCCATTTTGACCTGATTTTGGTGTACGGTGTTTCTAATTTTCCCAGAAATTTTTGTCAAACATTGAGCTCTTATCCAAAAAGCTGAGGTCCTTGGGTTTGTCAAACACTAGATTATTAAAGTTATTGATTATTTTGTCCTTTGAACCTAACCTATTCCACTGATCAACTATTCTATTTTTTAGCCAATACCAAATGGTTTTGGTAACCACTGCTTTATAATATAAATTTAGATCTGGGACAGCTAGGCCACCTTCATTTGACTTTTTTTTCATTAATTCCCTTGAAATTCTTGACCTTTTATTTTTCCATATGAACTTTGTTGTTATTTTTTCTAGGTCATTAAAATAGTTTTTTGGGAATCTGATTGGTATAGCACTAAATAAATAGATTAGTTTAGGTAGTATTGTCATCTTTATTATATTTGCTCACCCTATCCAAGAGCATTTAATATTTTTCCAATTGGTTAGATCAGACTTAATTTGTGTGGAAAGTGTTTTGTAATTTTGCTCATATAGTTTCTGATTTTCCCTTGGCAGATATATTCCTAAATAGTTTATACTATCGGTAGTTACTTTAAAATGGAATTTTTCTTTGTAACTTTAACTGTTGGATTTTGTTAGTGATATATAAGAATGCTGATGATTTGTGTGGGTTTATTTTGTTTCCTGCAACTTTGCTAAAGGTATGGATTATTTCTAATAGATTTTTTGTAGAATCTTTGGGGTTCTCTAATGTTAGGTTCTTACTAGGTGATAAGTTGGTACTTGGCAATTCTCTAGCTCAGAATTCACACCTTTAGTTCACATCTTTAAAAGGAGTTTACACCTTTAGTCTTCTGAAAGGAGTTTACACCTTTAAAGGAGTTTACACCTTTGGAATACCCACAAGCCCATTCTCTGGGAGGATAAAAGGAGAAGTTAGAGTCTGGAAGATTCAGTCCGGATTGAGTCAAAGAGAAGAAGTCCTCTGATTCGCAAGTCCAGCAATCCCACACTTTTGGAGGGGAAGGCTCCAGAAGCCTCCCTAGAAACCTGCTCACAGAGAAAAAGATTATACAGAAAAGAAACCTCCTCACAGAGAAGGATTACAACTGAGAGACAACAGAACTTTACACTCTAAGTATACCATCATATTATCAGCAAAGAGTGATAATTTGGTTTCCTCATTACCTACTCTAATTCCTTTGATCTCTTTCTCAACTCTTATTGCTAAAGCTAGCATTTCTAATACAATATTGAATAGTAATGGTGATAGTGGACAATGTTGTTTCACTCCTGATCTTAATGGGAATGGTTACAATTTTCCCCCATTACATATGATGCTTACTGATGGTGTTAAGTATATACTACTGATTATTTTAAGGAAAAGTCCATTTATTCCTATACTCTCAAGTGTTTTTAATAGGAATGAATGTTGGATTTTATCAAATGCTTTTTCTGCATCTATTAAGATGATCATATGTTTTTTGTTAATTTGGTTATTAATATGGCCAATTATATTGATAGGAAGTGGATAGGAAGAAGGTTTTGTTGTTTAAAAATTAAACTGATTTTATAAATTAAATGAAAGTGCTAGTAAAAAAATAAATTAAAAAGGAGTAAGAAAATTGGAAGAAACACTTTGAAAGAAAATTAACAAGACGTACAAACTATTACCCAAGTAAAATAGAGTTTTTGGAAATAAAAATGGATCAAGCCATTCTAGAATTTAATTTGTAGTAATATCCAAAAAGTAACAAAACTGTGCATCATCTTTTGTTTCAGCTACCTGACTACTAGGACTATATCCCCAAAAGATAAAGGACATAGGGGAAAATCTATGTATGTATGCATATATGTATATTTATTTATATATCTATCTACATTTATAGATAGATATATCTATATAAATACAAATAGATATATACATAGACAGACAGACAGACAGAAACTCATTTCATAGTAGCTCCAAACTGGAAACTAAGTGGGAACTTCTCTATTATGGAATGGCTAAACAAATTATGTCAATATAATTGAAAATCATTATACTATAAGAAATGACAGAATAAACAGTTTCAAAGGAAATTAGAAATATCTCTATGAAGTGACACAATAGGACTGGGAGAACAATGTATACAATGACAATAACATAATAAGGGAAGACAAAGGGCTAAGCATTATAAATATTGTCATTATAGAGAAAGACAACTTTGGAAAAATTTTAAAACTCTTATCACTCTAATAATAAATCATGAGTGCAGAGGTCTGAAGAAGAAGCATGGCATCTGCCAACTACCTGAGGGGGATAGACTTAAAATGAAGAATGAGACATAGATTTTTGGATATGGCCAATGTGGGAATTTGACTATGTATATTTTATGAGGGTTTTTATTTTTTGTGTGTTTTTAAATTGTTCAATGAGAGAGATCATAGAAGAGAAGGATAATGTTCATAAAATAAAGGAGCAAATACATGAATAAGTAATTTCTTAAAAAAAAACAGAATGAATCAAACATAAATTAATGACTCCATGAGGCAAAAAGAAATATTAAAACAAAGTTAAAAGCTTAAAAAAAGAAAATAATTTTTTTCATATCAAAAACAATTGACCTCAAAAGTAATAAAGGAGAAATCATTTAAGAAATATTGGACCATCTGAAAGCTATGACCAAAATAACTAAGCTAAGTCTTAAATGAATATTGTAGACAATATGTGCATTCATTATCATCATTCAAAAAGTGACTTTTAATGATTTTCCCACAAAAAAAATTCACCATAGGGCTTCTGCCATTTTATTACTAACCATTTAAATGTTTTGGGGGGCAGGGAATAGAGGAACAAGTTTTAGCAATATGTGCTCAAAGAGGTCACATACAAGTCAGAAGCAAGGCCAAGAATAGGACAGATTGATGGCCTTCTCTAAAAATGACTTTAATGTAAATCTTACATATTACTTTTCTGTCAGTAGTCACTGACTTCTTCTGAAAGCTTCTTTTTTCTCCAAAAAATTACATGTTATTTATATTTCACATTTTATATGTATTTAATGCATAAAATTAAATATTTTGATGGTCATCTTGCTTTGGGGTTGTCACTTTTGTTGAATTTAAATGTTTAGCTTGGAGAAGATAAGTCTATGATTGGTATAACCCTTTGTTCCATATATCACTGTTATATCCTCTCTCTTCTCCTTATAATGCCATTGTCCATTAAATGCCAATGTATCCTGTGAGGATGCAACTGTGAAGTTTTATTGCATTTAATTAAACAGAAAATAGTAATAGTGATGAGAAGGTCATGAGATGCACAAGTCTTCAGTAGTGACCACTGCTGTTGCTGTTTTCAACTCCATTCCTCCCAAGGACTCCATGCCATATTTAATAGTCTGTACCTACTTTATCTGCCTAAACTCTAAGGCCTCCATAGAATCTGCTGTAGCTATCTTCATGGTTGTTGGAACAAATTATTCTCATCTGTCCATTCCACTGGGGAAAATCTCCTTGTACTCAGGGTAGACATTCCCTACCTTATCAATGAGTTTGAGATCCCTCAGTTACCCTCAACCTGGTTAGGTCTATTTGCCAAAATGGTTCCCAGGATTGTGTATGCTTCAGCTTCTTAGAGCCACAGGTGAAAGATGGTTGATTTAGATGAAACAAAAGGTGGATGAGCAGTCCTGAAAAAGGTTTGCCAGATTTCAAACTACAGGTCCTAGTCTTACATGAATATTTTACACCTTATATATGATGGAATGCAATCCCAGAAGGCAATGGGAATAAGCAGAAAGAGAAGTAGAAAAATATTCCTCTAAGTTATGGTACTTAAGCTGAGTCTTAAATGAATTTTAGAGTTGAAGGAATTCATTTTAGGTATAGGGAATAATCAATTGAAAGGCACACCAGTGTGAGTAACTTGTAGATTGGGTAGGTTGGATTGGGGGAAGACTTGAGATGCAGAGAATAATTAGAAGGATAATATAATATTCTAGGGAAAGGGTGATGAGACTCTGAATCAGGATTGTTATACGAGAGCAGAATATTGGGAGTTTGTGAGAGAGAATGTAGAGAAAGGAATTATAAGATTTGGCAAATGACTGGATATGTGGATTTAGTATGAGAGCCTGAAATCAAGGGGACTTGAATTAAAATCCAGTCTGATGCTTATTAGCTATGTAACTCTGGCCAATCATTTGCCTCAGTTTCCTCATCTGTAAAATGAAGCTAATAATATCTCCTCCCAGAATTGTTGCAAGAATCAAATGAGAGATAATAATTGTAAAGTGTTTAAAATCGAAGAAGAATGTAAAATAGTCTATAACAAATGGGGGCACCCTTCTCCAACACTTATAACCTTATAACATTCTTTTTAATATATGTAAGGTGTTTTATATGTGGTATCTCATCTGATCTTTACAATAATTGCATGAGGTAGATAATGATGGTAATGAATCATTTTATAGTCATAGGTGATTCTTTGTCACCCTTTTTAGGATTTTGGCAAAGATATTGAAGTAGTTTGTCATTTTCTTCTACAGCTCATTTTACAGATGAAGAAACTGAGGCAAACAGTGATTTGTCCAGGGTCACATAGGTAGTAAGTATATGAAGCCAGATTTGAAAGTTAGTCTTCCTGACTCCAGGTGCAGCACTCTATATACTATGGCATCAATCAGCCCTGATAACACAAATATTATTAGAAGTGCTTTACAAGGGACTGCTGGTGGCACAAAGGACAGAACACCAGCCCTGGGAGTCAGGAGGACCTGAGTTTAAATGTGGCATCAGACAATTATTAGCTGTGTAACCACCTTGGGCAATTCACTTAATCCCAATTACCTCAAAAATAGGAGTAGG
Source organism: Sminthopsis crassicaudata (assembly GCF_048593235.1). NCBI lineage: Eukaryota > Metazoa > Chordata > Mammalia > Dasyuromorphia > Dasyuridae > Sminthopsis > Sminthopsis crassicaudata. The sequence continues at coordinate 265,149,755 of NC_133620.1, forward strand.
AGGGGAGAAAGAACAGGAGGAGAAGGAGATAATACTGAGATTCAAGGACATTAAGGGGCTTGTCCACTCTAATGATTGCCAAACCACAGATTTGAATCTAAGGGATTTTGACTTCAAGGTTAGTAGCAATTCACTCATAACTAGCATGCTGCTTTGCATATGGTAGGCACTGGATGAATGTAATTTTTTTTGTTGTTGGTGGTGGATAAGGAGAAGGATTTGAACCTATGATTCCCCTCTACTAACTGAAGAAAGATTTAATTATTGTTTTAAATTTATTTTTGTGATTTATTTTATTTTGTTATATATTTAAAAGTTTTTCATGTCTATTTTCTATAAGAACACATAGTACTCAGGTGTGTGTGTGTATTCAATTGTGAAAATGCATTCAAGGGGGCAGCTAGATTGTTCAGTGGATTAGAGCACCAGCCCTGAAGTTAGGAGGAGCTGAGTTCAAATGTGACCTTAGACACTTAACATTTCCTATCTGGGTGACCCTGGATAAGCTCACCAAAATTAAAAAAAAAAAAATCAAGAAAATTTAGGTGAAGGGAAAGTAAGATAAATGTTTTGCCACATTAGCTGGATTTATTTCCTTTAGGCCAGGATGAATAGGGAGGGTTGGAAATTGGTATGTGGAGAGCAGATGAAAGAGAAATATCACTTGTGTTTTTTAATGATGGTTTGAGTCTTAATTAAACACAGTGGGTAAGAAGATTGTGAAGAGATTTCAAAGCCCTTTGCATCTAGGCTTCAAGTTATAAGTTTTCAAAATGACATTCTTTGACTTTGTCCCTAAATTCTTATTTCTATCACCCCAGTATTTCTCATATCATTGTTGTTGTGATTGAGCACTATATCAGTGACTGAATTCTGAACAAGGCATTAAGTCCAGTTAATGTAATTGGCTTCCAAATTGCCTTTAGTGGCTTAACATTAATGTTTAATTTAATCCTAAACATTTATTTAGGTGTATTATAGGTTGCGATTTACAATTTTCAACTCAATCCAGTTGCATCATACTTCAATAAAGTCATAATGGAAAAAGAATCATTCTTGTGCTCTTTCCTTGACACCTGAGAAATGTTTTTCAGTTTCTCCACCTAGCTTATCCACTATTCACTGGGTTACACAGTGAACAGAGCACTAAATTAAATAAGACCCTGGACCAGTCACTTAATCTCTGATTATCTCAGTTTCCTTATCTATAAGTGGGGATAATAATAGCATCTATCTCCCAGGGTTATCAAATAAGATAATAAAGTACTTCACATAGTGCCTCCTCTTCCTCCTCCTGTTATTGCTACTACTACTACCACTATCACTAAAATGTTTTGCGAATCATAAAGCACAATATAAATGTTATTATTATAGCTGTACACCATACTTTCCAATAAAGCAAACATTCCTTAGTTTTGCCTTCAGAAAATTCCAACTTATCTTTCTAGTCTTATGTCATCCTCTTCCTCTTCATCTATGAATGGCATCTTCTGTGCTCAGAATGTTGTCCCTACTATGGCCAGTTGTTGAAATTCTTTCCATTTTTATAAATCCAGAATGGATGCCATCTCCTCCATGAAGCTTTCCCTAATTTCCCTCATGAAAACAAATCTCCTTTAGATCATTCAAAATATTTTTTCTTTCTCTTTTAAAAATTTAATCTGCTTCTTCCTTTTACTTATGTCTGGCACTTTATGACCCCATTTTGGGTTTTCTTGGCAGTAATACTGGAATGGGTTGCCATTTCCTTTTCCAGCTTATTTTATAGATGAGGAAACTGAAGCAAGCAGAGTTAAGTGACTTGCCCAGCATCATACAACTAATAAGTATCTGAGATCAAATTTGAACTCAGATCTTTCTAACTCAGACCAGGTGTGCTCCATTGCATCACCTACCTGCCCTCTGTGCCAAAGCTTCTTAAACTGTGAATTGTGACCCTATATGAGGTCACATAACTGATTGTAAGGTTGTAAAATTGTAATTTATTATCAATAAATGTTTGATTTGTATACTTATTTTATATACCTACATACCCAAGGACTTATAAAAATTTCTTGGTGGGGGGAAGGGTTATGAGTGGAAAAAATTTAAGAAGCTCTGCTCTAGTCCAGAGTAAGGTATTTACCTAGGGTCACATGGACAGCAATACTTGAAGGCCAGACCTTCCTCATTTTCAGGCTGGCCCTCTATCCACTTTGCTATGCTGCTTGTCTCTTGTTGAAGCAAATTCTTGTTGAATTATAAATATTATGTTTAAATATGGAACAATGGCTAGAATTGATGTCTTTAACCAGAGGTCAACTAGATCTAATTCCTTAATTATAATCATCTTTCTCCTTTGTAAACTACAATAATTTCTTAAAACTGAGATTTTCTTAATGTAGTACATTTATTATTTCCTCTTAGCAAGAGTTCAAAGGATGTAGCTTTGGAATTCACCTGTGAGATCATTGAGTCCAAAATTGTCATTTTATAGACGATGAAATTAGAGCACACAGAGAGGAAACATTACCTAAGATAATACAGGTAGAAAGTATGAGAATCTCAAATAATACTCAAGTCTTTTAAGGTGATCTAGGTGCCAAAGGCTTTATGTTTGGAAGGCTGAGCTACACATGCCCTTCAATTTACAGTTGAAAAAACTGAAGCCCAGAGAAATTAAGTAATTTGCCCAGGTTCACACAGTAATCAGTAACTCATAGATTTATATATGTGAAGTAGTGAGAATAAAATATGTTCATAGATCTAGAATTGGGTCCTTAGAACCCACTTAGTTTCACCCTATCATTTTACAGATAAGGAAATTAAGGTCCAAAGAAATTAAGGGATTTCCCACAGTTTTATACATAGACTTAGAATTTGAACTCAAACATTCTGATTTAAAATTGTGGCAACAGCAAGATTATATGATGATGAATTCTGATGGACCTGAGTCTTTTCAACAATGAGATGATTCAGGCCATTTCTAATGGTCTTGTGATGAAGAGAGCAATTTGCATTCAGAGAGAGGACTATGGGGACTGAGTATGGGTCACAACATAGTATTTTCCTTCTTTTTGTTGTTTACTTGTATTTTTTCTCATTTCTTTTCCTTTTTGATCTGATTTTTCTTATGTAACATGATTACTGTAGAAATATTTATACAAGAATTGCACATATTTAGTAAATATTTGGATTACTTGCTGTCTGGGGAAAAGGGTAGGGAGAAGGGAAGGAAAATTTGAAACACAAGATTTTACAATGATGAATGTTGAAAATTATCTAGGCATATGTTTTGAAAATAAAAGGCTTTAATAATTTAAAAAAGACAAAGTCAAAAAATAATAAAAAATAAATTTTGTTGTTTTCACTGTAAAAGGCTGCCTTAATGTGCTTTAAATTTATGGTTTTATATGAATGGTTTGATTGTACATTTTATTTTAAGGACCTAGCCTCAAAAATTTCTACTCCCTCTCCTCAATAACATTTAGTGCAGTGTAAGGCCTTATAGAACTCAATATATTATAATTTTCAAAATACTATAAAAAAAAAGTTTAATTAGTAAATTTTTATCATTTCTTCTCTATTGCTTCATTGCTTTCTCCACTCACACTTCTTATTTCAGATTAGTTGTCAGCCAAAGCTTGAAGATCTTCTCCTGATTTAAAGAACAAGGATTGGGCTTAGTTGTTTTCCATTCATAAAGAATAGACAGAAAGATAGACTAGATCAAAAATAATAATAGTTTGAACTCTTCCTAGATTCCATTAGAAGTTACTGAACTTGAATGTGGGACAGGAATCACTGTACTGGTTGCCAAATTTATTTTCTTTGGCAAATTTCTTTTTGATTGTTTCAGCTAATCAATTTAATCTCTAGTCTAGACAACAGAGCTCACTTGAGACTTTCCATTCCTTATTCTTCCTGTCTGGTGTTCTTTGGACCACTGTGTATCTATCTCCAAAAGACAGATTTCAGTGGCTTAGAAAGTTGGGGTAGAAAAGGGTTAGAGTATTTCTAATTACTTCTTTTTGCCAATTTTGTTTTACCTTTGAACTCTTTTATCTGAAGAAACTTCTTCCAGTTGTTGAATCACCCTCCTCTCTAGACATCCATTAATGTCCCATTTTCCATTCTTCATTTTTAACTTCATAGCTCATTTGTAGCCAACAAATTTGTAGGGAGCGTTACATACATACAGCTATGGGTAACATAGAAATCTTGTCATGCTAGATCCTTCAGAAAACAAATGATGAGGTATATTTAAAATTATATTAGATGTTTTTATTTCCAATAACCATAAATTTAGAGCAGGGACTTCTAGAGGCCATTTAGCCCAATCCACCCATTTTACAGATGAGAAAAGTGAGGTCCAAAGCAGTTTAAGTGACTTGACCAAAGTCATTTAGGTAGTAAGTGGCAGAGGTGGGATCAGAACCAGGACTGGGTTATGACTGATTCTAGAGTCAGCTTCCTGTCTTCTATATTACCTTCTGCCTGATTAAACTCACAGATTTAATACTAGTGATCTTGCCCTCTTACCTAACAAGAAAACAAAACAAAACAAATAAACAAAAAAACTTAAAGGGTTAACAGACACCGACCCTCTCCTTTCCTGAAGACTCAATTCTGATAATACAGAGAACTTGCACATTTTCTTCTCCTTCATCATTCTACTTTATATTGCTGAAGGGAAGAATGCGGTGGAGAGGAAGTAAGAAATTCTTTTCTTTTTAAGCTATTTCTCCCCTGCCAGGTGAAAGGACAGTTCTGCTTTTCTCCATCCAAGCATTAACCTGTCTGGAGCAGAAAAAATTGAGAAAAAGCCCAAAGGAATTAGTCCATCTGTGCCCAGAAGGGCACATCAGATTCATAGGGGAAAAGGGAGACTAGTTTCGATGTGTAGGAGAAGAGTACACAGCAGGTGTGTGAGTATATACAGAGAGAGATTTTTTTTAAATCTTAAATTGCATTTCATTCCAAAACATCACAGTAGAATACAAAGGCTTTGAGGACAAACATACTCCAAGGTTTCTCTCTGTTTCTCTGTCTCTCAGTGTTTTGTTTTTTTTTTTTTTCTGTCTCTATCTCTTTATCTCTCTGTTCCTCTTTCTCTATCTCTCTGTGTTTCTTAGTCTCTCTCTTTGCCTGTGTCTCTGTCTGTCTTTGTCTCTCTCTCCCTCTCCCCTCCTTTAGGGAGGAAAATTTTGAAAAAGTATAATTTCTCATGCCTATTGCTAATGTTGCAGTTGAATACTTTGTATGTAGACTTTAAAATATGTTTGAAGCCTTTTTTTTAAAATTGATTTGCAGCTGTTCACTAGTAAAGCTGTAGTGAAAAGAACATTATACATACTCTGGGAAAGAGAAGAAACTTTAAAATGCTGTTCTTTTATTTGTATCTGTGTCTTCCTCAGGTGTGTTTTAGTCAATTATCAAGAATGGTCAGTCTCTCACCTGTTAGGATTACAAGGTGAGAACTCAGGTTGTCTGGACAGTTCTCTGATGTTAGGATTACAAGGTGAGAACTCAGGTTGTCTGGACAGTTTTCTGACTCAGAATTCACACCTTTGGTTCGGGCCTTTAAAGGGAGTTTACACCTTTGGAATTCTGAGAGAGCAAGTTCATTGGCTGTAGGAGTTCTCACAAGCCCCGTTGAGTTCTCACTACAATCTCTTCGAGGATAAAAGAGGGCAACATTTGGTCTGGAGAGTAGTCAAGTCTGGGACAAAGTTGAGACGACAGTCGACCTGACCTTTACACTCACCTCCATTTGTTTCTCTTCCTTCCTTCTTTCATCCTTCTGTTCTTTCCTTCTCTATCTCTCTGTTTGCTCTTCTTTCATTTCTCTATTCCTCATTGTAATTTCCCTTTCCTACCTCACAGTCTAAAACATCCTGCATACACATGTAAGAAACAATGAAAAAAAAAGTGACCTTAGGATGTTTTTCTTTAACTTATGTCTTAAAATCAGGATGACCTGGCTTAAAGCCCCATTTCTGACACAAACCAGCTGTGCTATCCTGAGCCAATCATTTAATTTCTCAGCAACTTTAGGTAACATTCTAAAACTACAAATTGTAGAGCAGGTACTAGTCTGAATTGGTAAAGGATGTTTCCTAAGTGGTTGTTCTCTAACAATTGAAAAAAAAATCTGATCTAGAATAATAATAATAATAATAATAATAATAATAATAATAATAATAATAATAATTTATCTCTTTGTTTCCTTTTGCTTAATTTAACATTTTCCAAACTTAACGCTTTGTCCCTATCCATGGCTAAGGTCTAGGTACACTGGTCTTTTTTTAAATTTCTAACACTTAATGCTCCATCTCTCAATTCTAAGCCTTTACAATATCTGCCCCAAGCCTCTGGTTCTCTGCTTTCTCTCTTCACTAGCTTCTAGAAAAGGGATAGGGAATATTTTTTTCTGCAAAGAGCCATTTAGTATATATGTATACACACACACACACACACACACACACACACACACACACATATATATATATACATATATATATATACATACATATATATATATATATATATACTTATAGACTAATGCAGAGAATTTGCATACTTTTTTCTCCTCCATCATTCTATTTCCAGAGAGAAATGCAATGAGAGGGAGAGAAGGCAAAAGATTGCTTTCTTTTTAATATATTTCTGTCTTTCTCCATCCAACATCAGCCTCTCTGGAGCAGAGATAATGAGAATGAGTATACATAAAATTTATATTTATAACATCATTCATGGACCATACAAAATTATCAACTTAAAGAACTCAAGCAATGGGAATTTGTTGTTTCCAGCTTTTAGCTCATTATCACCTGAAGTAGCCTTGGCAGGACCAGACCAAATAATTTTGTATGTCATACATCCCCCATCCCTGTTCTAGAAGTTTTTATTCCTTTGTCCCTCCCTTCACTTCAACTAGTTCATTCCCTCTAAGATTATTTCTTATTTATAGAGTATATATCTTGCATGTGCATTAGAATGTGAATCTCTACAAGATGAGAACCTTGCTTTCCCCTCCTCCTTTTTCTTTGTAACCCCTGCACTTAGCATAGTAGCTCTTAATATTGTTGGCAATTAATAAATGTGTGTGGAAGAAGGTCCTTTCTCCTCTCATCCTTAACTTTTTCAGAAATAGTTGCCTAATAGAGAGGCAAGTCAGTCCAGGATGCACAGGTGCCTTAAACTTTCTGATAATCAGTTTTGCACTGAAGGGCTCAAGCTTTCATTGCCAAAACATTCTCTTTTCTTTTTTCCTTCCCCAACCCCCACCGTTCTTTTATAAGAGATGAAATGCATTAGAATCGACTGAAACCAGAAAGATTTGGTAAATGCTCAGAATTTTCTGTATTAAAAATAGAAAATAGAGGAGCCATCCACCAAGCTGGCAGTTCCAGAAACAAGAGCAATGCTTTCTTTAATTCTCCTCCTTGCCCCCACCTTCCTTGACCCACGATCCCCCACAATTCTTCATATCACTGAAGCTGAACTAACCGTCATAAAAGAAAGCAGAATAGGGCTCTGAGTACTGCTGTGCACAGACCAGGGACAGTTCTAAAGTAGTCTCCACTCTGTTAACACAGAACATCTATTTTGTTCATTTTTTTAAATCGATGGAAATCTTTTCAGCAAAAACAAAACAAAACAAAATAACAATAACATCAAATTTTTAAAGCTGCAGGGAGCCTTTCTGGGAAAAGGGTTGAGAGAACAACTTTGTCTCTACCAAACCCCTTTCAGTCTGATTAAGCTGACTATGGAAAATTATACAGCCTGCTGGACATCTGGACTTGAGAAAAATCAAGGGATTATAGCCTGAGAACCAAAAGTGACCTTAGATATTACCTAGCCTGACTCACTTTACAGATGAGTCCCAGAATATTTAAAGTTATATAGATGCTAAACAGCAGAGATGTACTTCATAGACCATAGGTCATAGGACATAGACCATAGGAAAGTACCTTAGAGGTCTGTTTGTCCAACTCCTTAATTTTATAGATAAAGAAACTGAGGACCTGAGAGGTTAAATTTAAAAAAAAAACAACCCTTGAAACTATACATATTGTTGTAAGTAGTTGAACTAATATTTGAACCCAGGTGAAATGACTACTCAATTAGTTTTCCTTCCATTATTGTTTGCTGTCTCAAATCCTGGTCAGATAAAAATTGAGAGGGTCTTCTATTTAAATCCTCTTTTTGGAGAGATGAGGAAATTGAAACCCAGGAAAACCTTGACTTGTGGAAGAACTAGAAAGCATTGCTTTTTTCATTGCCTCACACTGGTTTCCCAAACATTGTTATAGTTATGTATAGGCTCCATAGGCTGTCCTATTCACCATTTATCCAATAGAAGAATATAAGGGAAGAGCTTAAGGAACAAATATAGAAGTGCAATCATCAGATTGAACAGATAGAGATACACTCAGTCAGAAGAAATAATTGGGAAGAAATAGGGCAACCTTTATCTCTGGGGTGGAGAGGTATAGCTGGTGTTTTCTCTCTATCCTTTTTACCATAGGTGACAAGGTCATAAAATTAGGAGAGGTGAGGAGATAAGGAATAGAAAACTTCACAGGGAAAGTGAAGGAGATATAGAAACAATTTAATATTAATTCCTTTGTTTTTCATTAAAAATCCTTCATAATTTGACTTCAATTTACCTTGGCATTTTATTGTAATTAATCCCTTTAAAGTAATCCAGTCCAAATGGCTTTCTCTACTATCCCTCACACATAGCATCCATCCCATTTCTCCTAACTTTTCATTGATTTTTTTTGTATCATGACTAAAATAGACTCCTTTTCACCTCTGTTTCTAAAAACACTTTTTTTAAAAAAAGGATTATGTCAACATCAACTCCTATATGGTGCAGTACATACAAATATTATGAGATTTTAAATTCCTTGAGAATAAGGACTATTTCCCTTCCCTAGTACATAAAGAAACTGAGGACCTGAGAAGTTAAATAACTTGATTAGAGTTCCATTTAGGAACTTATTAAATGTTTCAATTAACTGACTAATAGGGATTGATTTTGGAAGTCTTGGGCTTTTGGGAATGTAGGCACTTTTACTCTAAGGACCTATGAACTTTGGTATTCGTCCAAATTTTGGCCTGAAAGTATTTTTTATTAGGAGATTAAGTTGGTTCTAAAGAGCTATAGGGTCCAAGATGGGGAAACAACCACAAAAGAGAGGGAGTGTCTTTGTAAGCTTTAACCAAAATGTTTCTAGAGTGTTATATCCTTTATTACATCCCTCTCAGGGAGATATATGTCATTTGTTTAATTAGATAGTGGGTCAGTGGGTAGGTGTATTGGGTAGGGTTGGAACATTAAAGCACCTGGCATTAATAAAGAATTGTCATGATTGGCTAAGAAGTTTTAGCTGTGGATGCATAAACTTTCATTCAGAGATATGAGTTAGGCCACATTAACTGAAGCAAAAAGGATAATTTTTTTTCTCAGAAAAACTGTGAGAATGATGGGGAAATTTATAGCAGGTGGTTTAACCCTGTGGATCTGTTAATGAAGTGAAATAATTTACAATGCTTGTGAACCATATAGTAAATACTGGATGGATTACTTGAACCTTACAATTATTACCATCAATCAAAATGCATTTATTAAGTGTCTGCTTTTGGCAGGTCCTATGTTAGATGCAAAGGATGTAAGACAAAAATGAAAAATCTCTGCCCTCAAGGGGTTAGTATTCTATCAGAAGATAACAAAAGCATATTTCTATGGAAGTTCATTTCTCTTGTAAATAAACACCATAGGAAAGGCACATGTAATGAGTTTACTATGGTAAGGAAGGACTGGATATAAATTTTTGGAACACAGTTATAGTAACAACAATTGGGAGGTTCAGAGACACAATCACAATTAGGGCATAACATTGAGCATTCATTACTTGCCCAGAGAGAGAGCAATTTCCATGTAAAATACAGTAAGAAGGTAATTCTAAATAAAAAGAGTAATAGTCCTCCAATTATTTCAGAGAAGAAACAAATTCTCAGTTTTGAAGGTCCAAGCCCAAGTTTGAAGTTTTCACAGGACCTCAGAGAAGAGAAAGGGAAAGCCAGATGCATAAGATTTAGTCCATGCTTAAGGGGGAAAAAGAGTAAAGAAAAAGTTCAAATTGTTTGGCATACTGCTTCAGGATTGGGATTAACATTTTTAAGGATGTTCTGTTTTGAAAAACAATTTTTCTAGAATTTCTCTTGCTTAGACTATTTTAGGAATTTGAATATGGTGGATAGTGTTGAAACCTAACACATGATGAAATTTAACTTGTTAATAACCTCATATTCAGGGAAGGCCATAATTGTTGGTCTGACATTCAAACACCTCCATAGCATAACTCTCAAATTTTTCTTCTCCTACTCTACTTCCAAAGTCAACCCAATGATCTAACCCACTCTACAAATATGACTTATGCTTTTCTACTTTTTCCTTTTGTTCATATTGCTCTCTCCAAAATTTTACTTTCCCCTTGTCTAATGAATTGACACCTACTGTGAGTTCTCTCTGCACCACTCTCCCATTGCCTACCATTCTACTGGTAACTCATTCTGCACTTAGTACAAACACCTGACACATGAGCTTTCAACAAGACCCAGGCCCCTTTCCCTTTTTCCAGAACTCTTGAGATTGTGGTTCCAGGCTGTGGAATCTTACTTGGGTCATAATAGTCAGATAGTATCACAGAAGTACTCCAAGCTATAGAAGCTTGCTGGGGCTACAATAGCGAGTACAGGAGCAGTTCTGGAAAATATTTCTGCAGTAAAGCAGAGGAACAGACAAAAAAGGGAAGGGCATATGTCTAGACTCAAAATGAAGTTTAATGGCATTCTCTCATCCCCCCCTCTTTTTTTTAATGGATAATTACATTTCCTGAGATGTTTTATTTTTGCCCTTGCTGTGCTATATTCCAATGCATTTTATGTTACCAAACTTGTGACATGGCTTTAAATATGTTTTTTTTGACATTTTAGTTACTTTATTTACACAATTACAAACTGCTTTATGAAATACCTAGATCATTTCATAACTCCACCAAAAATGTATTCATGTGCTTATCCTTCAACAATCCCTGAACATTTCATTTCTTTTTTAAAAAAATATTTTATTTTCAAAAGATATGCATGGATAATTTTTCAACACTGATTGTAACAAAATCTTCTGTTCCAAATTTTCCTCTCCTTCACCCCATCTCCTCCCCTAGATGGCAAGCAATCCAATATATGTTAACATGTTTAAAATATATGTATACATATTTATACAATAATCTTTCTGTACAAGAACAATGAGACCAAAAAGAAAAACATAATTAAGAAGAAAACAAAATGCAACCAAACAATAACAAAAAGAGTGAAAATGCTATATTGTGATTCATACTCAGTTCCCACAGTTCTCTATCTGAAACCCCCCTCTTTTCCTAGAGCCTCAAGAAATCAAGGCATAGAAATGAACCTTATATAACCAGTGTGGCAGCTCACTAGACCAGAGAATGGAGGAAGAGAAGGAGCAGAAGAGAATACTTAAATAAAATACCACATGGGACTGTGTTGAGAGAAAGTTTGGGGGTTAAAAGTTGTATGGCAGTCTATTAAGGCTCAGAAAAAGAACTCTATTCAGTTGGGGCTAATTATTTCCCCTTAAAAGTCTTTTGGGGCAGAGACTTAGGATGGTGAACTATGAATTACCCAGTGTGTGAAGAATCTAAGATGTTTTGAGACCCATGTATCAAAAACAGAGGGGAGGGAGTCAGAAAAGGAACAATAGGAAAAAATAAGGGGAAAAACCGAAAATTCATCTCAGAAAGATGAAAACTCAGAAATCTTGAACATAAGCAGATAAATATGTAAAAAAAATGTTAACAGGAAAAACTCCAAAGGCTCCTCTGGTCATTTCATAAAACAAAGATCTCTTCATGTTCTAAGATTTTGTAACACTTCTTGTTCTTGTAGCTCTATGATCTTCTGATGACTATGATCTCTTCTTTGGCTTTTGTCATAATTTCCTTTGGATTATCATTCATTTGAAACTTATATTTTCTTCATTCCCATACTAGATTATACATTTCTGGGACACTGAAATTTTATCTTATACTTCAAAAAAATTAACCCTCTCAAAGTACACTTTACATATGGAAAATATTCAACAAAGAATTGATAACTTGATTAATGTAGTACTTCTTAGAAAAGTAAAATGTTATTCCCAATGCAGGTTGAATTTATTTCTGATTGAAAAGGAGTTTGCTAAAAGAGAATAAGAGTAAAATAACATGGGGGGGGCGGGAATCAATCATTAGGATAGGACAAATACTGAAAAGATTATTCTTAGGTAGTTTTAGTATATAACAGCTACCAAAAAGGATGGGGGGAATGGAGAAGTGACAAGAAAGTCCAAATCAATAGGCAACCTGGAATTTAGACTTATAGGGGCTCTCCAATATTCATATAGATGTTTCCCTAAGGACTGGTTTTACTTGCTTTTGTGGGACCTCAAAGACATTTTACTTCCTGATCATCATCTCTTAAGGTAAAGTGAGTATCAGGGACCGAAACCTCAAAATTATAAGGATGCCGTAGGATATCATGTTGAATGGAAACCAATTTTCCTGGTGAGAAACTTGGTTTCATTTTTTATGTTATAAATGCTGGTTTAATACTGATTATGTGTCATGGAAAAGCCCCACAACACTCTCTACATCAAATGCTCTGAAAATTATCCAGCACATATTATACCTCTAAGCACTTCACCAAATGTAATAATTTCCTGAAACATAAAAGAAACTTTCTCTCCCATCTTTATTTTTTTCCAAGTGAGAGTTCTCTGTTTGTGCTTTAGTTCTCTTGTTAAAAACCAGAGGCAATAAAACTTCTTTAATTTTTCCCACTGCCCATAGAGTGTAAAAGTAGATGGGTTGAACGCATGCTCTTAAAGTCTTTGACCCTTGGGCTACAGAGCTACCTCTGATGGAGTAATAATTGAGGTGGTTTTGCATCACTTAATTTGTAAAGTTGAGAACAGATTCATTGAATCAAAGAACCTTAGAAACACAACTCTGGAAAGATGTCTGTGTGACCATTTAATCTATTCCTCTAACTCTACATCATCACTAATACCATAAATAACAGTCCTATATAGATAACTGCAGTGGGCTTGAATAAAGGATAAGATAGATTGGAATTTAGCCTTTGAAACTTCTTAGCTATGTCATGTTGGGCAAGTCAGTTAACCTTGCTCATAGTCTCAGTTTCCTCATCTATAAAATGGGTATTAAAAATAATATCTACCTCACAGGGTCATTGGTAAGATTAAAATAAATAATATTTATAAATATTTATTTATGTTTATATAAATATTTATAAAAATTTAACAGTATTACACGAGTGTTAGTTATCATTGTTAATTTTGTTTCTAATATTATTTTTATGTTTCCCTAATCTGCACCCTTAGGACTTTTGAGTAGCTGATTTTTAAATTTATTTTTTGTCTCCTCTAATCAAAATTTGAGCTACTTGACAGCAGGTTCTGTGTTGCTTTTATTTTTATTTTTTCTTTCTATTTGTATCCAGAGAATATATCATAGTATTTGGCATACGCTAACTCCTTAATAAATATTTTCCCCCCATTCATTCAATCAATTCACAGTAAGATTAGGATCTCCATCAGTGAAGAAAATAGCAACAATTGCAAACCCTTCTTGAAATAACTACAGTACTGCTTGTTATATGAAAAAGAAAAGAAAAAAAGTCTGAAGAAAAAAAGGCTATCTCTCTAACTTGGAAGACCAGAGAAGTTCTCCTGGAGTTGTAATTGAAACCACATGCTGAAAGATAGGGGAAAATTCACCAAATGACAAAATAAAATTGATCAGTTTTAGCTGGAAAGAGTATGAAGATATGTAGAGAGGAGAAGGCCTGCAGACAGGACAGAGAGCTAATTCATTAATTAGGTATTAGTTGCCAATGCTTATTGTTTGAAAGATTTCCAGGGACAGAGATGTCCTCTTCTTCCTATCAGGCAGAAGTTACCAGAAAAGTTCTTTATGATATTTTTCTTACAATAGTCATTATAACTTGCTTTTCCTGTCTCCATGGGTTGTTGTGAGGATCAAGGGAAATAACATGTGAAAACATTTTTAACATTGTAAAGTGCTATATAGATCTACAGTATTGTTAATATTGTTATCATTCTTTTTTTTTTTTTTTTTTTTTTTTGACATGTATCATGAAATGCTTTAGTAATGTCAAGAAAGACTTGCAAATTTTGGCTGTGTTTTCCTCCACGATACAGATCATGACATGAATGATTGAGTGAAAAAAAAAACATTTTTAAGATCTTAATATATGTCAAACATTATGATATGTTCTCTAGTTACAAATAGAAAAGAAAAAAAAAAAATAAAAGCAATACACTTCCTGCTCTCAATAGCTTGAATTCTGATCAGAGAAGACAACACAAATAAGTGAACCTAGCTACTCAGAAAATCCTGAGGGTACAGCTAAGGGAAATATAAAATAATGATAATGAAAATAAAAATAACAATAATACTTATGAAGAAAGAGGAAAGAAAAGGAAAGAAGGAAGGATAGAAATATTAGGAAAAAAGGTAAGAGAAGTGGGGAGAGATGATAGAAGATAAGTAGTGAGGGAGTGGGTTAAAAAAACAAAACACTACTAAGAAAAAGGGGAGGAGTGATAAAAGATAAGGTAGTGGGTGGGGTGGGTCCAACAAAAGGGTAACACTGCTAAGGACTGGGTGGAAAGAAATAGCAAAAGTGTATACAGGATGGGGGGAAATACTGAACTGGTAATTATTATTGTGAATGTGAATGGGATGAACTTTCCCATAAAACAGAAGCCAATATCAAAGTAAATTAAAAAAGAAAATCCAACAATATGTTTTTTACAAGAAATATGTTTGACATAGAGACACATGCAGAGTAAAATTAAAAGGCTGGAATAGAATTTATTATGCTTTACCAGAAGTTTAAAAAAAAAAAAAAAAAAAACAGGGGCAGCAATTCCAATGTCAGATAAACCAAAAGTAAAAACAAATTTAATTAATAGAAATAAGTAAGAAAAGAGTCAAGGTTAGGGTTACAGAATCATGGCTGTTCATCCTTTTTGAAGAAGACCAATTATATCATGGGGTGATATGTTGATTTGTGCATAAATTGGATTTACATGAGGCAAAATTATTCAAAGTCATCAGCCTTATTCTCTCTTCCAGAATCATAAAAGTCCAGTGGCAAGATCAAAATCAGGTTAATTGTTGGTGACCCAAGATGCGGAGATTATCTCAGCATTTGCAACATTTGACCAAATCTAAGCCCCTCTGCAGTGTCTGTTTCAGCAGCCTTCATAGCCATTGGAAGAAATTATTATTCATAATCTTGTTTAGTCCATTTGTCAACATGGCTTACTAAAGAGTGAACATTGTTAGTTTCTGGGAGCCACAAGTTAGAGTTGAGTGCCAGATGACTGATATCACAATATGGTTGTTGTAAATAGACAGTAGGATAGTATTAATGCTGACTTGCATTTGATAAACCACATAAAATATATAACAAAGGGCATGTCACGTTGAGGATATTTATGACTAATAAATGAGACTAAAGCAGATGGGTCATTCCAGGGCAATCAAACCAGAACAAAAGGTAATTGGGAAATATTTAACAAAATAAATAAAATATAATAAACAGATAGCATTATATTTTAACACTAGGTTAATATATCGTAACAGACATCCTTAAGTATGGATTATTGGACTCCATTTCCATTTGAATTTTATATCATTTATCATAGAGAACTAGGCACACCATATGCATAGAGTGCTAGACCTGGAAATCAGAAAGATTCATTTTTATGATTCAAATCTGACCTCAGAAACTAACTGTGTGACCCTGGGCAAATCACATACCCCTGTTTACTTCAGTCTCCTCATCAATAAAATGAGCTGGAAAAGAAAATGGCAAAACCCTCCAATATCTTTCAAGGAAACCCCAAATAGGTCATGAAGAGTTGGACATGACTAAAATAACTAAAAAACAATAATCCTGAATCGGATTTGTTGCTAATTTATAGGACAATGAAAATATTCTCAGGGTATGTAGGCTGAAGGACATATTAACAATAACTTATGCATGAGAAGCAGTATAATAATGATGATGATAATGATAAAAATAACTTGTACACAGTATCTTAAAGTTTTCAAGGCATTTTAGAAACATCTCGTTTGATCCTCACAACAATCTTGGGAGATGATAGGTGCTATTATTTCCCCCCATTTTACAGATGAAAAAATGAGGCAAACACAGGTTAAGTGACTTGTTAAAGATCACACAGAGAATGTGTTTGAAGCCATATTTGAACTGAGGTCTTTCTGATTGTGGGCCTAATGCTCTATGAATTGTACCACCCAGTTGCCTCTGAGTATTTAAAAAAAATACCATTGGAGAATTCTTGGAAAGAAAGGTAGAACACATAAAAACAGCAAAAATAATAGAGAAGACCAAAAAATATTATACTTCCAATGAAATTCTAAAATTCTAAAAAAAGGCTCTCATCATGTTGAATGGATTCCCCAAGGAAGGCTTTCTTGGAAGACATGGCAAAAGAACCAAATAAGATCTATACTCTTCAAGAAATATACACAGCAAAGATTCCATAGATTCGATTGAAATATTGCAGTATTGTTGTTTCTATTATATCAAAAACTATCTTGGCATCATGCTTGAAGAAAAACTGAGAAATAAGGGAGTCATAAAGTATGGATCAATATCCTTTTGCTGGAAGGGACAGCAATCATGTGACTTTTCAAGAAACTGTTTCATTCATACTCTAATAAACCAATTAATAAGTCAACAAAAATTTAAATAGCTTATTGAGGAATCTGTGGGGTATAGAGGAGCACTGGATCCTCAATCACAAAGACCTAAATTTAAATCCAGCCTGAGACACTTAGCTGTGTATCCTTGGGCAACTCATTTTATCTCTGTTTGCCTTACTTTTCTTATTTGTGAAATGGGGAGAATAATAACACCTACCTCCTACAGTTGTTGGTAGTATAAAATGAATTAAACATATGTAAAGTACTTTGCAAACATTAAAGAGTTATATAGATTTTAGCTAATATCAATATTATATATATATATATATATATATGTAATATTACCAGCCACTGATAATCAATAGTGATTTAGAGCACCTTTTCATATGACTGGAAATGGTTTTAATTTCTTCATCTGAAAATTGTGTGTTCATATCCTTTGACCATTTATCAATTGGAGAATGGCTTGAATTCTTATAAATTTGAGTCAGCTCTCTAAATATTTTAGAAATTAAGCCTTTGTCAGAATGCTTAAATGTAAAAATGCTTTCCCAGTTTATTGCTTCCCTTCTAACCTCGTCTGCAATTAACTATGGCTTTTTATGTTCAAAATATATACATGGCTAATTTCTGATATTCACCTCCACAAAACCCTATTTTCTAATTTTTCCACTCCCTTCACCCATTCTTCCAGTTGACAAGTGATCCAATATATATTAAACATGTGCAAATCCTCTATACATATTTCCACAAATATGCTGTACAAGGAAAATCAGATCCAGAAATAAAAAAGTGAGAAGGAAAACAAAATGCAAGTGAACAACAGCAAAAAAAGAGTGAAAATTCTATTTTGTGGCCCACTTTCAATTCCCACAGCTCTCTGTCTGGGTGTAGATTTGCCCAAATTTCTGTTTCACTCTTTTGTTCAAGTTTAATGTACAGAGAACCACAGGGATTTAGATTTAACTGGAAGTAATCCCATACTTTGGGTGGCCTAGATGATGTCCGAGATCCTTTCCAATTTGAGAATTCTATGATTCTATAATCTCCCCGACCCCTTCTTTTTCCAAATGGGAAAAGCAAAACCTGAAGCAGAGATGCTCCCTGGGAGGGGGCCTACACTCATTGCCACGCTGTTACTTGAAGCTATTCTCTGGGTCTGACAACTTCAACCTCCCCACATTTAACTTGATTGACCTTTTTTGTTATTAAGAAGTGGAGGCCTACCCAGTGTGGTTTGGGTCAGCCTGAATGCTATGTTCCTCCTCTTTGTGAGGGCTTCACTTTGGTTTCCTGAGCTCTTTTAAGTTTCAGAAGCAGCTTGCCTTCTGTCAGCCAGCTTTCCTGACAGATTGCCTCAGGCCTTACATCCCTTACAGCCCTACCATAACACCAGCAGGTTGAAAGAATCTTGATGGATATCTTCATTTTAGATCAGAGATGTTCAGTATGGTAATATTCAGCAATCCTTTAACTTTTCCTCACCCCTTACCTTTATTTTCCTTTTAAAAGCTCCCTTCCCAAGTTCTTCTTGTAGTTAACTAGAAAACTAATCCTTGTTCTTGTTTCTATTTACCAAAAAACTTTCCCCAAAACAAAACAAAAAACAAACAAACAAACAAAAAACAAACAAACACAAAAAACCCCCATATTTTCCCATAATTAATAGTTTTAATTACCTTCACTTTTTAGTCCATTGTTCTTTTTCTTTCAGGCATGTTTAACTTTTCATGCACCCATTTGGGACTTTCTTGGCAAGGATAAAGGATTAATTTATCATTTCTTTCTCCGGCTCATTTTATTAATAAGGAAATTGAGGCAAACATGTTAAATGATTTGCCCAGATCAGACAGCTAAGTAAATGTCTTTGGTCTCATCTGAATTCAGGTCTTCCTGATACCAGGCCTGGTACTCTAGGTCCCCTCTAGCTGTCCCTATCAAGGAATTTTATCGATCATCTAATCCATACTTTCAACAAATAGATAAGGAAATGAGTCAATATGGCTTGTCCAAGATGACATAGCTTGTTTAATAAATAGAAAAATGAGGATTTAAGGCAGGACTTCTCATTTCAAAACCAGAACTCTTTCTACTGTGCTGAAAACTGTTTTTCTACTCTCAATTAAGGAAAACAAACATTCTAATTCTTGTGCCTTTCCTTTAAGACTATAAGGACTTTAAGAGCCATCTCAGTTTGATCATTACATAATCTTGGTGTTACCTATACAATGTTCTCTTGGTTCTACTCATTTCCCTTGGCTTCTACTTCCACTTCTACTCAGTTCACGTAAGTCTCTCATTTTCAGCTCTCCTTTTATTTTCAGAACTTCAAATTTGGTATTTAATTGGATGTTTTAAATTTTTTCCCTAGTTTTTTTAGTTGCATGCCCAATTCATTGATTTTTTTCTCTATTTTATTTAAGTAAGCATTTAGAGATATAAACTCTTTCTGACGATGAGGTGATTCAGGACAATTTCAATAAACTTATGATAGAAAGAACCATCTGCAATCCAGAGGGATTATGGGGACTGAATGTGACTTATTATAATTAATAATTATTATAATTATTAAGCTATGTTACTTATTAGGAGAATGAGCTATACATTTATATTTATGTATTTGTTGGCTTGACTGTCTATTCATTTATCACTAAGTGCTTTATTTCTGTCTCTTTGATCCAGAATTGTGACCTCATCTTTTTAGGGATCATTTTTGGTAAGTGCTCTCTCCTTCCATCAAGATAAAATGGCAACTTATTCATAACTTATACTTTTCTTTAATTCTCTCTATGTCTGTATATATATATGTGTGTGTATATACATGCATACATATATTCATATAATTTTCTCCAGTTACATGTTAAAACTATGAACATTTTAAAGTTTTGAGTTCCAAATTCTATTTCTCCCTCCCTTTCTCTCTTCCCCCTTCCCTGAAACATAAGCATTAGATACAGGACATATACATTTCCATATTAATAATTAATATTTTTAAAAAGTTATATGAAAAGGGCTTTGCTCAATGCTACATAATTTTGTTTTCTTCAGTATCGTGAAAGAGTATGTATTTTTTAAGATGGATCAATTATAGGCAAGACTTGAAAAGACAGGAATCCCCAACACCAAGTTTGGCCCTCTATTCATTATACCATGCTGGTTATTTAAAGCATTATATTTAAATAAAATATTATTTAAAGTATTTATTCAAATAAAGTATTTAAAGTGATACTTTCTTCTCTTTGACCTAAATTTGCCTTTTTAAAACTTCCAGGATTACTACCTTGTTCTAATATAAGAGAATTAAAGAAAAGTATAAGTTATGAATAAGTTGCCATTTTATCTTGATGGAAAGAGAGAGCATTTACCACAAATTATCCCTAAAAAGATGAGGTCATAATTCTGGATCAAAGAGATAGAAATAAAGCACTTAGTAATAAATAAATAGACAATCAAGCCAACAAATACATAAATATAAATGTATAACTCATTCTCCTAATAAGTAATATAGCTTAATAATTATAAAGAGCAGCATGGGGTATTTGACATTAAAAGAATCATGGTTTATACATAGTAGGAGATCTATATCTATCTATGTTTACACATATACACATAGTAGAATATATATGTATGCAAAATGTATACACATATATGTACTTGCATATATATAATATTCATTTCATATATGTATATATTTGTGTGTGCGCATATAGTGCTATATATTTACAAATTTAGCTCCTCAGAGAGAGATGAAAATCTTGAAAATCAGGCACTCTAATTCATACTTCAAAAGAAATTCCCCTTGATAAATGTTCTGTCTTTCACTAGAAGATTTCTAGGGAATGAAATACAACCACTCATTAAAACAACCCCTTGAACTTATGACTGAATTAAATTGTTAACAAGTCTTTTTCCTTATAATGAGTTACAATTTAACCTTTTTGGGTTTTTTTTTCAACTTCTATTTTTCTTAGTTTTGCCTTCTCAGACAGATCAGAACAAGTATTTTATATCACCAGAATTCAAATACTTATGACAACATTCAAAACTCACCCAAGTTTGTCTTTTCTCAAGCTAAAAATCTCGAATTCTATTCTTCATATGAGATGGCTTTTGGACAACTAAAAGTCCTTTCTAAATGTGGCACACAGAAACAAACACATACTCTAGATGTAGGCTACCTAGGGAAACATAGAAGGGACATTTTCTACTACATCCTAGAAACTATTCCTCTATTAATAGGCTTAAGATTGTATTAACATCTTTGCTGCCATGAAACACTATTGATTTATTGAATTTGGAGTTCCCTAAATCCCCTGGATTCTTTTCTGTTAATCATTGCCTAGCATTATTCCTTTTAACTTATACTTGTGTAAATTTTTGTACTTAAGGATAAAATTTTATATTTCTATACATTTTCATCTGATTAGAATCTGCCTAACTTTCTAGCCAGTCAAAATCTTTTGGGATCTTGATTCTATTTTCTAATGTTAGAGGCAATTAGGTGGCACAGGGCGTAGATTATCTGATATGTTATTAGAAAGACTCTAGTTTAAATCCTGTCTCAGTCACTTACTAGCTGTATGACCTTTGGTAAGTCCCTTAACCCCTGTTTGCCCAAGCAGAGTTATCTATAAAAAGGTGATATTGTCACCCACCTCTCAAGGTTTTTGATGGTCAAATGGGATCATATTTTTAATGTGCTTAGAATAATACCTGACACAAAGAAGGTACATAATAAATGCTTATTTAATCTTTCTTTCCATCTGCAATTCTGATAAGTAAGCTACTTTGACTTTCTTCAAGTCACTGAAAAAAACATATGATAGAGTAGAAAGAACTTTAGCTCTGGAATGATAGCCTAAGGATTCAAATCTCAATTCAGATAGGCCTTATTTTTCTCAGATGTAAGAAGAAGAGATATGACTATATGACTGCTGTGGTTCTTCCCAGCTCTCAATCTATGATCTTACATTGAAAGAAGAATAGAAATAACTATAGTCCCACAGAACAGTCTACTAGGAACTTTCCTCCAATTTAGCATTGGTCACTGTTTTGTTGCTAATTCATTAGAAAAGTTTACAAAGACCACATCTTTTCATCTTGTTCAATAGCTATGATGAGACATTTTGTTGAATAACTAATGTAGCATGCTCTTGAGTTATAACACATTATCTCATACTCATATTAGGGATGTATACCTCAGATTTTATATTTGTCTGTCTGCACTATTCAAAGGAGCATAGGATTTAGAGTCAAGATTGTTCTGAGAGATCAGCTTCTGAAATTTTTTAATTATATAGGTGATGAACTGAAACCTTGAAAGGCTATTTGACTTATTCATCATAATCATATAGATAGTAAGAAGCAAAGCTAAGATTTGAACCAGATCTGTGGGCTCGTTAGTGCTCTTTTTATTATGTCTTGTTCATCTTCTTATAGCATTTTATTCTTTTTAAAGGACTTTCATCTATATAAACTCTTTTGGGACTCAAAGCTTTACTCTCACATATTTTCTCCATGATCCAGCACTCCTATAATACAATCATCAAACAAGTACATTTGTCCCATTCTCATTTTTATAACTAGAAAATAAAAGTTCCAGAGAGGTTAATAGACAGAAAAGAGAAGAAACAAAGACACATGGGGGTGGTGGGAGAGACTAAAACTTTGGCAGAGCTTCAACTAAGAGGAGGTGACCAGGGTGTTGTTCTGATGCTGGAAATTTAGAGGGCACAATAATATCAACTGAAGGGCACTTGCTTCCCACTCTTCCCCTGTGACAGCAATAGCCTCATTTCAGGAACATTAACTCCCTGGTCAGCAGTTTAGCAACCCTGTGTTATATCAAGGTATGTTTCATCCTCTCATTTAAAAAAATAAAATTATTTCATCCTCTCACAATCACATCTCATATTATCTGCTTCTTCTATGCCCTGTATAGTGGTCCTCTCCCTTTTGCCTCAAGTGTAGAAATTGCTAGTCATGTCTCTGTACTTTAGGAGCTATAGCCATCCCTTGGTCACTAAAGAAAGCATGTCTTTCCTATTTACATTTATTATATTTTAGTATTATTTGTAGGTGTCTGAACAAGCCCCAGATGCACCCCACATTACCTTCAGGGTCCCTTTTGCCCCTGAGTAGAACATACTGTTCCTCGGAACTGGGTGTTCTCTCCTGCCCTTAGCAGAAGGAGGCGTGGGGCCGGAGTTATAGTCCAGAGCTGTGTTCTCCAGCTCGCGTACGTTTGGCACTGAGGCCTCTGCTTTCCGTCAGTGCGTTTGTGCAGTGACACATATTCTCCAGTGATTAGATTAACGCTGGCAAAGCCAATATGAAAAACCCACACAGATTACCACTGTCACCCGCAGTAATTACATTTATTCATTTCCATTTAGCCAAGTTTTTACAAGCCGAGCAAGGGGCCAAATAAGCAATAAACACAGAGGCAAGAAATTAAAATGCTGATCTGTTTGCTGTGAAAACAATCAAACCATCATCTTTCTTTAGGCAGCTCATTCATCATCGGAGAGGGCCACACTGCGTGGAAATGGAGGTTGGGAGCCTAATGTTATTACATGTAAATTCACTAACATGAAATTACTGGCCCTGATGTGATTTTACTAATAAATTAGTTCATTTCTACCTTTTCGCAAGAGACTGTAGGGACCGTGGAGAATTGTACATGTGTCTCGTAATCTCGCCCGCTTTCTTTGCCGCATGCTGGCTGTTAGCGTGCCTCTTTCTTTTCCCTCCCTCCCCGTCGGATTCTTCAATCTCCTTGCTATGGCTTATTGGATAAACATGCCATACAATTTGTTGTCTTCACATGTAGTTTGGAAATAAGCAGCTTAAGGACAAATTCTCCTTCTTCCAGGCAGTGAAAACACCATCAGGAAACATTAGGATCACAATGGTTTCCCCTGCTAGTTGGCAGCTAGGATTAATTCACAGCTGGGCGTGGTGGATGGGTGGTGAGACTCAGCTTTGGCAAGGCTGTCATTTTCCTGGACAGAGCAGGGCCCCAACTTTGCAGTATCCAGGAGCAACTGAAGCAATGAAATCAATCTTCAATGGCTCCTCGATTCGCTCGCTAACCCCTCTGCTGCATCTTTGAAGTGGTAAGGAACGGAAAGAACCTAAAAGAGGCCGATGCTTCATGGAACACAGATAAATAGTCTATTTGGAGCCAGCTCCCTTTGTGGGACTTGTATTTCTTTTCCCTCACTTACCGTTAATGGCCCATGCTTGGACACATGATATTTCATTTATTTTTAAAGATTTCATCTGCTCTGCTGTTTATCCTAAACTTAACATCATAATAAACCTCTCCCCCCTCCCTCTTATCCTCCAGATTAAAAGTGGATACCAGGATGGTACAGTGAGATGCTGGGGAAGAAGAACAAAAAATAGATCTTCAGTAGTGTCCTGCCCCCCAGTACTTGATTTCCCCGATCTTCCGAGACCAAACACAATTTATATACTTATGGAAGCACTTAGAATGCATCAAAAGTGCACAATAGGGCAAAATAACTTTATATTTATCCACATTGGTACATGAAAAGGGAATTTATGTGTAGTATGCCAAGTGAAGCATGAAGGTAGCACAAATATTGATTGTTACACTTGCTTTGCACACATCATGGCAGAGAATCTACTTGTTTACTTATCAGCTTAATTCAAGTAGTAGTAATTAAACTAGTAAATTAAGGAAATGACTTAATATCTATAGGAAACAATCTGTTCACACACTCTCTGCTTTTGATTTTTTTTTTTTTCCCATCACAGCCCATACTTTAATGTTACATTGATGGAGGCAGTGGGAAGGCAGGAGAGTGCGGTAGCTAACTTCTTAAAATTTTAGAGTGATACTTATATTTCAGAAATCAGTAAATGTAAATCAGAGTTTGATTTAATGCTTTGAGAATTAAGCCCTCTTCCAATAATTCTCCCAAATCCTCACCCCATTCCAGATTTTCAAAGAGTCAGGGACAGCTTTTAGAAATCCCTAATTTTTGTAGCACCAACTACTACTTTTCTTTCCTCCAGTTCCCATTTTCTCCCTCTCCACTAATTCAGCAAGGAAGAAGGCAGGATTGCACCTAATGACACCCTAAAATCTGAGGCCTCTCTAGGACAATCTTCTAAACTCTTTTCAAAGTGATGCCTGACCTACTTTGGTATATTTCTGCTTGGCTCAGGTTCTGTTGAAATCAGTTGGGTGATCTGTTCTTATATTTCCCACTTTATTTCCATTTTTTTTTCTTTTCTTTTTCTCTTTCTTTCTTTCTTTCTTTTTCTCTTCCTTCCTTCCTTTCTTTCTTTTTCTCTTCCTTCCTTCCTTCCTTCCTTCCTTCCTTCCTTCCTTCCTTCCTTCCTTTTTTTCTTTTTTTCTTTCTTTCTTCCTTTCTTCCTTTCTTTCTTTCTTTCTTTCTTTCTTTCTTTCTTTCTTTCTTTCTTTCTTTCTTTCTTTTTTCTTTCTTTCTTTCTTTTTTTCTTTTTTCTTTTCTTTTCTTTTCTTTTTTTTTTTTTTTTTTTTTTTTTTTTTACAAAATAGGGATAATAACCAAACTTACCTTATTGAGTTGTCTTAGGATAAAAAGGAAATAATGTGGGTAGGCATTTTGTTAATCTTGAATCACTATATAAATGTTGTGACTGTTAATTAATAATTAATTAATTATTACTATTACTAATCATGCAAGAATCATAGAGTTGGGACAAATGTCAAATAACCAAGCAGAAGAAAGCAGAAGAAATAAAATTCGCAATGCCAAGACTATATTGTGCATGACATAATTTCTTTTTGACAATTAAGAAGATATTTTAGGATTTTGAAATGCTTCAGGGCCTTCTTTTTTTTTTTTTTTTTTTTTTAATCAACTCCCATTTTTCAGTTCTATGGCTGTAGATGTGATAGGCATAGGAGTTTAGAGTGAATGTGTATTGAATCCTTGGAAACAACATGGAAATTAGTGTTATCTAACTGTTTCCTATTTATCATCTATATAATTTATTATCTATCAGCTTGCTATCTATTTTCTTTCCATCTATATGTCATCTATCTATTCCTATTCACTATATCAATCTCTCTATATCAATAAGGTATCTATAAATGGAGTATATGGGGTATTCAAAAAGAAATATCTTGTGCAAGGGCTTGCTCAGTCCTTTTCCACCTTTGGTGTCCACCTTTCACCCAACTATCACCTGTGATTCCAAGAAGCTATAGCATGTAAAAAGGCCACACCCTGATAAAATCATTTCAGCAGATGGACTAAAGGATAACTGATAGGGCTCAAATTCTTTGGTAAGAATGTCCACCCCAAGTATGTGAAACCTTCCCTCATGGAATAGGTAGATGAGAAAAATTTGCTCCCATAATCATGAAGGCAGCTGAAGCTAGTGCCATGGATTGCTTAGAACTTGTACCAAGGTCATCTATAGCCATCCACTGAGCCATGTTTAGTCATCCTGACTTTTGTCTTGCCACTGGACTTTGATGACTCTGGAAGAGCGTATGAGGCTGATGACTTTGTGCAACTTTGCATCACTTAAATCTAATTCACATACAAGTTGAGACATTACCTCTTAATATTATTAGTCCTCTTCCAAATGAAGCACTGAACATTATAGATAGGCATCTTCTATCTATTCCTATATTCTTTATCTCTCCCTCTCTGTCTTTGTTTCTGTCTCTCTCTCGCTCTCTCTGTGTTTCTTATCATTCGTTCCTTACAAAAAGAGAATATATACAAGTTGTCTCCCTTCAAATGTTGATTTTATAAATTTTCTAGATGGCAACCTCTAGGCAGTTTACATGCAGAACATGTTCTTTAGGGTTTCAGCATACAAGGTGGAGAAATAATCTAGAGGGAATTTTAAATTTACAGTGTGTATAAATTCAGCTAAATGAAAGGCAGATAAACATAATAACTATATTTATATTAAACAGTAAGTACCTTCCTCACAATCTATAATATAGGTAGTAGAAATAGTATTATCCCTGTTTTATAGGTGAGAAAAATGAGACTTAGAAAGTAAAAGTTACTCATCTCTGATGACATAGCTTAGTGGACTTTTGAACCATAAGTGAACTACCTGTCTGGCCCTGAACAATTTGTTTAACCACTCTGATTCATCAGTTGCCTTTTTTGTTAAATGAAGGGATTGTGCTTGATGACCCTGTGCTTCCTTCCAGATGGTATTCCTTAATACTTGGCTTGTTACCTTAATGGAGTGCTTGTGCTAGGTTCTATGATATTCCTTCCTTTTCTGAACTAAGCCATGATCCATAATAATGTCAAAATGTGTTGAAACAAATTAAAATGAGAATAATGGCCCTGATCTCCTGCATGGTCTTCATCAGAAATCCAGATGGCTACATGCATGAGTCCAGTTTGGATCATTTGCATGGGTTATATATGTTGACCTTAGAAAACTGAGCTGATGAAGGCAGCTTTGCCCCGGTCCTATATGGCTACAGATTCTCTTCTATTTTATTTATTTCTCTTATTTTTATATAATAGGTTCTGGACTAAATTATTTGTACTGAAAAGCCACTATTGCCAAAAAGTATCTCCTGTCACATTGTGCTCACATGCTTAAAATTCCCACTATTACAGTACTTATGGTTGAGACATCACATCTGAAAGTTACTCTGACACTGGGCAAGATACTTAACTTCAGTTCCTTAAACCTCCATTTCTTCATAACCAAAATGGAGGTAATAACAGTATAGTCCCCCCCCAGTCATTGTGATGATAAAATGACGTAATATGTGATATGATATATCTGTATAATATGTAATAATGATATATATATATGTATAATGTGCAATAATGATATAATATGTACAAAGGATATTGTAAACTTTCAAACTCCATAAAAATGCTATGATGATGATAATAGTAATGATGATAATAAAGAAGAGAAGGAGATAGGGGAGGATGAAGAAAATGTAAATATATACCTGGGGGGCATAGAATATTGACCCATTAACACATCAGCCATTCTTAGTTTACTGAATTAATGAGGGTAGCCCCAAGAGAATGGGTTACAGGACAGATACATTTTGATGAAGGGGGAGCAAAAGATAAAAAGCATTGTCAAGAATTGGGGATAGGACAGAGATAGACACTTTGAACATATACCATGAGGAGATGAATCTGATAGAAAGCACTGGATGCTTGAGGGAAGGGAATAGAAAGGGAAGGAAGGGAAAACTGATATGTCAAAGATTAAATTTTCTCTTCACTTTTGGACTTTGAGTTGGCTTCCAGCCTAAGAAGATGTATTAAAAAAATAAGTTAACACACAGACAAAAAGATCTCTTTAATTATGAAATCACAAAATTTCAGATGCAGAACCTCTAGTCTAACCTTGATTTTATAGGGAGGGAAACTAAGGCTCTTCTTATTAAAATATGGTAAGAATACAGCTAGAGCTTGAGCTGTTAACACCTGTTCCTCTAGGATAACTTTTTTGTCAAAATTTTTTTCATTGTCTTTTAATGTATATGAGCTTCTTATCTTTCTGGATTACCTATGACCATAATTAAACCACCATAATATGCTAGAAAAATATATAAAATTAGTATTGGACTTCTGGTAATTGACTGATAGAACTTTAGAGTGATAAGAAAGTTTATAAATATCCAGTAACAGAATCAAAGAATACCAGAATGTCAGGATTTAAATGGGGTGAAGAAAAAAGGAAATAAGCATTTATATAATGCCAACTATGTGCCAGGCACTGTGCTTAGGCACTTTACAAATATCTTTTTCTTCATTCAATTTTATTTTATTTTTTCCAGATGCTTAAGTATATTTCTTTTTTAAAAAATTATTGATATTTAATATACATTGCTTTATAAATTATGTTGGGAGAGGAAAATCAGAGCAAAAGGGAAAATCAATGGGAGAGATTGAAAAAAGAAGCAAGGAAAAAAAGAAATGAGCATAGCATGTGTTGATTTACATTCAGTCTCCTTAGTTCTTTTTCTGGATACAGATGGCATTTTCTGTCCAAAGACTATTGGAATTGCTTTGGATCATTGAATCACTGAGAAGAACTAAGTCTTTCATAATCATCACCACACATTGTTGTCGTTATTGTGTACATTATATTGCTGGTTCTGCTTGTTTTACTCAGCATCAAATCATGTAAATTTTCCCAGGCCTTTCTAAAATCAGCTTGTTCATCATTTTTTATAAAACAATACTATTCTATTACCTTCATAAACCACAACTTGTTCAGCCATTCCCCAACTCATGGGCATCTACTCATTTTCCAGTGCTTTGCTAGCACAAAAAGAGCTGCTACAAACATTTTTGCACATATGGGTCCTTTTCCCTCATTTATGATTTCCTCGAGATACAGACCCAGTAATGTAACTGCTGAGTCAAAAGATATTTACAGATAACTTTTTGATCTTCTTAACTCTATAAGCCAGATGTTGTTACTAACCCCATTTTATAGCTGAAGCAACTGAGACAATTTGATCCTAAGAGACTTGCCCAGAGACATATAACTAATAAATATCTGAGGCCAAATTTGAACTTGTGTGTTCCTGACTTCAATCCCACTGTCCTAACTATTGTGCCATTTAGCTTCCTCTAATGAACTTTAAAGGCACCTCAGAAGTCCAACCTATAGCTGAACAAGAATTCTATCTACAATATCCAGACAAGTAGTCAATAAATCTTGTGTGTTATCTCCAATGAAGTGAGGCAGATTGGAGCAGGTAGGTGGCGCAGTGGATATAGCACCAGCCTTGACTTCAGGAGGAGCCGAGTTCAAATTTGATCTCAGACATTTAACACTTCCTAGCTGTGTGACCCTGGGCAAGTCACTTAACCCCAGCCTCAGGAAAAAAAGAAAAAGCAGGTGAAGTGAGGTGGATTACTATATCTCCTGAGGCAGCCCATTAAGTTGTCATTTTTACATTTTGGCATGGAATAGGATAAATCCAATTCTTCTTTTACATGATAACCATTTGAATGCTTGACTACAATTAAATTTTCCCCAATACCCTTCTTTTTTTCCAGGTAAAACACATTCACTTTCTTCAGCAAATCCTCATATATTCTGAATTCAAGTCCTTAATCACCCTAGTTGTTTTTCTATACTCTCAAGTTCTTAAATTTTATTTTAAAAATATGACATCCAAAACTAAACACAAATATTCAGGCCTAAAAACCTCATTTTACAGAAGAGAAAATAAAGATATCATGTGATTTACATGATCATGATTATTAGTGGGGACAGAATGTGGTTATTACTTAAGTATAATTAACTTTTTGTTCTCAAATGCATAAAATAAAATACATAAAATTATAAATAAAACTAATTATATTGAAATGATTTTCAAAATATGAAAAAGGTCCATAGATTCCAAATTAAACTATTTACTCTAAGTGTAATAGCAAAACTAACAATGGGAAACTCACCACCTGTAACAAATGGGAGGGACATCCAATCCAAACATATTTTGGCATAAAATACTTCATGCATTTATCAAACTGAGTACCATAATTTGTTTTCAACATGATAGAGAATTTAGACTTTCTTCTTTCTGCTAATATTGGATCCTTTTGCTTGACCTTCTTTCATATTTGCTTCTTTCTGAATCTCACCATAGATTTGAATCTAGACATATTTTTATCTTCTGCAAAGTAGGTTGAGGTATCTAGGTGGTGTAGCAGAAGTCAAGAAGACCTGAATATAAATGTGGCCTCAGGTACTTACTAGATAAGGGATTCTGGCCTAGCCACTTAACTTTGCTGGCCTGTTTCCTCATCTGTAAAATGAGCTAGAAAAGGAAATGGCAAACTATTTTAGTATCTTTGCCAAGAAAACCCCAAATGGGATCACAAAGAGTCAGATATGACTGAAAAACATCACCATGGGTTGAATTCGGTGTTTTTGGTAATTGACTTAAGACTCTGTTTGAATAACCTTATTTTCAGTGTTTAGCCTAAATGGAAAAATATTTGGTTGTTCCTATTCATAGAAAATATATTCACTTGAACTATGAGAGATCCAAACCCCATGACAAATTCCATATGACTCCTCTCCAATGTAACAATAAAGGCTGAATGATCAAAGGCTGATTATATAGAAGGGGAAATGGCTTTTGAAATCATCACAAATTTTCCTGGAAAGTGCAATTTGGGTTTTGTGTTATTCATGTACTTCTCTCATGGCCTTTAACAATAATTGTAAGATTCTATCAAGGAGCAGAAATTAGTATTGAAATAAGAAAATGAACACATATTTTAGATATTTGCTATAAAATTGATTAAAGTGTTGTAGGACTGGAGTTCTATTTAGTTTAAAATATCTCCAGTGACGGGTTTTTTTTTTAACTAAAAAAATTATGAATTTAACCATTATCAACACACATGAACAAAGATCAAACATGCAGATTGTGTATGAACTTTTGTTACATATATTGTTTTTTAAAAAGTTAACTTATCACAATACTGACAAATTGTCCCATCTTTTCTCTTCCTCCTTTCAATTTCTTCTTTGTTTTTCTGCGTTTAGCAAAATGTTTTATTAGGGGAGGTATTTTTTAAGGTGTTTTTTTTTTGTATCCCTATCCCAGTTCCCAAATCATCTTCCCCTTTATTCAGAAAACCCCTCATGTGAAAAACAAATTTATTTAAAACAAACAAACAAACAAACAAAAATCCAAAATAAAACAAAAAACAAGTTTATTCAAGTAAAGTGTATCAAAATGTAGTCCAGATTGGAATATATATCTCTCAGTCTTCATCTGTAGTCTATCAGCTCTGCTAAGAAGAGGGAAGAGTGCTTACTTATCAGTCTTCTTTAGTTGTAATTGATCTTTCCATAATACTTCTAAAGTTTTTCCAGCAGTATTTTCCTTTATATTATTTTGTTCATCATATAAATTATTCAACTGTTTCTGCTTATTTCACCCTGAACCAGTTTATATAGGTCTTCTTACATTTTTCAAACTCCATGATGTAATGAATTAACGAATGAATTTATGTAGTTCTTACTAATGTGCCAGAGCCTATGCTAAATGTTTCCAAATTATTATGTCATTTAATCCTCATGACAGTTGTGGGAGTCAGGTGCAATTTTTATTCTCATTTTATAGATGAGGAAACAGAAGCAAATAAAGGTTGTGACTTACCCAGAGTCACATACAGCTAATTTGTATTTGAGGTCACATTTAAACTCATGTCTTTTTGACTTTAAGCACTAAGCTCTATCTACTGTGTCATTTCTAACAACACAATAATATTCTATTAAATTTGTATAACATAATTTATTCAGCCATTCTGAAATTGATGTCTCTTCTATGACAAATGTTATTATTAGTTTTTATATTGTTTGTAAATATGTGCCCTTTTTTCCTTTTTTTTGGGGGGGAAATGAAGGTAATGGGATATTTATTCAATTCTATTAAGGTTTTTTTTCACAGAACCAGTTTTTGAGAGCCACTTTTGGTAAGAAACTCCATTTTTCCTTTTCTAGATTATAGTCAAGCATCATTAGCATAGTAGAAAGAGAATTGACCCCTTGAAGTCAGGAGGAACAGGATTAAATTTCTACTTCTTATTCATATAACTATGATTTTGAACCAGTTAATACATTTCTCCCAGTTTCTATTTTGTCATCTTTCAAATAAAGGGGATGGACCAGATGACTTATATACTAGACTTATATACTAGACCAGATGACTTATATACTAGTTTCTAAATTGGATTTACACACATGTATTGTATCCAGGTTATACTGTAACACATGTAATATGTATGTGATTGCCTATCATCTAGGGGAGGGAGTAGAGGGAGGGAGGGGAAATTTTGGAAAAGGGATAATGTTATAAAAAATTACTCATGCATATGTACTGTCAACATTTTTTTATTAATTTTATAATTATAAAATTAATAAAAAATAAAAAATAAAAATGAAAAATATATATATATATTAGTTTCTAGCTCTATATTAGTGATCTCAACATCTTCTAATACAAGTTAGAAAGAATATTTTTTGAGCACTAGAAAACAACTCAGAAAGCCTTAGCTAACTGACTAATATATCATCAAGCTTTGGAAACTACTCTAAAGTTTGCTTCTGAATCACTCAAAAAACTCACCCGTCAGAGCAAACTAGAATCAGGCCATCTTTTCAAAAAGAACTAGGCTAAGAGTAGAGTAGAAGAAACCCAATTCTATCTTATGAATCAATTCTAGCTCAGTAAGGAAGTAATGTAATAGGTGTTTATGTCCTTTGAAGCCCACAGCTGTAGATTATTTGCTGGCTATACCACTGAGTGAAGATACAAATACTGAAAGGATGTTGTGGATAATAAGCATTTGGACACGGCTAATTGTACAGTAACACAGCCACACAACCATGGTATTCCTCAATTAGAAAACTTTATCCGTGACAACCAGACACTTAAAGAAAATGAGAGGAAGTTGTCTGAGACTGCCAAGGGTTTGCCTTTGAGCATGCTATGTGATGAATACAACAATGTTCTCTTTGCTAATTGGCATGACTTGGTGTGAATGTGTTGCTGGACTAGATGGAGGCAAAGTAGTTTATTTATTTATTTGTTTTTACCTGTGTGTAGAAAGGATACTATCGGTGGAATTTTGTCACTGTTGCTTCAGGTTGCCATTCCACCAAAAAACCCCACCTTTCTCCTTCCCTCTCCTAGATTTCCTGTGCTATCCTTTAATCATTGGGAAGGGAATCTTCATCCCAAGCAATGGTTTCTTGGGCTAATCAGAGTTACTCTTAAATAAATTCAGAAACTCCCTACATGTATATTAAGCAAAAGTACAGGATTATGTTTGTTTAATAATATAGTGCTATCTTGCTCAACAACTGTAATTTCCATGTACTTATTGATTGTAATTTATAACACCATTAGCTTTCTAAACTGCCATTAACTAATGATGGGCTCTGTAGGCTTTAACAGCTCTTTGAAATCAGTTACTGACAAGTCGGCCCCAGAAGCATTTATCAAAAGGGTAATGGATCCCTATTGGAGTGACAATAAATTAGGTTATGCTCTTATCGAATTAAACAATGGACGAAGGAAAATTAGCTATCAATAAAAATCTATAAAGCTTCTCTGATTATTCCCAGTCAATTATATCAATTAGAGATCAAACAGGGAACCCCTGCAGCACACTAAATAGGACTAACTAGGGCCAAAGGAGACTAAATTGTGTTACAAAATGCAACACCATGGGCAGCTGTAAGAGGTAATCATTGCTGTCATTGACAAAGGGGCTGCTTTATTAGAAAAGTGGATGTAGCCTGGAGGCTAGCTTCTGGCAAGGGGGCAAAGGCACTGCAATAAGAGTGTGAGAGGGAGAAGACAACATTTGGAGAGGGGAGAGCAAATAAGAGGAAGGTGGGAAGAAGAGGATGTGTGAGAGAGACACACAGAGAGAAAGAGAGACAGACAGACAGACAGACACAGAGGCAGAGACAGAGACAGAGACAGCCAGAGATAGAGACAAAGAGACAGAGATACACACAGAGAGACAGAGAGAGACAAAGACAGACAGAAACACAGAGAGAGACAGATACACAGAGAAATACAGAAAGAAAGAAACAAAGAAATATAAATGTGGAGGAGAGAAGGATAGGAAAAAAGAGAGAAAAGAAAATAGAGAACTAGAAAATGAGAAAGGGAGATGATATGTGAGAGAAAGGGATCAGAGAGGAGAGAAGGAGAAAGAATAAGGAGGAAGTATAAGGAAAAAGGCAGAGTTGAGATGGGGCTAGAGGAGAGGGGCTAAAGAGAGAGGAGGAAAAAGAAGAGAAAGAAAGGAAGAAGAGGAAAGAGAAAAAAGAGAGGAAAAAGAGTCAGAGAGGGAGAGAGAGAAAAGGAAAAAGACAAGGAGATGAAAAGAGAAATAGAGGTAAAGGAGAGAAAGTGAAAGGGGTGAGAGTAGATAACAAAATAAAGGAAAAGGTTCTTGAGAGACATGAAAGTAGCAAGAATTTTCTATCACTGTTCTGTTTATATTTCTGTGGCATATCATAAGGTAACTCAGTCGCTATGTGTGACTGCTGGCTGCAGCTATGAATCCTTCCCAGATATTTGCTAAGCTCCTCCTTCATATGTTGTCACCTCTCCCCTTGGTGCTGAAGGACTCAGTCTGGGCTGGGAGACAGTTTTCATTTTTAAAGAATGCCTTATGTGTGGATATTTCTCTGATTGTGTCTCATTAGAGATATTTGTAAGAAAAGCCTTACCTTTTATTTATTTATTTTTTGCTACCTTGTACAAATATAGCTGCACATATACATATATAAATACACAGTATATAATTTCTATACATACAAATGCACAGATATAATTTCTAATTAAAAAATGAAATAGCACCTGATTGGACCAAACCATATTTTAGTTGTTTTAAAGTGACTGGGGGTAGGGAGAGATAATGAGGTTGGAAAAATAGGGAAGAAGAAATAGAAAGAACATTTAGTTTCTTAACAGTTTTTTTCCAGGCCATATCTGTATTTGTTAGTACATTTTATTTATTAAGTATTCTGTGAATATTTGTTGGTGGATTTAGTTAGACAAAAGTCATAAATATCATTGGAGGGTTCTGTGGAAATTAAAAGGCACAAAACAATTCACTGATTATTTGCTGCTGGGCCTTGCTGGCATTCCTGACAGATGGGTTCTCTTGGTGCTGCTGACATCCCTTGGAAGGGCCGTATATCTTCCAGCTCCCTGTCTTTGAGTGCAATAGAGATTTATCTTGTGGTTAGGACAGATGACTGGGAGCCAGGATTTCCACTTTGTTATTCCCACTTCAAGGATTGCTCACCAGGGGCTGTGGCAGATTCCCTGCCCCTATGTTCTCCATATCCATCAGGGGCCACCATTTACCTGCTCCTCTTTTGTAGGATCTAGATTCCTGGTACGGGTTCTGACCCCATAGGAACCACAGGAAAGTCCAGAAGCCAGATCTAGAAAGAGCTTCAGGGATGAAGTGTGCTTGATACCAGGATGGTATCATGATCCCTCAATTGCTCTTGCTCTGGCCTTTACACTCTTGTTGACACTATTACCTTAAGTTATGGATTGTCCTTATACTTAACCCTCTCCCTTTGTTGTTTTAGAAATCTTACATTATAATACAAATATAAATTATTACATTTATTGATTGGAATGAGAAGGGACCTGAAAAATAACCCAGGCTAAAATATATATTAATAATAAATACCATGACTAATATTTGTTGCCTGCAAGTCTCTTTCATTGAAGACTCAAATCTGATCTCTGTTATTATCTCTCTGGCATATAAATTATCTCAGTTGTGGATCTTCATCCTGATTATCATTACCAAATCACCCACATTCTATCACTCACAATGTCATGGTATTAGGGTATTAGGTATTAATTTGATCAACTTTTAGTTTTTTCACACTAATAACATGTTGTTCTATGTTGCCTATAAGTTAAAATACAAATTCATTATTCTATCCTTTACTCTGCATCAAATAAATTTACTCTTTATCTCTTTCAGTTGGATTTTTTTTTTCTTGCTTCAAGGCCTAACTCAGGAATTGCCTCTACCATAAAACTTCTCTTTATTCCTGCAGCTTAAACCAATCTTACCCTGTTCAAATTTTCCTTGTCTGAGTCTTTCAATTTTTTTATCACATTCTGTTTTTTTCATCTTATTTACTTATAGACATGTCCTAACAACCACCCTATTGGGTTGCAAGAACCTTGAGGCTGCTTGTTTTCATCATTTGTAATCATTACAATTTAACCAAGTGCCCTGATCATAAGATACAATAAATATTCATTGGCTAATGTTGGAGTGAGATGGACAATATTTTGATTACCAAATAAAAGATATTTCTGGTATTTAAGATGCTGTTGGTTATCTTTTAATTGAGTCATAGTAGAAGAGATATTTGAACTGGAGTTAGAGAGATTACATTTGCTGACTTAACCACTTACTAGGAGTCTAATCAATAAGTATTTATCAAGTATTTATTATGGGCAATGCTTTATGAACAATGTAGATATGAAGGAAGGTCAAAAATAGTCTTTCCCCTAAAGAAGTTCACATTTCAATGGAATGATAATACCTGTCCACTTCCCTAAGGTTACTATGAGAATCAAGTGATAAATATTGGTGCATAGTTTATAAAACAATATAGAAAAATAATAAATTTGTACATGAAAAGAATCTTACAATCCATGTAGTCTAATCCTCTCATTTTACAAATAAGGAAATTGAGGCAAATAAGATAAATGGCTTGCCTAAGATCATATAGCTCCTGCCTGAATCAGGATTTGAACTCAGGTCCATTTTCTGTCCAAGTCCAGTACTATATATTCTGGTTTCTCAAAAAGGGCATAAAATAGTTATTATAATATAGAGGAAAGAGTACAGCTTCTGGTTTCAGTGGATTTGGTTTCAAATCCCATCTATGATGTTTATTTCCTATATGATTTGAACATCATATTCCTTGACTTAAGGTTGCTCATCTATAAAATGAGAGAGTAAAACTAGATGGAGTCTAAGTATCCCCATCAAGCTCTAGATCTAAGGTTCTAGAAGAATTTTTGGGTCAAATTTCTATCTTTGTTTTAGCATGCACTTTTTGGAACCTCCCCTTTGTAATTATCTTTAATGAAAACAATTACAAATGATAATTTTTTTCTTGTCTCCTGCTTCTACCACTCTTTTTTGGTGATAATGAAACTTCAATAAAATCAGATTAATTCTATATTTTGCTTTATATCACCTAGATTTCCCATTTTATTATCTTCAGCCAAGAAATAGTCCCTTATAACAAAAGATTTTTAAGAGGAAAAAAATTTAAAAATTTTAAAAACTAAAAAGAACAAAAAAACCCATCCAAACTGATCAACACACTTAAAAAAAACCTGATCTATATGAAATATTATGTTAATTTGCTCTACCATGTACAATTTTAATTTTCTTTCCATCATATCTATATCTATATCTATATCTATATACACACACATATAAACAAGTGTATTTACACTTGCACACACATAAAATAAACACAATAAATATGGATATATGCATATGTGTACATGCATGTACACATACCTGTATACATATGTACATATGCATGTATAACTGAGCTTCACCTGTAACCAGGCAGACATCAGAATCAATGGTGGGGGGGAAAAACAGTGGCCAGGGATGGGTGGGGGAGAGTAGAAGTTTAAAGAATAAAAATCCAAAGACAAGTTTCCGGACCTCAAGAAATTCACAACCTACTTAAAGAGAGTAAGCACACACAGAGGAAATGGCATAAAAACAATTTAAAGAGTCAATATTGAAAAGGAAAGAAAAGAAAGTACATTCTCTGTGGTCAAAGGGCCTGGGTTCAAACTCTGATATTTATGATTTGTGAGAACATGAGTGAGTCATACAGTCTTCCTGGACTTCAGTTTCTTTAGCTGTCAAATGAGGACTTTGGATGAGATGGTCCCTGAAGTCTTTTGCAGTAGTAAAATTTTGGTCCTATAATTGCCAAATGATATGAACTAGATTTTTATTATTTTATTTTATTGATGTTGAACAGATGGAGAATTATAGAATAATCAAAGTGGAATAGAGGGACCTTAGCTTTCCACAAGAAAGCTGGTAAACTTTATTCTGACTTTTCTCCCTCTACCATGACTCTCTATCTTCTGATTACAACATCCACTAGTAATTTCTTATCACTAACCTAAATGTTTATAAGAAGTTACCTATTTGTAGACAGTACTTTTGGTACTCACATAAATGCATTCCTCCCCCCCCCCAATAATAAGGAACTAGAAATGAAGGACAGAGTTACATAGAGTACATTTTTACATCTTGGACAAAAAATTTAAAACAAAACAAAACAAAAACCCCAGTGAGATTAGGGATGGGAGAAGTCAATCTATTAGTGAAAAGACAGTCTGGTTTCAAGAAAAGTTACACTAGAAAAATGGGTAGTATGTCTTCTAGGGAGTCTGTTTAGAATTTGGGATCTGGAGAGAATAAACACCAGGAGGAAGTACTATTTGAGTGAGAATGTGACAATGGTGTGCTAGTCCAAAATTTTTTGATAAGTTGTGCATGGGTGTGTGTGTGTGTGTGTGTGTGTGTGTGTGTGTGTGTGTGTGTGTTAGGGTGGGGGGAGGGGATGATTGTACCAAAGGGTTATTTCTGGGAGAAAATGCATACTTGAGGAGGAAGGGTACCCCCTAAAAGTTGGCACCCTTGAACAAAGACCATTTAACACTTTTGCTGGTTAAAAGCTCTGCTAATACTTTTTATTTCCTTATCTTGGTTTCTTTTTGCCTCCTTGGACCTTCTCAGACTTTGTGCACAATTTTCCTAGCCTGATATCTATATAAGCTGAGTAGCATCCACAATTCAGAAAAGTTAAAAAAAAAAAAAAAGAATGATCCAGTAAACATAAAATCTTCTCAAAGCATAAATAAGAGGAAATTAAAAAGTCTGTAGTTCCACACTACAAAATGCATATTAATGTTGCCAGCAGTAGACAAACTGATATACGATAAAATGCAGATTTTAATTTGGCACATTGTCTGAAATTAGTGAGTTAAATTAGCTACAGTAGTTAAGGTTTATAAATTAGCTTCAGTGAAGCTACACACCAGAATTTCTAAGGGAAACATTAGCAGTTGAATATGCATTTATCACTCAGAAATAGATACACTTTGCCACATTGCTTTTGAAATCATCTGGGCAGCCTTGAGTGAATTTGTGGCAGTTTCATTAAATACTTGATGACATAATTTTATCCTTGATTTCAATTTGTTCAACTGGCCACTTTAAAAGAAGTTAATTTCTCTACACACTTAAACTTACCAATTGAGGATCATGTAGTCACATATGAAGACTGTAAGAACTGCATAGTAGGGTAGAAATAGCCTTTATTCTCTAGACAAAAGATAGGGATTCAAATTGTGCCACTGATGCTTACAACCTATATGTTTTTTTGGCAGGTCACAATCAGCCTGAGTCTCAGCTTCTTTATCTTCAAAACCTTACAGTTAAATCCTCTGAAGTACTTTTCTACTTAGAGCTATAATCCTATGATCTCCTATACTTAGGTCTTTGAAACCATAAGCATTTTAACTTAGTAGAACCTGGAGACCTGCTAAGACTCTAATGAATAGAAACAATGAAGAAGGTTTTAAATTCCTTTTAGTTGCTTATATTTGTAGGTAGATACATTTAGTACCTTTCTCATCAACAAATATTTATTAAACACTTAAAGCAAAATTATCTACTTGAATCTTTTTCTCAAAACTCATCCTGGCACATAATTATAAATTCACATAAGTGAATGTGGTGTCTGAAGAGACAGTTGATGGGGTACAGTGATTAGAGGACTGGGTCTGCAGTCAGGGCGACCTGAGTTGAAATCCAGCCTTAGACACTTACTAGCTATATGATACAGGGCAACTCACTTAACCTGTGTTTTAAAATGATGATAAGAGTACTTACATCCTAGGATTGTTATGAAAATCAATTAAGATATAATTTGCAAAGTGCTTAATATAGTGCTTAGCACATAACATGTTCTTAATAAATGTTAGCTATTATTGTTATTGAAAGATATGATAATATACAATAGTGTGCATTTTATTAGAATTTTACTTGGTATTCTAGAAAACTTTGGTTGTTGGAGATTAAAAAAATAGTTGCTTAAAATTTATTTAATATAAAATTATTTATCATATCAATTTTACTTATTTAGTACATACATGATCAACATATCATTCACAAAATGAACTAAAATTTCCTATCTCATATACATACAAACCTGAAATTCACAGATGACTGAAGAAAAATTATTGCAGTTATTGAGAGGAAACTTCCCCTCTTTGAGCCTCTCATCTCTTATTTAGTGTTTCTAACTTAAAAATTCAATGTGAATCAACAGTATAAAGTTCCCCACCTGGGAAGTTATTAACTTACAACATTAGTACCTGAATTAAAAAAAAAAATGCTTAGCTTATCACTAGGATGCCCATATGATGTGGTATGATTAGGAGAATGGGAAGCAGGAATTCAAAGGGAGTGACCAAGGAGAAGCCAATTAAAAAAAAAAAAAAAAAAAAAAAAGGATGCCCTTTAACTGGAACTGGAACTTAGGAGAGTCACATTTTGGTAGCTTGTTTATTTCTTCTATGAGAGATAAAAAATATTCAGTCCTCTAATTTGACGGAATAAAGAAGAGATTGGAAAATATAAAGATGTTTATATTGATATTGTTCTATAATACAAAGGTGATACTGAGAACAGAATAGTAGAGCAGAGAATAGAATAGTAGATAGTAGAGATATAGTAGAGAATAGAATAGTAGAGCAGAGAATAATAATATGTAGCATTCATATAGATCTTTAAGGATTGCAAAGTGCCTAACAAATATTATCTCATTAATCCTTATGACAACCCTGAGAAGCAGGTGCTATTATTATTCCCATTTTACAGATGAGAAGACAGGCTGACAGAGTTAAGTTACTTGTTTAGAGTCCCAAAGCTAGGGAACATCTAAGGTTGGATTTGAATTTACATTTTTCTGACTGCTAACTGCTTTATCTACTGCATCACCTAGGACATTGCATTTAAAATAAAAAGATAGTTTTACTACAACCACCACAACCACCACCACTACCACTACTACTATTATTGTTCAGTTATTTCAATCAAGTCCAACTTTTCATGACTCCATTTGAAGTTCACTTGGCATTAGAATGCCAAGTTTCACACTAGAGTTGTTTGCCCTTTTCTTTTCCTGCTCATTTTCAAATGAGGAACTGAGGCAAATAGGATTGAATGACTTGCTCACCCACACATAGCGAGTAAGTATCTGTGACCAGATACTTGGACTTGGGAAGATAAGTTTTCCTGACTTTGGAGTCAGCACTCCAAGCACCAACCCACTTAGTTGTCTTCTTCTTCCTCTTCTTCTTCTTGCTCCTCCTTCTATTACCAATGATGATAATGGCTAACATTTATATAGCATCTTAAGATGTATAAAGTATTTTATCAATATCCTTGCCTATACCATGTATTACTATCAACAAATTGTTTCTTCTTATTATACTTATAAGTAAAATCAAATGAGATAATATTCATAAAAAGGTCTAGCACAACATTTAGTAATAGCATAATGGCTTCAGACATTAGCTGTGTGTCCCTAAACAAGTCACTTAACCCTGTTTGCCTCAGTTTCCTCTTCTATAAAATGAGATGGAAAAGGAATTGGCAAACTGTTCCAGTATCTTTGCCTAGAAAACTCCAAATGGAGTCATGAAGAGTCAGACATGACTGAAATGACTGAAGAAAATGAACATGTCTTTTCACCTTTTTACTTAGGAGGCATGTAGGTATAAAAACATGTAAAAATATGATCTCTTTACAAATTTCTCATACAGCTTGGAGTTGACACCTTGTGTTGTAGTGATTCTGAGTCAAAAGACTATGGTTGAAATTCCAGCTCCATCATCACTAACTGTGTTTCTTTGGTCATCTTATCTCTCTGGGCTTCAGTTTTTTCATTGGGACCACAAAACTACATATAATGATTTATGAGGGCCATTATTGACTTGGAAAATCTAATTACCATTATCTATGTTCCATTGTATTTTTATTTATTTTGTTAAATATTTCTCAATTACATTTCAATTTGGTTCTGGCTGAACTGGGGACATGGATGGACTATAGCCTAGTGCATGATGCATCTGGATTTCTTATAGTCCATTCTATCTATAAACATACAAATAAGCGGTAATATAAAATTCACTTCTAGGTTAGTTTTTTTTTTAAATTTAGAATATATTTTCTCATATTTTGAATAACAATTATATTCCCAGATCAGTTAAAAAACACTTATAGCATTTATTTCAGTTTTGAGTCTGGGGAAAATTGGGCTAAGAGATCTAAAAGGAAAAAAAAAAAAAGAATTAGAGAATTCCTCTTCAACATTGTCCTGGACATGGATTGGGCAAAAAGGTGAATCCTTGTCTTTTCTTTGTTGAATTCCTGTTCTCCTTTTTCCAACTCCTTGGAGTAGGATCTTCTTTCCCAATCATCCAACTGCTCTAAACAATTGTGTATGTATAATCCTGACACTTCATCTTTGCTACCACTCATTAACCACCTCCCTTCCCTTGCCAACAATTTATTTCTCAATTACCTGATACCAATTCTTTCTCTTTAGTCTAAACTTTCCTAGAAGGATAGAAATCTGATTCATTCTTAAGGGTGAATAAAATTTCAAACCTCCTAGGATCCTTAGTATCTCAAAAAGCATATGCTTGCTAACATAAATGCTTCCAACGTGTTGAATTTCAGGCAATATTCTTAGATAAAGAAATCCCTTATCAACCTACTACTAGGGTAAGAACCCTGAAACTCTTCCTATTTGATATCTTCTTTTCTTTGTCTATTTTGAATTCAATGCTTTTTTAAAAGTGTCATGTTTTCTCATGTTATTGACTAAGGGCATAAGGAAACATGTACTAAATATTAGCTACCAGATCCCTACAGCTTCAAGCAATACTAGCCATAACCCACCCCAGCTCCTTTATATAACACCATTTATGAAGGTCCTGAGTGGGTCTCAGGGCAACATTAATGAAACCACAGGTAAATAGCTCTGCCAGACTGGCACAAGAAGCTTGAGACAATGCACCTTCTACTCTAGGAACTAAGCTCAAATTTAAGTGAAAGGAAAAAAAGGTCAAAAAAGATGAGCAAAAACAATTTTAAAAAAGAAACTGACTATAAAAAGTCATTGTGATGACAGGGAAGATCAAAACATAAACCCAGAGAAGGACAGCA
This sequence comes from Sminthopsis crassicaudata, assembly GCF_048593235.1. Lineage (NCBI taxonomy): Eukaryota > Metazoa > Chordata > Mammalia > Dasyuromorphia > Dasyuridae > Sminthopsis > Sminthopsis crassicaudata. Next base: position 265,193,457 of record NC_133620.1, read on the forward strand.
ATGTCAAAACTCCTCTGGGCAAAACCCCAATGAAAAACAGGAAATGATCTCAAGCTCAGAAAGAACTTATGGAAGAGTTCCAAAAAGAGCTTAAGATCATAGAAAACTGTTAAAAGAAAAATTGGGAAAAGAGATGAGAGTGATGCAATAGAATTAAGAAAAAAGTCAACAACTTGGAAAAAGAAAACAACTGATTAAAAAGTAGAATTGGCCAAATGGAAGAAGAAAGCACAAAACCTAATTGAGGAAAACAATTAAAAGCTAGAATTGGAAGAGTGGAAGATAGTTAGTCTATGAGACATCAAGAATCAATCAAATCCAAAAGAATAAAAAAATAGAAAAAAAAGTAAAATATATCATAAGTTTCCCTGACCTAAGAAATAGTTCCAGGAGCGACAATCAGAATCATTGTACTTCCTGAAAACCAAAACCAAAAGGAAGGCCTCGACAGTATCTTTCAAGAAATTATCCAGGAAAACTGTCTGAAATCCTGTAACCAAAGAGCAAAATAGCCATTGAAAGAATCCACCAATCACTTAGGAAGGGGATACCAAAATAAAACTTCTAAAGAAGATTATAACTAAATTACAGTACTGTCAGGTCAAGGAAAAAACAAGTGGCTAAAAAAGAAATAATTCAAATGTTGGGGAGCCACAATCAGTATTGTACAGGCCTTAGCAGCTACCGTGTTAAAGGATCAAAGATGACAGTTCAGAATGATTCTTGAAGGCAAAGGAGCTAGGATTACAACTAAGCATTACCTATCGAGAGAAATTAAGCATAACATCTCAAGGGAAAAAAGTTCATTCAATGAAATAGAGGATTTTCAGCTTTCAAAAGAAGACCAAAATTGAACTAAAAATCTGAACTTCAAAATCAAGATCCAAATGAAGCCTAAAAAAGGCAAAAAGGGAAAAAGAAATAAGGAATTCAACAAAACTGAACTGTTTACATTCTTACATTGTAAGAAGATAATTTTCCTTCTTAAAAATTGTACCACTAACTGTATAGCTAGAAATTATACATATATATATATATATAGATAGATAGATAGAGAGAGAGAGAGAGAGAGAAAGGAGAGAGAGAGAGAGAAAGGAGAGAGAGAGAGAGAGAGAGAGAGAGAGAGAGAGAGAGAGAGAGAGAGAGAGAGAGAGAAGGTACAGGTATAAGATAAATTTGGGGGAATGACGTAATAAAAGGAATGAGAAAGAGAACTATGCTGGGTGAAGAAAGAAGAGAGAGGCAGAATTGAGATAAATTATTTCACATGAAGAGGTGTGAAAAAACTTTACAATGGAGGAAAAAAATGGAAAAATGACAATGGGCATGGACATGTCTTGAACTTTATTCTCATCAATATATTGGCTTGTAAAAGGAATACTATACACAATCAGCTAAACATAGAAATCTATCTTTCCTGACAGGGAAATAGAAGGGGAAGAGATTGATTAAAGGCTAGGGAAGTCAGGAGCAAGGGTAAGTGACAGAAGAGATTGTATACTGGGAGAGGTGATAGAAACAAAACATTGTTGAGGAGGAAAAGGATTAAAGAAGAGAGAGGATAAACAAGAGGAAAAATAGTTTGGGGAGAAATACAATATAATCATAACTGTGAATATGAATAGGATGAACTCCCATACAACAGAAGTGGATAGCAAAGTGGATCAAAAAACAGAATTCTATATGTTGTTTACAAAAGACACACTTGAAGCAAAATAACAATACATATGCAGAGTAAAGGTGAGGGACTGGAGCATAATGTATTATGCTTCAGCTGAAGAAAAATAAAATATGGGTAAAAATCTTATTCTCAGACAGAGCAAAAGAAAAAAAAAAAGATCTAATTAAAAGTAATAGGAAGGGAACTATATTTTGCTAAAAAGTGCCATAGACAATGAAGTAATATCAACATTAAACATATATGTCCTAAATCATACACCATCCAAATTCTTAAAGAAGTTAAGTGAATTACCGATTTCTGACCAAACAAGAGGTAGAGAGCATTATGAAATATAAAACAGATAATTTTGATTGTATTAGATTTAAAAAAAGTTTTTGCACAAAGAAAACCAATGCAACCAAGATTAGAAGGAAAGCAGAAAACAATCTTTATAGCAAATATCTCCCATAAAGACCTCATTTGTCTACTATATAGAAAATTGAGTCAAATTTATAAGAATACAAATCATTCCTCAATAGGCCAAAGGATATGAACAAGCAGTTTTCAGAAGAAATCAAAGTTATCTATAAGCATATGTAGAAATACTCTGAATCATTTTTTGGTTAGAGAAATGCAAATTAAGACAATTCTGAGGTACTATTTAATATCTATCAGGTTAGTCAATATAACAACAACAAAAAAGGAAAATGATAAATGTTGGAGAGGATATGGGAAAATTGGGATGCTAATACTTTATTGGCAGAGCTGTGGAGTGATCCAACCATCATGGAGAAGAATTTGTAATTTTGCCCAAAGAATTATAATACTATACATACCCTTTGATCCAGCAATACCATTCCTAGATCTGTATCATAAAAAAGGCAAAAGGACCTACAACATATTTATAGAAGCCTTTTTGGTGTTGGCAAAATTTTAAAAACTGAGGATATGCTTATCAATTGGATAATCATTTGAATAAGTTGTGTTATATGAATATAATGGAATACTATTGTGTAATAAGAAATGATGAACCTGGCAAAACTTTTACAAACTAATGCAATGTGAAATGAGCATTGTATACAATATCAACATTGCATGATGATCAATTAACTATGAATGACTCAAGTCTTCTCAGCAAAACAAAGATCCAAGACAAGTACAAAGGACTTCTAAAGGGAAAATACTATCCACATTCAGATAAAGAATTGATGGACTCTGAATGCAGATCAAAACATACTTTTTTTTCACTTTTATTTTGCATTTTTCTCTTTTGGTCTGTTTCTTCTTTCATAACTGTGACTAATATGAAAATATGGTTTACATGATAGCACATATATATATAACTGAAATAAAATTGCCCACTATTTTAGGAAAATGGGAGGGAAGGAAGAGAGGAAGAAAAATGTGGTTCTCACAATCTTGTAAAAATGAATGCTAAAAATTGTCTTGATATGTAAATGGGGAAAACAAAATATTAAAAATCAAATTTCAATATATTTCAATAGTTTCTTCAGTCTGTAAGAGTGCTTTTCCCCTAAACTGACCATATCTTCATGTCTGCAATCTAATAATTTTATACAACTTTTCTAAATGCAGTATATATTGCCTTTCAGATCTAGAATGAGTTAGCATCAAGAATTTTAACATGATGAATAAATAATATTTTTGTTTTGTTTTGCTTTATGGAATGATTAATTTTATGACTTTAGTATTTAAATTAAAAAAGGCAAAATTTACAAAAGGACCACTGCACATAATACAAAGAAAAGAAATTACAGAAGCTAGTCAAATTATATAGGTCTCCTCACTGGCAGAATTTAAATTGACGAACACAAGCAAAATTTTGTCACTCAGTCCTTACCAATACCCAGTCCCTCTCAGAAATGCTCTGTCACAAATCCATCTCCCCAGGTCCCATTCTTCAAACCCTCTAGTGGTTATAGTGGCTGTCTGCTGGGAGGGAATTCATGTCCAAGTTAAACTGCAAGGAATATACTAAAAGAAATGATGACCCTGAAGTAATACTGATGAGATTCTTCTATTAATTTTCTTTATGACTTGGTAAAATGCACTATCATCCCAATGAGTCTCAAGTCCTCAGAATACCTTTCTTCAGACAGACATGAGGTGGGGATGGGGAAATCCATATAATTTGTTTTCTATTGAATGGTTTATCTATATATGTTTGCTTGTTTTAAAATTTTACTCCTATGGTTTCCCCTCTCAGTGTCTCTCAGCTTTATATTACTCTGAAAAAAATCAATAAATCCTTTGCACATAATAATGCTTACCTACTCTACCTCACAGGGGTCTTGTGATTTGTAATTAATTAATGTTTGTAAAGAGCTATGGGATTGCCCTGCATTGGCAAGGCACTCTGAGTGCCAAAGGATCATTATTAATAAGTATTATTATCCAAATGCCTCTAGATGTCAGCAAAACATCTTTTTATAAATTTAATTTGACAACCATTTTTGAAAATCCAAGCTGAGTATTTCCCCCCTTTCAGGAGATCCACAAAGAAGAACAATACAAAGCAGTAGTGGATTCTCTTCTTTTTTGCCTAAATATTGTTCTTTGCCTTCCATAAGACATTATAAAACCAAGGATGTGTGAAAGAAGTCAGTACCATAAAGCCTCTTACTAGTGTTAGGTCTGAATATACCTCAGAGCATACTGAGTAAAATTACCTGGGCAATTCAACATTGAAGGTTAATCTTTTTCTAAAAAGGGGTCTTTCATTTCCTCACCTTTAGAGAATAATGGGAGAGAAGAGGGCAATGAAATTAGTAGCATTCTTTCACATCCAAAGGCCTACATTTTTATGTGACCATGGAATTGCCTTTATCTGGACTATCATAAAAATGCTTTATTTATGCTTTTTTTTGTATTTTACACAGTTCTTGACTCCCAACAATTCTACCTCATAAAACTCTTATTTATAACAAGGAAAATAGTTAAATAAAACAAACTGGTATGTCTGCTAGGGACAACAAATGCAACAATACCTACAGATAGTCAGTGAAAGGAGAAAAGTGTGCTATGTCAACAGTTTATTGAAGCAAGATTAGACAGTTTATAATTTGAATTCTGGCATTTATTATTTAATTGAATTTTACTGAATTATTATTTATTACATGTTTCTCTTTTGGTTCTGGTTTACTCCTCTCTAGATTAAATTACAGAAGTCTACCCATATTGTTTGTTTTATTTTTTTTTTCCTGTGTTCTTCACCTTCTTGGATTCTTTTGGTACCATGACATTACATTATATTCACAAAGAAAAATTTTCTAGCCGTTCCCAATTGATAGGAAACTATTTTGCTTCTAGTTTTCCTCCCTTCTGTTACAAAGAGTGTTGCTGAGAATATTTTATCATGTAAGATTTTTTTGTTATTTATTTTCACGAGGTATATATACAGTACACAGATCACTAGGTAAAAAGTGGGAATAGTTTAGTAAATTTTCAAATTGTTCCAAACATACAACTAGAATGGTTGGACCATTTAATACCATCATCTACACTCCTATAGAAAGGATGATGGATTATGAGTCAGAAAATATACATTCAAATTCCTACTCTTTCATTTACTATGTGGGTGATTTTAAGTAAATCACTTAACCTCTCTGATTAAAAGCAAGTTACTTAAATATCATCATTTTCCTCCTTTGTAAAATGGGGTCATAGGGTTTCAATTACATGGCTTCCAATATATCTTTCTATTCTAAATTTATGATTATCTGCCCTATTTTCACTTTGATATCTATCCAGAAAACTGTATGAATAGTTTAAAAATAGGTTTTATTCTGAAGGGGTTGTTTCATTGCCTAAAGCAACACTACTGAGATGGAAAAAAAATTGAAACAATTATCAATATCATCAGGCATCTTATTCCCCTTTCGTGACATTGCTGTTGTTTTCAAGAACATCATGATTTAAATGATTAGGATTAGTTGTCAGTGATAATCATTGTCATCACAATGATTCACTTTTCTACTTTTCATTGCTATATTTGTGAACTACAAGGATACATGTTATAAGGAAAGGGGTAGTTGAGCAATGGGCTTATATTGGTTTATAAGCTATAATTCTATCAGCCAATATCAGCCCTCCTTGAAAGGAGCATAATAAAACTCAGGGTAAAAAAATATAATGAATAGCAGGGTAATCTTTATACAAGATGTAAGGCTTTGGTATAGTGTTGTATTATTCCAATTAGACAGCAACTGAATTTAGTATGGTGTTGTATTCCTGGTGTTGAATTTAGTCCAGGCCAGTGACTTTCCAGGCACTGCTACGCTTATGCTATAAGTGCTCATGACATTCCCTAGTCCCTGATCTTTAGTTTTGTCCTATATTCATTGCTCTGAGTTTGTCTTTCTCCTCAAAATAGGGAACTAGGCTCTCAGGCTTTAATTCTTACCTCTCCTCATCAAGATTTCTGAGGAACAATTCCATTTTACACTCTCCTGTAAGAATCCTTCCTAGCACATGTGTGAGGAGATATATAATAAGGTAATCAGATTACAAATGTAAATTAGGTATGGAAGAGGAAGTTTTACTCCCACATACAACAAAGGAAGAGCTAAATAATAAATAATAATGGAATGATTATAACCAGTTGAGGTGCTAATATTCAAATATTGTCTGGGGCAAGTGAGAGTAACTTTTACCTCCACAAAATATAATCTGATCAAATTTAGGTAGGTTTTTCATTCAATAATTTGATGATTTGTCTCTCTGTGGGTAACTCTTTCCCTATTAGTGCAATCATTACTTTCTATCTGTCACTAACATTGCTATTGCAATTGCTTCAGTATTGAAGCTTTACTTCCCATGTCTTCAGGAAGAGGAAATTTCATCTGACTTTGGCATCTCCCAAAGCTTTCTAGAAAAGAAAAAAACAGGAGATAGCCCTGTGACAGATACTTAATTGTTTAAGAAATCAGTATTTAATATTTTGTGGCCCACTGGTGGGAAGGCCATTTCCCTACAAGCTCACTGGAGGTTCTTCATTCCATTTTGGGCTTGCAAAGTCATCACTCCACCTTGAAGCCAACAAAGAGGAGAACCCTAGTGAGGTGCATTATCACAATCATAAGATTACAGCCTGGCAAATAATTAGTTTTATTAATGGATGATAGGAAATAGAGGCCATGTGTACCTCTCTGAAGACAGTATAATTTGAGAGAAGAGGGAGGACCCTTTCAACCATCCAGAAGGGAGTACTACTTCAAAAAAACACAACACACAAACAAGAAAACTTTGATCATGTAGAACAGCTAGAGAAGGAAAACCAGATAGTAAAGAGACTCCAATTTATGCCATATAAAAATTGGTTGTTTCAACTGAGTATGGTTAGCCTGGAGAAGATACTTTTGAGAGGACATGATTGTCTTAAAGAATTTGAAGATTTGTCATATGGAAGAGAGATAATATTGGTTTTATTCTGTTCCAAAAGGAAGATCTAGGAACAATCAGCTGAGGTTACAGAGAAGCAAATTAGGCTAAAAATTCTAATTTCTAGAGTTACCCCATAAAGAAAACAATAGTGGAAAATTTCCAGCAGAAATAGGATCTCTGCTTATTTAATAAATTGTAGGCTGGACAGGATTATGTTCAGGTGTGTGGTTGACTGGTAGTCTAGATGGTTACTGAGATCATTCCCACTTCCGAGATTTTTTGATTCTCAGCCACATTACTTCAACTCTCTGAGCTGTAGTTTTCTCTTTGATAAAATATGGGCATGCATATATAGCATTCTTTACTAACTCGTTTTGAGAAAAATGGCTTATATAGTATAAAGTTATGCAAAAATTAACTGTTATAAGTTCATATTGATCATGGTAAAGATTTTCACTTGTATTAATGTCTTGTGAGCTATTATTTGAAAATGCATTTATTAGGTTGCAATTTGGAGTTCTGCTATAAAGAATGATCTTGATACCTGTCTTAAATTTTCTGCCTCATAATGGGTAAGTGCTAGAAAATGTGGGGGCTCTACAACATTAAGAACTATGAATTTCAGCCCCTTTACTTCCTACCATTAGGCAGTGTTAACTATTATAAACAAGGAAGGTTCAGTTTAAATAAAGAAATGATTATAGTTGGCAATAGATATATAGACATAATCCCTAGATTTTTTTCCTTTTAATAAACTGCATTCTCTAGTAGAAAAGGAAATTTGCTTAAACTTTGTATCATGACTAATCACAATAATCATCATAAAGTACTTAATAAATGTTTGCCCTTTTGTATTTGGTGCATTACAATTAAGTCACTAATCAACAATCATTAACAAACATTTTTGAAAAGTTTAATATGTTCCAGGCACATAGTCTATGAGGGGCAATAACAAATATGTATATACAAATACATATACATAACTGTGTGCCTGGCAACATGTTAAGTGCTGGGGATACAAAGAAAGTTAAAAACCCCCAAAAAACATGACTACAGTGTCTATCCTCAAAGCATTTACAATATATAGAGTACACATACTTATATATGGATATATGGATATATAGAACAATCCATTCCTATTAAAAACATTTAAAGAACATAGGAATAAAAGGAGTTTTCCTTAAAATGATAAGCAGCATCTATCTAAAACCATCAGCAAGAATTATTTGTAATGGAGAAAAGCTGAATACATTCCCTACAAAATTAGGGGTGAAACAAGAATGCCCATAATCACCACTATTATTCACCATTGTGCTAGAAATTTTGGCTTTAGCAATAAGAAAATAAAAAGACATTACATAAATTGGAATAGGCAATGAGGAGATAAAACTACCATTCTTTACAGATGATGTGATCATATACTAAGAGAATTTTAGAGACTCATGGAAAAACCTACTTGAAACATTTAACATCTTTAGCAAAGTTGCAGGATATAAAATTAACCCACAGAAATTATCAGCATATCTATGTATTACTGACAAAAGCCATCAGCGAGACATAGAGAGAAATTCCATTTAAAATTAATGTAGACAAAATAAAGCATTTGGGCATTTACCTACCAAGACAAATCTAAGAACTATATCAACAGTTACAAAATACTTTCCACACAAATAAAGTCTGATCTAAACAATTGGAAAAATATCAATTGTTCATGGATAGGCTGAGTTAGTATAATAAAAAAATGACAGTTCTACTTAAATTGGTCTACTTGTCCAGTGCCATACCAAACTTCCAAAAAAAAATCATTTTATGGAGCTAGGAAAAAACACAAAATTCATCTGGAAAAATAAAAAGTCAAGAATATCAAGGGAATTAATTAAAAAAATACAAAGGTGGCCTACCAGTACCAAACCTAAAATTATATTATAAAATAGCAGTCATCAAAACCATTTGGTACTGGCTAAGCAATAGGGTGGTCAATCAAGGAATAGGTTAGATGCATATAGCACAGTAATCAATGAATGTAGTAATTTAGCATTTGATAACTCTCCAAACTCTAGCTTCTGGGATAACTCATTATTTACAAAAACTTTCTGGGAAAACTGGAAAAAATATGTCAGAAATTTGGCATAGACCTATATCTCACCCCATACCAAAATAAAGTCAAAATGGGTATATGATTTGAGTGTAAAGGGTGATACCATAAGCAAATTAGAAGAGCAAGGGACAGTTAATCTATCAGATCTTTGGAGAAGGGAGGAATTTATGACCAAAGATGAAGTAAAGAACATTATGAAATGCAAAATGTACGAGTCTGATTACATTAAATTGAAAAGTTTCTGCACAAACAAATCTAGCACTAGCAAGATTAAAAGGAAAGTAAAAAACTGGGGAAAAATATTTTAAGCCAGTGCTTCTGATAAAGGCCTCATTTTTAAAATATATAAAAACTGCGTAAAATTTATAAGAATACAAGTCATTCCCTAAATGATAAATGGTCAAAATATATGAATAGACAATTTTCAGATGATGAATTAAAGTCATCTATAGTTATATAAAAAGTCATTTTTTTGTCTAAATCACTATTGAGTAGAAAAATGCAAATTAAAACAACTCTGAGGTGCCACCTCACACATGTCAGATTGGCTAAGATGACAGGAAAAGATAAAGATAAATTTTGGAGGGGATGTGAAAAAACTAGGGCATTAAGGTATTGTCAAGAAGTGGTAACTTTATCCAGACATTCTGGAGAGCAATTTGGAACTATCCCCTGAGAGCTAAAAACTGTGCATAACTTTGATTCAGACCCAGTAGTAACTGAGACTGTATCCTAAAGAAATCATAAATTAGGGAATGTGCAAATCTTCACATATGCAAAAATGTTTGTAGTGGCCATTTTATTGGTGGCAAAGGTTTGGAAAACGAGTAGACACCCATCAATTAGGGAATGATTAAATGAGTTATGCTATATGAAAGTAATGAAATATTATTGTTCTATAAAAAATGATGAATAAGCAGATTTTAGAAAGGCCTAGAAACATTTACACTAATGTTGAGTGAAACAAGTAAAATCAGAAATACAGTGTACACAGTAACAGCAAGATTGTGCAATGATCAACAATGAAAGACTTGATTTTTCTCAGCGATTCTGTGATCCAAGGCAATGCCAATAAACTTTGGGTGGAAAATTCCATCTATATCAAGAGAGAATTATGGAGAATGAATATAAATCAACACATGCTATTCACATTTTTTTTCTTTTTCTTCTGTTTTTTTTTTTCCTTTCATGGTTTTTCCCTTTTGTTCTGATTTTTCTCTCTCCCAACATGATTCATAAAGTAATATGTATTTAAAAATACATATATAGTTCATTAAACTCTACTTAATGAATTTAGAAATATCTTTTACTTTTTATCTCTATATTTTAGGCAGATAAAGGAAATGAAGAAGAAAAGGAACAGATATAAAAAAGAGATGAAACAAATTTTTGTTTGCAAAGTTTTCTCAATAACAAATATTGCTATTTTTATTTGGGGGAGTTTTTTGCCTTATATTTTATTTTTAATTTATTTTAACACATATTGCTTTATGAATCATGTTGAGAGAGAGAAAAAAAAATAGAGTAAAAGGGAAAAACCATAGAAGAGAGAAAAAAAAAACACAGAAAAAGTGAACATAGATGTGTTGATTAACATTGTCTCTAGATGTAGATGGCATTTTTTTGGTCCAGTTTACTGAAATTGCTTTAAATCACTGAACCACTGAGAACAACCAAGTCTTTCATAGTTGACCATTGCACATTCTTGTTGTTATTGTGTACAATGTATTCTTGATTCTGCTTGTTTTGCTCAGCATCAGTTCATGTAAGTCTTTCCAGGCCTTTCTAAAATCTGCTTGTCATCATTTTTTCAGATCTTTGGAGAATTTGGAATTTATGGCCAAAGAAGAACTAGAGAACATTATGAAATCCAAAATGGAAACTTTGGATTTCATTAAATTAAATTACATTCATATACTACAACTTGTTCAGTCATTTCCCAATTGATGGGCAACTGCTCATTTCCCAATTCCTTACTACCAAAAAAAAAATTGCTACAAAGCACATGTTTACCTCTTTTACCTCTTTATGAAACTGGATAAATCACCTAGCAGAGTTCTGATGCCACTGGCCTGTAATGTGTATATGTGTGTGTGTGTGTGTGTGTGTGTGTGTGTGTGTGTGTGTGTGTGTGTGTGTTGTCATTTTATCCAACATTTCCTGACCCCAATTGGAGTTTTCTTGAAAAGACACTAGAAAACATTGCTATTTCCTTCTGCAGCTCATATAACACATAAGAAAACTGAAGCAAACAGGTTTAAATGACTTGTTCAGAGTCACACAGTTTATAATAGTCTGAAGCTCCATTTGCATTCTTTCTGATACCAGGTCCTGAGCTCTATTTACTGTGTCAACTAGCTGCCAATTAACAAATGCTGAGGGTGATCTAAGATTTAATAAATGTTTATTGATTGCTGCTGATTGTGAATTCTGGTCTCTCTAGCTTGAATTAAAAAATGAAACCAAAAAGTAGGAGAAAGCAGTTAAAAACCAAAGATCCAATACCAGGTGCTTCTACTGCAAGTCCCCATTTAAATTTTTTAACCTTTATGTCAGGGGGAGGTATAGAAAAAGAAAAAAATCCCCTCATTTTCTTCTTGTTATGAATTAGTCAGAAATCTAGGGAGATTTTTCACAGTTTGCTTTTATAGACTATTTGGAAGAGATGATTCTGCTGACAAAAACCCCTGTGATTTGTAAATTGCTAATAATCTTGGGGGCAGTTCCATTCACTAGGTATTAATGAGATGAATTACTTTTGCATTCTAAGGAAGGAGTTAGACACTGGCTACCTCCTTAAGAAGAGCCATTCAGATGAATATCCATATCCTACTATCTCATCAACTTGATTTGTTGCTCCAGAACTGATCCCAGAACTTCCTTAAATTATCCCCATCTGTTTACAGGAATGCACAGTGAGTGCTTAACAAGTGTTTGGATGAATGAATTTTTTAATCATTTAATAAATGAATAGTGAATACTCAAGAACAAAGAATCAATATAATGAAGTACCAAGTGGATTATATAAGCAGATGATGAGCCTTTAAGTAAGTGAGATTGGGGAGCAGGGGCTCTAATGATGACTATATTTCCTTCGCATCCCCTGCCATTTTTAACAACTAATTTATAATCTTCAGTATTTTCAGAACCATCTCATCAGTTTAATTCACAAAATCTCACTCTTCCTGCCTGCTGCTATTCCATAAATCACCTTGTTCCTAGTTTTATGCTAGGGATGATGCTCAGTAGCTACATTAGCTAAAAGAGTAATGGAAAGTTAGAAAGTAACTAATGACCCAAAATTTCCTGGAAGAACTTCTAAAACAGCCTCAAGGACAGGACTGAATTTCTGATTCCCATATACACACTATACTATAAAATCCCCAATCCTTGGTAATATCTTCCTACCCTTTTTACAGGCTTTATTTTGCAAGGGGATTGACTCTTTGTGAATACTGAAGCATAGCAATAATAAGTAGAATAATCTAAAGGAAGAAAGTGGATATTTATGAGAGGAGAAAGGAGACATGGAGGAAAGAAAAAGAAAGGAGGAGGAGAAGGAAAAAGAAAAGCGTATTTAAAAAAAAAGAGGAAGAGAGAAGAGAAGAGGAGAAAGTAGGAAGGAATTTTTCTCTTTACTCAATTAGTAGACACCTTATTTTGGACTCTTACCTACAGTATTTTCAACAGGTCCTAATTGGTTTCCCTGCCTCAAGTCTTAGTATTCCAATCCATACTACACAGGCCAAAGTGATTTTCCTTAAGGTCAAGCAGGACCATGTTATTTCCCAATTTAATAAACTTCCATGACTATTTTTCCACGGATAAAATGTAAACTTGTTTGTAGCTTTTAAAGTCTTTCATGAACTACCATACTAATCTTTTTTTTAGGAACAATAGTTCTCTTTGAACATTTTTTCTCCTTCCACACTATAATTTAGTAAAACTGGTCTTCATTTTGTTCCTTACAAATTTCATTCCATTACCCATTCATTGCCTCTTGAGTTCTTCTTTGATTTGAAGTCTCAACTCAAAGATCACCTTCTGTAAAGGGCAGAACTTTGGAGAAGTATACTTGAAACAAGGTGTTAACTCAAAGGATTTGATAATACAATGATTATCTAGTTTAGCATGGTGATTAATAGTTCTCTAGTTCAGTATGATTCATTTAACCCTAAAACAAGGTATAAACTTAATGGAATTAAGATAATGATTCTCTAGTTTATATGTACTTAGTATAGTTCTACAAGTTGACACCTATTCTACAATATTGACACCTAAGATGATGTACTAATAATAGAGTATATAAGAGCTAACAAGGACTGGGAGAGAGACATTCCATCTCCCACCATCTTGGTAGCTGGCCTGTCCTCCATCATTTCTCCACTGAGATGAAGGCCCATCTGAAATCCCTCCAGAAAGCCAGCCGGGAGTTTCAGGCAAAGAAGACAGAATGTGAAAGACATAATACTTTAGACTTTATCCCTGACTTTATTCTCGTGGTGATTACTCTGCTAAAATGAAGGCTGGTCCCAAGACCTCCAGAAAGCTAAACCAGAATATTGCAATCTTACACATAAAACTTTTTCTGATCCTCCCAATTATTAATGCCTGCACCCCAAACTTCAATGTAGTTTAATAACTTTGTATTTATGCAAATAGATATAAAATCATATGTGTCCTTATTGCTTTCCCTAATCAAAATACAGGTTTCTTTAAAGTAGGAATTGTTTCACTTGTGGTAGCATATAATTAAATATTTAATAAATGATTGTTTTTCATTCATTCACTTATTGCCTTATATAGTAGATTCAAATGAGGTTTAATAAATAAGAGATATAAACAATGTATATGTGTGTAAGTGAAAGTGAAAGTAAGAAAGAAAGATACAGAACAGAGATAGAGACAGACAGAAACAGAGACAGAGGCACAGAGAGACAGAGACAGAAATAAGGAAATAGAGACAGAGAAGACGAGAGATGGAGACACACACAGAAGTAATTAAGCATCTGGCATAATGAATTAAGGAATCAAAAAATCTCTCTCTCTTTCTTTCTCTCTCTCTCTCTCTCTCTCTCTCTCTCTCTCTCTCTCTCTCTCTCTCTCTCTGTATGTGTGTGTGTGTGTGTCTGGATGTATGTATCTATCTACTTTTCCCTCTCTCTCCTTCCTCCCCTCACTCTCCATCCCTTCTCCCTCTCAAGCAATAGAAGGTGAAAATAGTGTGTGTCACCTGAAGCCATGCCTGTTAATCTGTTATTATTTCTCAAGTAGAGCATAAGGACAGAGAGCAATAGTATCTTTTGCCACAAGCTGCAGCTGGGGGAATGTTGGCCTCAGGTAAATCTGAATCTAAAAAATAGTCATCACAGAGAAAAGGCAATAATAGAAGTCTGTTCTGTGTTGTTGTCCCATATCATATTAATGAAAACAATCAACTAAGAATTCAAAGGAACCTCCTTGATAACTAATAAAGGCCAAAGTCATTTGTATAATATAGCTTAGCCACAGGTAACTACATTTTAGCCACTTTCATCTCCCTCTCTTAATTTTTTTTTTTTTTTAGTTAACAGGATGAGGGATGAAGCAAATAATGTTATTCAGAGAGAAAGATGTGGATCAGGGACTGGAAGGAAGTCATACATATTTAGAAAAAAAAGTATATACTTGGTCCTTGAAATTATAGTTTGCAGGAGAAATTTACTCCACAACATCTATAAGCAAAGTCATCAATAAAATCACAGATGGAATAAAAGGTCAATTAAAATTTCTGAGGGCAAAGGGGAGATGTTAGAAGAGGTTTTAAAAAAATGATATTAAGATAAAATGAGAACTTTAGAGGAAAGAACTAGAAAAGAAATGAGAGTTCTAGAGGAAAAAAAAAACTGGGAAAGGGAATAAACATTTTATTATGAGACTATTAAACAAGAAATAAATTCTTTGAAAATTATGATGGGAAGAGAGAGAGAGAAAGAGAGAGAGAGAGAGAGAGAGAGAGAGAGAGAGAGAGAGAGAGAGAGAGAGAGAGAGAAAGAGAGAGAGAGAGAGAGAGAGAGAGATTGAGCCTGGATATTATATCAAAAAATCATGAATGAAAATTGTCTAGAATGATTGAAACCAGAGGGCAAAGAGAAAATAGAAAGAATTCATTAATCACTTTCTAAATGCTATCCCCAAATAAAAACTCTTGGGAACATTATAGCTAATATTCATAGCTTCAAAGTCAATGGAAAGATTCTGCAAGTATCCACAAAGAAAGAGTTCAAAATACATCAGAATCAGAATCACATAAGAGTAGGCAGTTACCACTTAAAAGGAGAGGAGAATTTTTATTATGACATTTCAAATGCCAAGACATAAAGACTTATGACCAAGAACAACTTATCCAACAAAACTCAGAAGAAACCTTAAAGAGAAAACAGAGACATTAACAAAATTAAAAATTTACAACTTTCATAAGTGAAAAAGACTACTGGTGATTAGAAACTTTTACATGAAAACACAGAGGTTATGGTAAACATTGAAAGGTAAATATGTTTGAGTAATTGGAAAGGACTATAAAACTATGAGAGTCTATATCTTAATGAGGAAGAGTTGGGGGAAAATATGTCCCTTTAAGCTCTAATTTCAAATGTCATAGAGGGCATTATATAAGTCTGAGTGATTTTGCCATGTTCAGATGATTTTAAGGGTAGAAAGAAAATATAGGGAAAAAAAGAAAAAAGGCAGGACAGAAGTTTAAAATTTATCATCTTATATAATTTGAATGTATAAAATGTATAAGTAGAAGACTATTAATATGGAGGAAGAAATGGAGGAAACAAAGAAAGAACATATACATACACATTAAGTTTGGACAAAGAAATAGTTTCAACTCAATAAGAAAATAGGAGAAAATAAGAGAAGGGAGAGAAAGGTAAAAAGAATGAGGGCACATTCAGAGAGGAATAACAGATAACCAAAACAAAGTCAGATGTATTAATAGTAACCACAATACTGTGGTTACTGAGCTAGAGAGCCAGACATTAAGGAGTTAATAAAGTTAAGTGGACCTTAGGAAACATTGTTAACATTAAGTTTAGTGGAAACTTCAGCAATATATGGACTGAGAGTAAGTATTGAAGAGATAGAGGATCTAGAGATCAAATTGCCAATATTTGCTGATTTACTAAAAAAAAAAAAAAAAAAAAAAAGCAAAGAAAAACATCAAGACAAACATCTATTATTGCTTCATGGACTACTTTAAAAACTTTGATGTGAATTACAGAAAAATATGGCAAGGCCCCAAAAGATGGAAGTGCCAGATCATCCTACTTGTCTTCTGAGAAATCTATCTGTGGTCAAGAAGCAACAATTAAGACTGAACATGGAACAATGTACTGGCTTAAGATTGTCTTTTATTGTAGTAAATTAATTTATGTTTTAATACACATTATTTTATGAATCATATTGGGAGAGAAAAATCAGAGCAAAAGGGAAAAACCATGGGAGAGAGAAACAAAAAAAGAAAAAAGAAGAGAACACAACATGTGTTGATTTCCATTCCATCTCCTTTTTTCTGGATGAAGATAGCATTTTATGTCCAAAATGTATTAGGATTACTTTAGATTACTGAGACTGAGAAGAACCAAGCCTTTCATAGTTGATAGTTGATCATTCTTGCTGTTATTGTGTACATTGTATTCCTGGTCCTTCTTGTTTCACCAAGCATCAATTCGTGCAAATCTTTCCAGGCCTTTCTAAAATTAGTTTGTTCATCAATTTTTATAAAACAATAATATTCCATTACCTTCATGTACCACAACTTGTTCAATCATTCCCCAATTGATGAGCACAATTTTTCAATTCTTTGCTACCACAAAAAGAGCTACTACATTTATATACAGGTGGGTTCTTTTCCCTCTTTTATAATTTCCTTGGAATACAGACCCAGTAATGGAACTGCTGGGTCAAAGAGTATACACTGTTTTATAGTCCTTTGGGCATAGTTCCAGATTGCTTTCTAAAATGGTTGATTATTTCACAACTCCACCAAAAATGCATTAGTGTACCAGTTTCCCCAAATCCTTTCGATCATTTATCATTATCTTTTCCTGTCACCTTAGCCAATCTTGAGAAGTGTGAGATTGTACCTCAGATTTGCTTTAATTTGCAGTTCTCTAATCAATAGTGATATAGAGCATTTTTTCATATAATTATTGATGACTTTAATTTCATCATCTAAATTGGTATTTAATTGGGTTTTAATTTTCTTTTCTTTTTCTAGCTTTTTTAGTTGCTTGCCTAATTCATTGATCTCCTCTTTCTCTATTTTATTCATGTAGCTATTTACAGATATACAATTTCCCCTAAGAACTGTTTTGTCTGCATCCCATAGGTTTTGGCATATTATTGTCATTTTCTTGGGTGAAATTATCAATTGTTTCTATGATTTGCTGTTTGACCCACTCATTCTTTAGAATTAGATTATTTAATTTCCAATTGGATTTTAGTGTATCTTTCCCTGACCATTTATTAAATATAATTCTTATTGCATAGTAGTCTGAAAAGGAAGCATTTACTATTTCTGCCTTTTTGCATTTGGTTGTGAGGATTTTATGTGCTAATATATGGGCAATTTTTGTATAGGTATCATGTACTGCCAAGAAAAGGGTATATTCTTTTCTGTCACTATTCAAATTTTTCCAGAGGTCTATCATATTTAGGTTTTCTGGGATCCTATTAATCCTTCTAGTTTCTTGTTTATTTTGTGACTATATTTCTTTGATTCTGAAAGGGAAGGTTGAGGTCCCCCACTAGAATAGTTTTGCTGTCTATTTCTTCCTATAACTGGATTAAAATCTTCTCTAGGAATTTGCCTGCTCTACCATTTGATGCATACATGTACATTTTAGTATCATTAATACATCATTATTTACTGTACCTTATATCAAGATGTGCTTTCCCTCCTTATCTGTTTTAATAAGCTCTATTTTACTTTTAATTCTGAAATCAGAATTTAGATGCCTTACTTTAGCTGAAGCATAATAAATTCTGTTCCAGCCTTTAACCTTTACTCTATGTATCTCTCTGTGCCAAATGTGTTTTTTACAAACAATATATTGTAGGATTCTGTTTTTTAGTTCACTCTGCTATCTGTTTTGCTTATGGGAGAGTTCATCCCATTCACATTAACAGTTATGATTTCCAACTCTCTATTTCCCTCCATCCTATTTTCTCCCCTGTATGTACTTTTGTTCTCTCTTTCCACCCTGTCCTTAGTCATGAGTTTTTGTTTTTGTTTTTTAACTCATTCTACCCTCTACCTTATCTTCTATCAATCCTCTCTTTTCTTACCTTTTTTCCCTAGTGTTTCTACCCTGGCTTCTATCCTGTCCTTCCTTTTTCTTTTCTTGTTTTTCCTCCTACTTCTTTATAGGATTAAATAAATTTCTGTACCCAATTGAATAAGTTATTTTCTTTTAGAGCCCAAACTGATTAGATCAAGCTTCAGACAATGCTTATCCTCTTCCCTTTCCCCCCTTAATTGTAATAGGTCTTTTGCACCTCTTCATGTGAACTAATTGCCCCATTATACCTTTCCTTTCCTCTTTTTTTTCCCCATAACAGACTTTCCCCTTCCCCCTTAATGTCTTCTTCTTTGATGTCATCATATAAAGTCTATTAACAACCACACCCTCAGTCTATTTATCTAATCAGTGTCAGGTACGGTTCTCAAGAGTTACAGGCATTGTTTTCCCATCCCAGGATAGTTTAACCTTTATATATATATATATATATATATATTCTCTTAAGTCCTGTGCTTATAGATTAAAATTTCTGTTTGGTTCTGTTTTTTTCAATAGAAATGATTGAACGTCTCTTACTTCAGTGAAGCTCCATCTCTCCTGAAAGATGATGCTGTGTCTTCCTGGGTAGTTAATTCTTGGTTGTAACTCCAGGTTCTTTGCCTTCTGGAACATGGTATTCCAGGCCCTCTGATCCTTTATTGTAGATTGTAGAAGCTTCCACATCCTGAGTAATCCTGACTCTTGCTCTTATATATTTGAATTGTTTTTGTTTGTCAATTTGCTGTATTTTTTCTTTGAGATTATAGTTTTGGAGTTTCACAACAATGTTTTACTTGTTGGATCTCTTTCCAGAGGTGATTGATGTATTCTTTCAATGAGTATTGCCCCTTTTTTTGTTTCTAGAATATTGGGGTAGTTTTCCTTAATGACCTCTTGTACAGTGCTAATCAGGCTCTTTTTTTAGTCATGGCCTTCAGGTCAGCCATTAATTTTAAAATTGTCTCTTCTGGATCTATTTTCCAGGTAGGCTGTTTTGCCAATGAGGTATTTCACATTTTCTTCCACTTTTTTCTTCTTTTTAGTTAGTTTGATTGATTCTTGATGTCTCACAAAGTCATTAGTTCCCATTTGCTGCACAAGAAAAATTGGACTTAGAATTAAGGTAAAATTAACTTGAGAAGGGAATCAAAAATGCAAGTGGACAAAAAAAGAGGGAGTGGACATGTTATGTTATGGTTCACACTCATTTCTCAGAATTTTTTTATTGGGTATAGCTGGTTCTCTTCATTATTGAACAAATGGAACTGATTTGGTTCATCTCATTGTTAAAGGGAGTCACATCCATCAGAATTGATCGTCATATAATATTGTTGTTGAAGTACATAATATGATCTCCTGGTCCTGCTCATTTCACTTAGCATCAGTTCATGTAAGTCTCTCCAGGCCTCTCTGTATTCATCCTGATGGTCATTTCTTACAGAACAATAATATTCCATGGCATTCATATACCACAATTTATTCAGCCATTCTTCAATGGATGGGCATCCATTCAATTTCCAATTTCTACTCACTACAAAAAGAGCTGCCACAACATTTTTGCATATACAGGTCCCTTTCCCTTCTTTAATATCTCTTTGGGATATAAGTCCAGCAGTAATACTGCTGGATCAAAGGGTATGTACAGTTTGATAACTTTTTGAGCATAGTTCCAAATTGCTCTCCAGAATGGCTGGATGTATTCACAATTTCACCAACAATGTATCAGTGTCCAGTTTTCCCACATCCCCTCCAACATTCAGCATTATCTTTTCCTGTCATCCTAGCCAATCTGAGAGGTGTGTAGTGGTATCTCAGAGTTGTCTTAATTTTTATTTCTCTGATTAATAATGACTTGGAGCATCTTTTCATATGTCTAGAAATAGTTTCAATTTCTTCATCTGAAAATTGTCTGTTCATATCCTTTGACCATTTATCAATTGGAGAAGGCTTGATTTCTTATGAATTTGAGTCAATTCTTGATATATTTTAGAAATGAGGCCTTTATCAGAACCTTTCAATGTAAAAATGCTTTCCTAGTTTATTGCTTCCCTTCTAATCTTGCCCGCATTAGTTTTGTTTGTACAAAAGCTTTTTAACTTGATATAATCAAAATTTTCTATTTTGTGATCAATAATGATCTCTAGTTCTTCTTTGGTCACAAATTCCTTCCTCCTCCACAGGTTTGAGAGGTAAACTATCTTATGTTCTTCTAATTTATTTATAATCTCATTCTTTATGCCTAGATCATGAAACGATTTTGACCTTATCCTGGTGTACGGTATAAAGTGTGGTTCAATGCCTAGTCTCTCTGCCATACTAATTTCCAATTTTCCCAGCAGTTTTTGTCAAATAGTGAATTCTTATCCCAAAAACTGGGGGTTTTGGGTTTGCCAAATACTAGATTATTAAAATTATTTTTTCTGTGAACCTAATCCACTTTTCCACTGATCAACTAGTGTATTTCTTAGCCAATACCAAATGGTTTTGGTGGCAGCTGCTTTATAATATAGTTTTAGATCTGGTACAGCTAGGCCACCTTCAATTAATATTTTTTTTTCATTAGTTCCCTTGAAACTCTTGACCTTCTGTTATTCCAGATGAATTTATTGTTATTTTTCTAGGTCATAAAAATAGTTTTATGTGAGTCTGATTGGTATAGCACTAAATAAATAGATTTGTTTAGGTAGTGTTGTCATCTTTATTATAGTTGCTCAACCTATCCAAGAGCACTTAATGCTTTTCCAATTGTTTAGATCTGACTTTATTTGTGTGGAAAGTGTTTTGTAGTTTTGTTTATGTAGTTCCTGACTTTCCCTTGGCAGATAGATTCCCAAATATTTTATCCTATTGGCAGTTACTTTAAATGGAATTTCTCTTTGTATCTCTAACTGTTGGATTTTGTTAGTAATATATAAGGATGCTGATGATTATATAGTTTTATTTTTATCCTGCAACTTTGCTAAAGTTGTGGATTATTTCAAATAGCTTTTTAATAAAATCTCTGGAATTCTCTAAATATACCATCATATCATCTTCAAAGAGTGATAATTTGGTTTCCTCATTACCTACTCTAATTTCTTTAATCTCTTTCTCAACTCTTATTGCCAAAGCTAGCATTTCTAATGCAATATTAAATTGTAATGGTGATAGTGGGCAACCTTGTTTCACTCCTGATCTTATTGGGAGTGGTTCCAGTTTATCTTCATTACATATGGTGCTTACTAATGGTTTTAAATGGATGCTACTGACTATTTTAAGGAAAAGTCCATTTATTCCTATATTCTAAAGTATTTTTTAACAGGAAAGGATGTTGGATTTTATTAAATGCTTTTTCTGCACCTATTGAGATGATCATATGGTTTTTGTTAATTTGGTTATTGATATTGTCAATTATGCTAATAATTTTCCTAATATTGGAGCAGCCCTGCATTTCTGGTATAAATCCTACTTGGTTGTGGTGTATTATCCTGGGGATGATTTTCTGTAATCTTTTTGCTAATATTTTATTTAAGATTTTTGTGTCAATATTCATTAGGGAGATTGGTCTATAATTTTCTTTCTCTGTTTTCACCTACCTGGTTTAAGTATCAGTACCATGTCTGTGTCATAAAAGGAATTTGGTAGGAGTCCTTCATTCCCTATTTTTAAAAATAGTTTATATAACATTGGAGTTAATTTTTCTTTAAATGTTTGATAGAATTCACATGTAAATCCATCTGCTCCTGGGGATCTTTTTTTTTTTAGGGAATTGATTAATAACTTGTTCTATTTCTTTTTCTAAAATGGGACTTTTTAAGCAATTTACTTCCTCCTCTGTTAATCTGGGCAGCCTATATTTTTGGAGTTAGTCACCCATTTCACTTAGGTTATCAAATTTATTGGCATAAAGTTGGGCAAAATAACTCCTTATAATTAACTCTAATTTCCTCTTCATTGATGGAAAGTTCTCCCTTTTCATTTTTAAGACTAAAAATTTGATTTTCCTCTTTCCTTTTTCTAATCAGCTTTACCAAAGGTTTATCTATTTTGTTGGTTTTTTCATAAAACCAACTCTTATTTTTATTTATTAATTCAATAGTTTTTTTTTAACTTTCAATTTTATTAATTTCTCCTTTCAATTTTAGAATTTCAAGTTTAGTATTTGATTGGGGTTTTTTAATTTGCTCTTTTTCTAGCTTTTTAAGTTGTAAGCCCAATTCATTGATCTTTCCTTTCTCTATTTTATTCACATAAGCCTCTAGAGATATAAAATTTCCCCTTATTACCTATTTGGCTGCATCCCACAAATTTTGATAAGTTGTCTCATTTTTCTCATTCTCTTGAGTGAAATTATTAATTATATTTATGATTTGCTGTTTCACCCATTCATTCTTTAGGATGAGATTATTTAGTTTCCAATTACTTTTTGGTCTGTTTACCCCTAGTTTTTTGTTGAACGTAGTTTTTATTGCATCTTGATCTGAAAAGAATGCATTTACTATTTTTGCCTTCCTGCATTTAATGTTGAGGTCTTTATGTCCTAATATATGATCAATTTTTGTATGGGTTCCATGAACTGCTGAGAAGAAAGTGTACTCCTTTCTGTCTCCATTCAGTTTTCTCCAAAGGCCTATCATACCTAATTTTTCTAATATTCTATTTACCTCTTTATCTTCTTTCTTATTTGTTTTG
The DNA here is from genome assembly GCF_048593235.1 of Sminthopsis crassicaudata. Lineage (NCBI taxonomy): Eukaryota > Metazoa > Chordata > Mammalia > Dasyuromorphia > Dasyuridae > Sminthopsis > Sminthopsis crassicaudata. The sequence goes on from NC_133620.1 coordinate 265,216,618, forward strand.
TATTTGGTTTAGCTAATTCTGAGAGTGCAAGGTTGAGATCTCCCACTATTATAGTTTTGCTGTCTATTTCTTCTTGCAACTTTCTTAACTTCTTTAGGAATTTAGATGCTATACCACTTGGTGCATGTGTGTTTAATTGATATTGCTTCATTGTCTTTGGTACTCTTTAGCAAGCTATAGTTTCCTTCTTTATCTCTTTTAATTAGATCAATTTTTGCTTTTGCTTTATCTGAGATTAGGATGGCTACTCCTGCTTTTTTTACTTCACCTGAAGCATAATAGATTCTGCTCCAGTCTTTTACCTTTACTCTGTATATATCACCCTGCTTTAAATGTGTTTCCTGTAAATAACATATTGTAGGATTCTGGCTTTTGATCCAGTCTACTATCCGTTCCACTTTATGGGAGAGTTCATTCCATTTCACATTTATGGTTAAAATTAAAATTCTGTATTTCCTGCCATCTTATTATCCCCAAATTATGCTTTTCTTTTTCTATTCCCCCCTTTACTCCTTTCCCCAATATTAATCTTGTGGGTACCACTTGCCTCATGCAACTCTCTCTCTTTAGATTCCCTCCCACCCCTTTTGAATCCCTTCCCCTTTCTTATACCTTTTCCTTATTTTTTTCTGTATTCACTTCTATTTAACCTATTCTTTTCCTTTTCCCTTTTCCTCTCCCATTTTTAATGTGAGAGAAGTTTCTCTGTAAACCATTAACTTATGTCTAATATTTCCTCTTTGAGCCAAATCTGATAAGAGTAAGATTCACACTATGTTTCCCCCCCTTCCTTAATTCCCTCAGATATGATAAGTTTCCTTTGCTTCTTTGTGGAATGTAATTTCCTTATTTTTATCTCCTCTTTTCCTTTTTTCTGATACAATCCCCTTTCCACTTCTAATTCCATTTTTTTTTGTATTATAAGAGTAAAATCAAATTATACATGTGCTCTATATGTATGCCCATAACAGAAATACAGTCCTCAAAAGTTCTTTTTATCTTTTAAACTTCTCTTGTGTCCTATATTTAGAGGTCAAATTTTTTGTTTAGCTCTAGTTTTTTCATTAGGAATAAATGGAATTCACCTGTTTCACTGAATGTCCATCTTCTTCCCTGGAAGAAAATGCTCGGCTTAGCTGGGTAGTTGATTCTTGGCTGCATTCCAAATTATTTTGCCTTTTGGAATATCAGATTCCAGGCCCTTTGATCCTTTAATGTGGAAGCTGCTAGATTATGATCCTTATTGTAGCTTCTCGGTATTTGAATTGTTTTTTTCTGGCTGCTTGTAATATTTTTTCCTTAACCTGATAGTTCTGAAATTTAGCCACAATATTCCTTGGAGTTGTTATTTTGGGGTCTCTTTCAGAAGGCGTTCATCTGGGTAGTTCTCTTTGATGATTTCCTGTAAAATAGTGCCTAGGCTCTTTTTTTCATCACAGTTTTGAGGAAGTGCACTTATCCTCAGATTATCTTTCCTAGATCTATTTTCCAGGTCTGTTTTTTTTTTCTCTTCTAGGAGAGCTTTGTGTGATGGGAACCAGGCTATATCCCCCTTTGGGGTTTTGTCTGTAGACTGTCTGATGTTAGTCTCCTCAGGGTTGGAAATCTCTCTCTTTCTGTATAGAACATTCTATAATTTTGAGTTTCTTTTGCTTTTTTACTTATTTTTCAAAAAGTTCTTGGGGTCTGCCTTCAGGGCAAGGAGGTCACCAGCTTCCTCTGCAGAACATAGAGATATGGACTATGGACAGTAGCTATCCTACGAATGGGCTGCAAAAAGTGGCCAAGCTGTGGAAGTGTGACTGCCCTGGAAAGATCCTCATTAAGCAAAAGTGCTACTGCCCTGGGAAAGCAGCAGAAGTGTGACTGTCCTGGACAAAACCCCGGGCTGTGGAATGGAGCTGCACAGCTGCACCATTGTCCATGCTAAGTCACTGTCTATGCTGGGTGGATGTGGCCAGGTCCTGATAACTCTGACATTTTGGGGTACACTCTACCAAAGTACTCTACAACCAAAATGTTTGTGTAACTTCTTTGCTGATCTACTGCTTTGCAACCAAAGCAGAGCAGCCAACCTGTGGTAAAGTCTTCTCTGCAAATTCTCCACCCACAAAGACTGGAGACTGCACCGTGTCCCCTGTCCACTCAGTGTGTGCTAACCTCTGTGTTCTGCCTCCTTACTTGTGCTGGCCTCCTCCCACCCAATCAGGACAGACCTTTTCTGGCAATCTTCCAGATTATCTTCTGTTGGTAATTTCTGCTGTTATACTCCCAACATTTGTGGATTCTATCAGTCAAACACTATTTCAGAGGCTGAATTTGATAATTAGTAAGAGTAGAAGGGAGCTCAGAATGAAGCGTGTGTCCTTTCTGCCATCTTGGCTCAACTAAGTTGACTTTTGAAATTCCAGCCTGGGACCACCTATGATATCCAGGGAAAAGGAGAAATTATTTCATATTCTAGCTTAACCGGCCTGCATCTATAATGCCATCTTTTACTAAGGTGAAGACTTAGACCAGTTACTTCACACATCCTCAAAATATGAAATGGTATTGTTTTAACTCTAAATAATCAGTCAATTCATTTTACAATTTACAGTAACCAGTGAGAATTTACATCTAATCCAAAAAGTTTCTCAAAGTCTTAGGATCAAGGTGGAGAGAGAATATTGACAGAGCACAGGAGAGGAGAAGAAACAAAGAAATGTTGGAGGTGAAGGTGACTTGTGATATCAATAAGCATAGAAAAGATGCATAAATTTTGGGAAAGAGGTAGAAAAGAGCTCAATAGAGATAGAAATGGAAAGAGATCTCAGGATAGAGATCTCAGGACAGTAACAATAAGTGACCTAGAGAAAGAAACAGAATTAGAAGAAAGGTGGTGGAAAGGGAACACACTCAACAAGTCACTTGGAAAGAAAAAAACACATGTTGAGTTTTATATTCTACAATATAAAAGATATTTCTTCTGGTTATTATAAACCCAAATTCCCTTGATTGGGAATATTGAGTGAAAATCAAAAATAGATTAAGTCCCAGAATTAAAGTTTTTGGCACAATAAATCTCCCATTTGCATTTATTTTTTAGGGAAACTACACCTGGCTATTAAGTAAATTATCAAATCATATCCTTAAAGAATCTATTTAATGTCAATGAAAACAAATCATTTTATATAATACAGGTCTTATGATATGATGAGTGTTTGAATGCACTTTATCTTTGAATCACATATAATCTAGACAAGAATACTTATTGATACATTGATTTAACATTTTTGTTCTGGGTCTCTCTTTTCAATTATTGCTTTAGGGTATGAAATAAATGAGCTTCAAAGGATTAAGAGGAGGGGGAAGAAGTTTAAGAGAAGAAGAAACAAGAGAATGTCAAGACATGAATGAAGTAAAAAAAATTACCTGTGACCCTTTCTAAAATAGTGGTCTGAAAGGAGTCACCAATCAAGAAAATAGATGGTATTACAGCTCTGAGCAAGGACATAGGAAAGGATAAACAGGGTAATGTGAGGAAATTGGAGGAGACAGGTAGGTACAATGAATAGAGTACTAAGCTTGCCAATAGTAAGACTCATCTTTCTGAATTCAAATCTGACCTCAGATACTCACTGTGTGATCCTGGGCAAGTCACTTAACACTGCTTGTCTCAGTTTTATCATCTGTAAAATGAGCTGGAGAAGGAAATAGAAACAACACTAGTATCTTTGCCAAGAAAACCTCAAATAGGGTCACAAAGAGTCAGATATGATGGAGCAATAAAAAACAAGGTAGAGGGAAATATAATTTCTAAAGGGGAGCTGGAGTATCAAGGGGAAAAAAACTATAAAGAAAATAGTACTATCTAACTTGTACCTTGAGAAAAGATTCAACAGTAAAAGATAGAGAGGAGGTGAGTCCATTTTAGGCACAAAGAGGCAATGTGGAATGCTGAATAGAAGGCAGGATTTGTAGTCAGGGAGACCTGAGTTCAATTCCTGGCTGAGACACTTATTAGCTATGACACTGGCCAAGACAACTTGTAACAATCATTACATCTACAAGGTGATTTTGAGGCTCAAATTCTATAATGTATGTAAAGTGGTTTGAAAACATTAAAATTCAGTATAAATACCATTATTATTAAGATAGGCCATACAAATTCATTTGTTAATTCAATGAGTTTTTCTAAAGCCTCTCATATTTAAAATGCAATAAGCAGATGCTCCAATAGATTTATAGCCCTTCTGATGATGCAGATTGCAATCTATTTTTGAAAGTCATTTCTGTTTAGCTTTTGTCCATGTCCTTCTACATATCCACCATAGGAGACCAGCAAGTTAAGCACCTTTCTCTTTTCCCCTTTCATGTTGCATGAACAAACTAATAATTCCCCTCCTCAGTAAATGGCAATGACTCACAATTACTTCCTAGATCAAATCTTAAGTCATTTATTTGGTATTTAAAGGGTTGTTGTTGTGTTTGTTGTCATTTTTAACCCCCTCTTCCCTCCCAAACCTGGTCCCTTCCAATTTTTCTAGTCTTTGTTACCCTTTGGTACTTTCTACAAACTCTACAATTCAGCTTCACCAGAATACTTGCTGTTCCATATGTTTGAAGACACATCTTTATTTCCTGGATTTTTTTAATGACTGTATTCCATGTATGGATGTTTTGTTCCCTCATCTCTACCCTTTCAATTTTCTGATTTCCTTTAAAATTCAGTTCAAATTCTACCTTCTGCAGATCTTTCCCAGACCTACCTTTCATCTAATCTGTGTATATCTTAGGTGTATTTAGTTATTTTCAGGCTGTTTTTCTCTCCTCTGCTACTAGAATCTGAATATTTTCAAGACAGACTGTTTTTCCTTCTATTTTTTCAAAGATCAGCACAATTCCTGTCATGGAATAAGCTTTTTAATAAATGCTTGTTGACCAACTGAATGAGTGACAAAGATCAGAGAGATTACATATTAGTCAGCTAAAGCTTTCCTCTCTAATGCTTTTACTAATCTTGAGGTTTACCAAAGCCTCAGTGCTGTTGCTTGGCTCGACATTATTTTCTCAATTTTACTTCTCTTTCTCACTAGTAAAATTTACCTGTTGTTCCTGCAAATCACTTTGAGTCAACTATCTGCCAATATCTGATAAGCTAATCCCTGATAAGATGCTAATGAGTGATAAACTAATGTGCCTTAGCACCACGAGTATCCGGATTTTTAATAAAGACTCCTGGAGACTGTAGTGCCTGAGAAAGCTAAGCAGTGACTGAGACTGTAAAACTTGAGGCTATGGCAGGTGGGTCAGAGATATCCGTTCCTGAATTCTCATTTTCAGAGTCACTCCTCACGGTTAAGGAATTGTATGTTCAGAAACCTTCTTTTCCAATGTTCATATGAGTTAGGATAATACATAAAGCCATGTTTGATCAAAAAGACTTTCCTATCACCTCAAGGGGAATTAAAAAATAAAACAAAACAACATACCATGGAAGTAACTATTTTCTCAATATGTAAGACCAAGACTGTAACAAGGTAAAGACATCACCACTTTCCTCCAGGGCTCTAAATTAATAGGAAACCAGGTATAGGGGGCACTGAATTGGGGGGTATAAACTTACAGTATGCAAACCCCATTAGCAGCCTGGAAACAGCATATCTTATCACCTAGTTAGCAACAAAATAGTGAACGTTGGAAACTACCAGATGGCAGGCTGGGGTGCCTTAGGTACAATTTGTGGTCTTTGCCCTGGGTTCAACATTTCTTACTTATGTCTCTACATATGAGCAGCCTCAAGGAAGCTACTTGATGTTTTGGAGAATCTGGAAAGAATGTATGCTAATACAAGAGCCAACAGAAGAAAATGCAGAGTCATTGATCAGAATCTTAGTTAACTAAATATTTCTCTTTGGGTTTTGCTTCCATACCACAATGAACTGCTGATAGAAGTTGTTGAATCTTTCCTGGAGAATTTTGAAGAAAACATGAATTTACACATACATATATATATATATATATATATAAATACATATAACTATACATGCATAACTATAACTAGATATGACTATATAGAACTATATATATATATGTGTGTGTGTATATATATATATATACAAATACACCCCCCCACACACACATATATATGTATATACACACATATATTCAATAAGTATATGCAAAGTGTGGCTATCAAGGTCCCCATAAAATGAGAGAGGAATTTTTATTCTTTGAAGTAATATGATAGCATCATCTCCTAAGAAACTTTGACTTTACTAAGATGATAGAATCATCATTGGTTAAGTGCTATAAGGAAACATGGAGACTCTCTTACTCAATCCTATAATTTTGAAGATGAATTATAACTATAACTATATAGATATAGATATAAACACACCCATACTTATGTATGCATGAATATGTATCAATATTGGGTGGTTGCCTAAGCTGTGAGGACAAATTTGGTTATTTCTGCCTCCATTTACTAACTCCCCAGGACTTAATTATGTTATGAAATCTGTCAGTCATTGATCATCTAAGATAATAAGAATGCATGAATGAAAGAATGAAAGAATGAATGAATGTGTAATGTTCTTTTTGGTTCTGAGAGCTTGAGCTCCTGCCTCCTTCTCTGCTCTCTGAATCTCTCCAAATCAATCCTAGCTGAGGCTCCTAGTTTATATGCTCTACACTGAGTATAAACCTTTCATTATATCAGTAGGAAGCCATTATTTGTCGTAGGATTAAAGTAATACTAAATTAGATTTAATCATAGTCTCTTCAATTCCACTTAGTACCTTGTAAGAATCTTTTGTTTCAGGCAGAGTTCTGGCCCATATGACATGAATGAATGAATGAAAAAGCAGTTATTCAGAATTTGCTAAGCCCTGATGCTAGAACTATAAAAAGAAATTGTTTCTGTCCTTAAGGAATATACATTCTAACTGAGGAGAACAACACAAATTCAGTGTAGTAACCCAAGAGATTTCACTGTGGAAAATCATAGAAATGGTGAATGGATCCATAAGGCAACTAATTAATAGATGATGTGTTAATTCCTGGACACAGGAATGCTCGATTAGATTTTTTACTCTAGAAGTGGACAATGGGGACAAGGGATAGTGGGGGATATGAGGTGAAGAGGGCAAGCAAAATTTTATTTCATAAAGATCATAAGAAAGTAGTGTTTTGTATTTATCTCAAGAAAGATATAGACAACTTTCACCAAGTTGTAGTACGGGATGGGAGTTGGAAGAATGTAGATTTGGACCTAAACAAGACCTTAGAAGACATCCAGTTTAATCTCTTCATTTTATAGAAGAGGTAATTGAGTTCTAGAAAAGTTAAGTAAATTGGGCAAGATCATACAGGAATAAGTGGTAAGATCTGAAATCCAAAACCAAATTCTCGTCTTCTAAATCCAGTCCATTTTCCATTGTGTCACATTGAATCAGTGTCAAAGTCAGTACAATGCTAACTTCATTTATTATTTAGTCTTCTTTCTGAAACAGCTATCAAGGCCCAAATTACAGAATTTAACTTAAACCAATTGTTATTAGATGAGTTTTTGCGAGGTGTGGCCACCAGGATCCTTAAAAAATGAGATAGGAACTTTATTCTTTGAAGTAATATAATGGCATCATCTCCTAAGAAACATTGACATTCCCATGATAGAATCACCTTTGATCAAGTGCTATTAGAACTTAGGGAGGCTCTCTTGCACAATACTATTATTTTGAAGATTAAATGGAGGATCAGGGCGATCGATCAACAGGCATTTATTGGGCACTTACTATCTGCTGGGTGAAATAACTTTCTTTGATTCTGAATTCATCACTCTTTGCCCTTCCTCATGGACTTCCCCAAATAGAAGATATTCCCCAAAACACTTCTGAGATGAGTTCCAAACTCCAAAGGGTAAATCACACTGCATGGTCTAGAATGACCTATATTTGAGGAAAGAGAAAGACTATCTACAAGTAGAATTCCCAGGTGATCAAAAAATTACTTTCTTGTCTCTATCTGCTCTCCCTCTGTCCTCCTTGAATACCCCATCTCAAGAATTACCACCTTGTTTACTGAGGTGTATGCTGGCTGCTTGTTACTAATTTCAAGCCTTCTGGATAGAGCTGGATTTGGCATTGTGCCCACTGGGAACAGACAGTTTCCATTCATAGATCACATGCAGCTGACTGATGCTGCAAGAAACCCTTCCTCTTTTCCACACAAGCCCCTGTGAAATGATATTAGCCCTGGGTAATGGTCTGTAAATGTGTCAGAAAGTGCCACCTAGTGCCATTGATGCCAATTTCCCTTTGTGGAGTCACACTGGCTGCACCACAGCATGCCATAATATAATTAGTGGTAATTTGGTTTTTCACTGAATGACTGACTACTGTATAGCATTCAAGTCATTCACTTGGTGCTTATCTGGGAAACTTTTGTTAAGGAAGGGTGTATCTCAATAGGAAGGATAGACTTGAAGTTACTCTAGCCTCCAGTATTCAGTAGGATATTGAATTGGGGACATTTTACATATAGTGTATGACTCAATAAGAATTTATTGAATGACTGCATGAATATGGCAAATAGAGTTTTTGTTTTGTTCTGTAATATTTCTTACCTTAATATCCTTCTAGAGAGGATCCCAGGAGCTCATCTGGAAATGTACCTTCAGGCAAGACAGCACCTAAACCATTCTAGCTAGTTGGTTATCTATCTATTAGTTTTAGAAATGGGTTCAGAAAGGCTTCAGGCCAATACAACTGCTTACCAGTCCACAAAATCTGAGTATCTGGCAGTGTTGGCAGCATGGAATACACTGACTGTGACTTCCATAGAGCCTATTTTTTAAAAGACTATTTCTACTTCCTCCCTGACTGATTGTTTTAGTCTTGATTCCTTTTGATTCAATTAAAAAAAAAAATTATTCAAGTGTCTACTCTGTGTAAGTCGTGCTAACATGGAGAATAAAAATATAGATTACAAAGAAGGTAGGCCTTTTCAAGAAGACTAAAATCTCATATGGACTAAAATAATTAAATTAATGGATCTAGAATTTCATTGAGCTGAATAGTCCTTTCTGTGATGCAGATTGCAACATATCTAAAACAGTTGCCATGGCTAGAAATATAGTGTTGACAGTCTCAGATCATTTGACCATGTGACCCAAGTGTCTGCTAGGGAAAGAATCCAGGTTGATTGTGAACTGTGTCACAGTTCCATATATATTTTGACCTGTGATTTCTGGTAGTAGCTACCCTATCTAGAGATAGCTGACCTCAAATATCTACAAAAGAGTGATAAAGAAAGGGCATATACTATCAAAAGAGCTAATAGATCAGGAAATTGTCAAATTCTTCAGCTGAGAAAAGTAGCGTAGAGGAAATACCATAAGCCTTTAATAAAGTAGATCTCATGTTAAGTTCTAACTCTTCCATTTACTAGATGTCTAAACATAGACAAATATGATAATCTCTCAAAACTTCAATTTCTTCCTTTGAAAAAATGGGAAAATAATAAATAATAATGATGATACTAATACCTAGTATATACTTTCATCTTAACAAACATATAAGGACTCCAAGAATGCTCATGAACTCTTAATTTTGTCCTTTTTTAAATGCTTGAGCTGTTGGGATATAAATCATGTTGGACATTAAAAGAACAAAATTAAGTTAAGAGATTTAGTGTAAAAACATCAGGAAAATGAGATTTGCTCTGGTCTTGGTTTCACAAACTTGTTTCCAAAAGGCATCCTCTTTTGTCTTGTTAAACAATGAGAGAGACTCTATGGTCTAGGTTGTTATTTTCATGTTTTTTGTATTGCTAAAATGTATGCCAATTTACCCACAAGGAAAAGAAGTGTTTAAGACAAGATCATTTATTTTAAGTAGCTATCAAATATCCAGAAAAAGGCATATGTGAAAGGAGTATGTACTATGGACTTTTGCTCCTTCATAGTAAACACTTCTGATTTTTTCAAGAGGGAGAAGACTTATGATTAACTGCTTTCCCCCAATTTGCTGAAAAGTAAAGTAATGTAATGTATATTTTTCTCCCTTAATCTGATTGATATGGAGCCTTATATGAAGCCTGAAGACCAGAGAAAAAGTGCTTTATTCTTTCAATCCTGATGCATAATTTTAAAATTCCAGTGGAAGCAGATTCCAGATTATGTCAGTTAAAATATCATGACTACCCACATAAAATGAATAATCTGTCTGTGTCCAATTACTTCAATGGCATAGAATATGGTACTAATGAGAAGAAGGTTTTGAGGTCAGTCCTTGCAAGGACCAGCAAGCTTTCTTCTATCCCATACCCACTAACCCCAGTCTGTTTGTAAATGCATATCATAAAAACACCTATCTTTGTTTAAATGGATTAGGATAGGAAAATATGGATACATGATCCATCTTTGGTAATAATATTAATACCTCACATTTTATTAGCTCATTACCACCGACAAAGTGCTTCCCATATAGTATCTCATTTGAGCCTCACAACAACTGACCTGGTAGGTACTATGATATTATTAGTCACATTTTACAAATGAGGACACTGAAATTCAGAAAAATTACAGGATCTGTCCAGAATTACACATTGCTATGTGTCTGACTTCAAAGAATTCAAATGTAGTTTTTCCTCATGGCAAATCTAGTGGCATCTACCATATGATAGGAAAAAGAAAAGCAAGCAAGCAAAAAACTCCCAAGAGACATAGGATTATAGCTTTACCCTTAAAAGATACTTCAGATAATCTACTCTAACCTGTGTTAAAATTAGAGTAATAAAGGACTGAATTTGAATACTGCCACAGATATTTGCTAGCTATATATTTGGGGAGGAGGTCACTGAACTGTATAGCATCTTTGACTCTTCATTTATAAAATAATATTAATGATAATTGTATTACTGATTTCAAGGGACTAGTGAGAGAAAAGCACTTTACAATCACTGAAGTATAATATAAATGTGAATTACTATTACTATTATAATATAAAGAACCCTAAATTTTCATGAAAATGATGTGAAAATTTAAAAAAAATGGAAATGTTGACACATTGAACCTATTGGAAATAGGTTAGTTTTCTACAACCAAAAAAAAAAAACCCAAAACAAAAAATTCAACAACCAATGTTAATCTTTCACTAGAGATTACTAAAACAACAATGACAAAAAAATACAACCACAACAACTACTTTACTGCATATAATTCTTTTTAGCAAAATACCAATTCTGATAATATGCATTTTTCCTAACCATGAAATAACCCACAAAATGTGTTGCACAAAATAAAACTGTTAACATGAAAAACACTTTTTCTTATTCCCAATTCCTTAAAATTCTGTGACCTTTTGTACTAATATCTTAATTTAAAAAGAAAACAAATTGATTTCAGACATTAACTTTTTATAATACATGAAATCTATGGCACCATCCTTTGCTCTTTTTTGACAAATATATTGAATCCTCAGTTGTTGTTTTTTTTTTTTTTTTAATACTAAGCTCAAGTCTGACAGCAGGTGCAGTTATTCTTCAGGATTTTTAATATAATAGTGACCTTTCCATGAATATTTCCCACTTTTTCAATGGAATATTTTCCACTTTTTCTCCAAAAATGGACTGACAACTCAACACAATAATAGTTGAATAATACCCCTGAAAATCTAGCACTAGGAATCTCAATGATTTGGGGATATTGTATAACCTCAAGAAGTAGAAGTCAGCATATAGGTGACTTAGTGTGAGGCCTCATGTATACTAACATGCCACAAAAAGTACAATTACTGAAGAGCTTGTTCTTGGCACAAAGCCCAATTTGGGAACTAAAGCTAAAGAATTGAGCAAACAAGAAAATACTGATCAGTAGTTTTTAAAAAGTAAGAGAAGCCCACATAGTTAGCCTAGAAGAAGAAAAAAAAAATCTGTAAAAATTGTAAGTGGTGACTCAAAAGGAAAAAAAAAAGATTTTCTACAATGATTACATGAAAAATTAGAAGACATTAAGCAATAGATAAAAAGCAATGGTAGGGAGAAAAAATTTGAAGGAGTATAAAAATCTTAAATGAGGGCAGAATAAAGTTTATTAAATCAATGGAATCCATGAATCCATGTAAATAGACCAAATAGAAATTAGTGGCTCAAAAAGACAACAAGAAATAGCAGAACAAAATTAGCTGATAGGAAAAAAAAATAAGAGAAACATAGCTTATCTGATATCAAAAACAACTGAACTAGAAAACTATTTGAGGAGAGGTAAATCATCAGGCTACCTGAAAACAATGATTAAACAAACAATCAAACAAACTCAGATATTCAAGAAAGCAGTTCTAAAAGAATGCTAAGTGCCCAGATCTATGAGAATCAAGTGAAAGGATAGGGTGAGGGGAACAACAAAATGAAGATAGAAATATTTCAATAATCATCTCCTGAAAAAAAAAATTGCAGAAATGCTATGATGAAATTCCGGCATTTACACATCAAAATAATAATAATAATAATAATAATAATAATAATAATAATAATAATAATAATAATACATCAAGCAATCTCCAGAAAAAATTCAAATATTATTAAGGAACCAGAACACAAGACCTTTCAGCTGCCATGAAAACAAGAGGTGATCTTGGAATACAGTATTACATAAAGTTAAAACACATAGGTTTATGATCAAGGATAGCTTATCCTGCAAATTGAGAATAATCTACAAGAAAAATGGATCTTTAGTAAAACAGAGATTATTAATCATGCCACACAGAATGATTAGAGTTAGAAACTGAAGTGCAAATGACTTGAGAACCTAGAAAAATAAATTTATTTAAACAATTGACTATATGATGATGTATTGTTACCATGCTGAAAGAGGGTAAAGAAACATGAGCCCTAGACACTGGAAAATGAAGGGATGCCCATCAATTGGAGAATGGTTGGGTAAATTATGGTATATGAATGTTATGGAATATTATTGTTCTGTAAGAAATGACCAGCAGTTTGAATACAGAGAGGCTTGGAGAGACTTACATCAACTGATGCCGAGTGAAATGAACAGAACTAAGAGATCATTATACACTTCAACAACAATACTATATGAGGATGTATTCTGATGGAAGTGGATATCTTCAACATAGAGAAGAGCTAATCCAATTCCAATTGATCAATGATGGACAGAATCAGCTACATCCAAAGAAGAAATACTGGGAAATGAGTGTAAACTGTTAGCACTTTTTGTTTTTCTTCCCAGGTTATTTTTACCTTCCGAATCCAATTCTTCCTTTGCAACAACAACAACAAAATTTGGTTCTGCACATATATATATATATTGTACCTAAGATATATAATAACATATTTAATATGTATGGGAATGCCTGCCATCTAGGGGAGGAGGTGGAGGGAAGGAGGGGAAAATTCGGAGAAGGGAGTACAAGGGATAATGTTGTAATGTCGTAAAAAGTTACTTATGCACTGTCAAAAAAAGTTATAATTTATTAATGTTATTATATTAATAATGTTAATATATTAACATCAAAGCAGTGTGTCCAACAGTGTGACCAATAAAAACTTAGAATGTTCTATCACAGATTGAGTAAAATAGTCCATGTGAACATTTGGGATGGATTTTCTAAATTTATGTATCTTACATTTCTTTTGAACTATTCCAATTCTGTTTTGTTCAAGGAACATGTACATTTTCTGATATGGGCGTGACATTCTGGATGGTCCTTTGACAGGACCAATTAATTCCAAATTCTTCAGAGAGACTTTGAAAGTGTCCTTAAATTGCTCCTTCTGACTATTATATAAGTGTCTTTTTTTGCATGATTGGAAAAATTGCATGGTTGAAAGGTAGATTTGGAAATTATGAGATCTGGGTTCAGATTTTGGGTTTGATGCTGTGTGATTATGAGCAATTTGTCTAACAGTCCAGGCCTCTGTTTTCATTTCTTAATGAAGGGATTAAAGTAGATGATCTCTAAGGTCAGTTCACATTTTAAATCAGTCCCTATGTTATATTCTAAAAATTCACCAAGAGGCATAGTTGTGTTCACTTATCTATAATTTATACATTCTATTTGTTTATTTTTTTTGAAACTAGAAGTATTTTACTTTCTCTGACCTTGTGTTATCTCTCCCTTTGTTGATGTTCTTTCAAAGATAATAGCTTATCAGTGAAATTTTCAACTTCTACAAAGACTCTGGGATAGGTAGTTCACTTGCATATCATGGTACACTCTTACTAAGATAGGGATTAACTCCTTAAGGCAGCTAAGTGGCACATTGGCTAGGCTCCACATCTGGAGCCTAGAGGCTCTGAGTTCAAGTGTGACTTAAAATACTAGCTGTGCCTTTGGGTAATCACTTAACCTTATTTGCATCAGTTTCCTCATCTGTTAATGCACTTTAGCAAAAAAAATTCTAGTACCTTTGCTAAGAAAACTCAAATGGGATCACAGAGAGTTAGACACAACTGGACCATAATAACAAAAGCAAAATCATTCACCATGTTTTATTTGATTTTTCTAACCAGATGATAATTTTCCTGATAATGATGATCATTTCCCCTCTACCACATCCCTAATGAGCTAGGCAAGCATTAATTTATGAGACTATACTGCCTAAAGATTTACTGAATTCATTTTAAGTGAGTAATAGTCTCCCATGGATTTCATCTAGAAATGCAAGTATGATCTTCCTACAAGAGAAAGAATAGAGAAAATAGATATTTATCAAATTGGCTGGTTTTACTTTATTTTTTGTTTAAAAAAAAAAAAAAAGAATAGATAATTTATCATCTTGCTGCCCCTACCATTTACCCACAGGTTGCTTTTTGCTGATCTTGGTCCTCTTATATCTTATCTCTTATCTCCAGAATTCCCACCTTAAAGCTCATGAGGTCCTAAATGCCTACTTCTTTTAATTTCACAGTATCTTTTCCTTAACTACTTTGATTTCACATACATTTACTCCTTGTAACTCTCAGTTCCTTTTTGATTCTGGAGTCTCAATCAAATCAATATTATCATTGCTATTGGAAAGGATATATCAATCTATTCCTCTGTGACTCCACTAAACATATCTCTAATATGAACTTTTTTGAACCAAAATGTTCTTTCCTGGTCACTTCTTTCTGCCTTCCATGTTTTTTTTCTCCATTAGAATTTAAATCCCTTAACTAATGAAAAAAAAAAAAAATCAAATGAAGGTGGCCTAGCTGTACCTGTTCTAAACTATATTATAAAGCAGCAGTCAACAAAACCATTTGATATTGGCAATGATATAGGGAAGTTTGCAGGACAAAATAGTCAATAACTATAACAATCTACTGTTTGACAAACCCAAAGACCCCAACTTTTCGGATTAGAATGAAATAAGCATTTGACAAAAACTAATGGGAAAATTGGAAATTAGTGTGGCAGAAATGAGGCATTGATCCACACTTAACACTGTATACAAAGATAAGATCAAAATAGGTTCATGATCTAGGCATAAAGAATGAGATTATAAATAAATTAGAAGAACATAAGATAGTTTACCTCTCAGACTTGTGGAGGAGGAAGGAATTTGTGACCAAAGAAGAACTAGAGATCATTATTGATCACAAAATAGAAAATTTTGATTATATCAAGTTAAAAAGCTTTTGTACAAACAAAACTAATGCAGACAAAATTATAAGGGAAGCAATAAAGTGGGAAAACATCTTTACAGTTAAAGGTTCTGATAAAGGCCTCATTTCCAAAACATATAAAGAATTGGCTCAAATTTATAAGAAATCAAGCCATTCTCCAATTGATAAATGGTAAAAGGTTTTGAACAGACAATTTTCAGATGATGAAATTGAAACTCTTCCTACCCATATGAAAAGATGTTCCAAATCATTATTGATCAGAGAAATGCAAATTAAGACAACTCTGAGAGATCACTACATACCTGTCAGATTGGCTAAGATGACAGGAACAAATAATGATGAATATTGGAGGGGCTGTGGGAAAACTGGGACACTAATACATTGTTGGTGGAGTTGTGAATTGGTCCAACCAATCTGAAGAGCAATTTGGAACTATGTTCAAAAAGTTGTCAAACTGTGCTTACCCTTTGATCTAGCAGTGTTATTACTGGGCTTATATCCCAAAGAGATATTAAAGAAGGGAAAGGGACCTGTATGTGCAAAAATGTCTAAGGCAGCCCTTTCTGTAATGGCTAGAAATTGGAAATTGAATGGATGCCCATCAATTGTAGAATGGCTGGGTAAATTGTGATATATGAATGTTATGAAATATTATTGTTCTGTAAGAAATGACCATCAGGATGAATACAGAGAGGCCTGGAGAGACTTACATGAACTGATGCTAAGTGAAATGAGCAAAACCAGGAGATCATTATACACTTCAACAACAATACTATATGAGGATCAATTCTGATGGAAGTGGCTATCTTCAACAATAAGAGGATCCAAATCAGTTCCAATTGATCAGCAATGAACAGAACCAGCTACACTCAGGGAAATGGATGTAGATCACAACACAGCATTGATACTCTTTCTGTTATTGTTTGCTTGCATTTTTGTTTTTCTTATCAGGTTATTTTTATCTTTTTTCTAAATCTGATTTTTCTTGTGTAGCAAGATAACTGTATAAATATGTATACATATATTGTATTTAACATATACTTTAACAAATATTTAACATGTATAGGACTACCTGCCATCTAGAGGAGGAGGTGGAGACAAGGAGGGGAAAAGTTAGAAGAGAAGTTTTTGCAAGGGTCAATGTTGAAAAATTACCCATGCATATGGTTTGTCAATTAAAAAACTATAATAATAATAATAATAAGAATTTAAATCCCATGAGGATAAGAACTATCTTTTGTTTTGTTTTGTGTTCCTGTCACTTATCATCTTGGTTGCTTAATTTTTTTTTTTTATTTCTACTCACAAGCATCTTCTCAACATTATTAAATTTGGTTTGCAAGACCTAGTGCAAATAGTCAAGCTTAGTAACCATTTCTTGCTAGAATAAACACATTTTGTCAAATGATCTTTCACATAAATTATGTTTATTCACTCAATAAACTTTTTACAAAAGTGAAACATTTCTGTTCTGCATATGGCAGTTGAGGCACTGCAGTAGTGGCAGTAATAAAAATCAACTCAAAAATTATTTTCTTTAAATTTAAAGAATGAGATAAGGTTATTGTATTTAGTAAGAGATTATAATATCAGTGTTCACTAGATGGTGCTCTGCAGGATATATCTTAATTCCTCTCATTCTTGGTTGAAATAAACTCCCAAAAAGATAGCAATAATCCCTCAGACAACTAGAGGGTGCTTAGTCTCAATACAATTAAGCCATTGGGTACTGCCTTCAGTCTGGCTTCAACTGGTTTTAACTCATGCTCTTTGAGCTTGTCTAAGAAATTACAGGAAATTGCTCAAAAAATCAAAAGCATGAAATTGATAACTTCAGCACTGTACTCTAGTACCTGTGACACATATTTTGTCTCTCCATCATGGGCATAACCCTTCTTTCTCATTCATAAGACTTATATTCCAAAATATTATGACCATATGATATATTAAATATGGCAAAAATGAAAAGAAAAAAAGCCATCCAACACATTTTATTCACTACTGGTTGTATCTCCAAAACTCCTCCAAAGTACCTTTCTTGTTTTTCAGGTCAAGGAAATTCCCGATTCAGAGGCAAATCATTGTACTTACATCATCAGCACCTAGTACAATGCTTGTCACATAGTAAGCCACTAATAATTATTGCTATGGACAGATAGAAAAGAATGAGGGCATAAAAATATGTCCTAGGCAATGTACCAAAGTCGCAGAATCTAATAGAAAAAAGTAGGGGGAAGAACACTGAGAAAAAATAGTTCATTCATTCATTAATGTACAAGATTCTTAATAGTTTCATGCTTCAGGAATCATCTCTCCTTCAAATTCTCATGTCTAGGAGTTGGGTTAGTTTTTTAGGCGGTAACATTTAGGCTGAACATGTTGGACTATAGTTTCAAAGCTTCAGCTCATAGTCTCAGCTAGCTATTCTGATCTACCTTGTGGAAGGTCAGAAGTCCTAGTATTAGCTGTGTCTCACCTACATACATGGTCACTAACAAGGCAAAGTCCAGTGGCAGCTACCTCATTCCCTAATTTTCCATTTATCAGGCAGGAAGTCCACATCTCATAAATGGCAATAGGAAGTAAGTCTCGGAACTTGAGCTCCCGGACTATAAATCTTATCTTCCATATGTATTTTTAATGCAATTTCCCATCTATTATTTTGTAAAACTGAGGCATTGTACTCAAATTTGCCATTCTCTTTCTCCCTGAATTATTATCTTTTTTTAGTAGAGGCAAATAATAAAATTCTATTACTTCAAATAATTGAAGACACAGAATGGGCATAGTTTACATTAAGGAGATACTATGACCCAAATACTATGACAAACAATAGTTAGTTAAATTAGAAATTACCTTTGTGTATAAGAAATTTAAAATCAAGTCAGGGATATAAAATGTAAGCCAAAAATTTGCAACATAGAATATGATAAGTGATTAAGAGAAACATAAAAGAAAAGAAAAGAAAAGAAAAGAAAAAAGATTACATTATCTCCAAATATTTATTAGTGGGAATTGAGAGAGTAGAAGAAACAGTGGATTGGAGAGCAAGAAACTTGGATTTTAATCCTGATAATACAACCAATATTTTTTTTGGTGTGTGTGTATGTGACTTTGGGGCAGGTCTTTCTGGGTCTTGGTTTCCTTTAAAAGTAGAGATTTTCTTTTAAAATAGAGATTAAAAACATATTTATATGTTTCCAGGTTGTTCAAATGAGATACTTGAAGTAAAAGGAAAAAAAATAATTGATATGTAATTATTTCAAAAAGTTTAATATATCATTCTTTGTTTCCAATATCAACTTTTGGTGGATAATACAGATACTGGACTCAAGCTTGAAATTTTTCCAGTGTGGAAGGGCCTACAATACTCATTCCTATGTTAAGATGAGACCTCTGAGGGAAGTTTTAGTGGAGGGCCTTGAAAAACATTTCTGAGAAATGAGTCACCATAACTGTTGTTTCCAGGCATGCTGAGAGGATGTTTTCATTCAGAATGTTTATTTGCTATCCCATAGATAGCTACTCAGCTCTGTATGACCTCTTAATTCATTGAAAGTGCTAGGTTAGGACATAATGGGATAATGGAGGGGAGGGGGACAGGATTGGAACACTTATCAGGGGATGTTTGTTATCACTTTTGGGATGCTGTTGGTGCTAGAAGGCAGGGTCAGGGTCAGGCTGTTGCAAGAGACAGGATTTTTGTTTCATGATTTGTGTGTTAATCTATTAAAGAGAACTAATAGGATCAGGGAAGGAGCACCAGGGATTTGTCAACCTTACCAGTTCTGCCTCATGGTTTGGCATTATTGAAATGAACCTAGTTCTGGAAGGTCTCCCAAAAGACCCAAAAAATGAAGTCTGAAAATGTTTTGGAAATATTTCATCAATTTGGGGTCAGAAAGGCTATTCTGAGGCAAAAGTCAAGCCATGAAGATCTGCTTGGACAACTGAGCTTGATATCGTGGTAAATAATTAGAACCATGGGCCAATTTTTTCAGTTTTTCTGTCTATTTCATATTCTTATTCTATGTCCATCAAGTAACCCAATTAATCAATTTCTCTGTTTCTAATCTGTTATACAAAATCAACTTTGCTAAAGTGAAAACAATTCTTTCTGTTATCTCTAACTAATTCTCATTTCAATCTACTTCAACCCTACCTCTCTACTGGCTCCTTTTGTTATTTTGTTGGTCAACAAACTTCCTTTCATTTACTTTCTCTTTCTCTTTACATTTAAAAGGACCATAGAACTAATACTAGAAGAGATTCTAGAAATTGTTCAGTTCAATGCTCTCTTTTATAGATGAGAAAATTTAGTCCCAGAGAGGTTAATAGGATTTGATTACAGGTTCAAGATTATGCTGCTGAAAATGTCATTGTTCCTTATACATCCTCCAAGAAACTAAAACTTGGCTTTTCCTGAAGAATATTACTTCACTTGACTCTCTCCCCAATACTGATCATTTCTTAAGAAAATTAAATTTAGATTTGGAAAGAGAAAGAATTTAGAAATAATCTAAATCAACCTTCTCATTTTATAGCCTGGGAAACAGACTTCTAAAGATTATGACTTCCTCAAAAATCACCCAGGAATTAAATGATGTTAGGCTATTTTAAATTCATGGATCACTTGAAAAAGCTGGAAGTATTCAGTATACCCTTGAAATTGAGAAAGAGATGGGTAAGTTCAAGAAAGAAGATTACATTCCTAGCGAGCTAAATATTATATTCCTTTTGCTTTCGAAATATGAATAAGCTATCTAGTTTTATTTGCAGTACTATTTCAGGTCACACTTTGTAAGTAACTGAGGCATGAATTGACTTTATAATCTAATACTCTTGCCATTATTACTTTACTGCCTTTTAAAAATTTCTTCCTGGCTTTTTTTTGGGCTCAGATAAAAAAAAAAAATCTACTCTTTGCTTTTCAATGCCACTTTCATTTTTCCACTTTCTTGCTTTTCCACCATGACTCAACAGCATCTTCTTGCCTTTAGATTATACCAACCCTTCCTAATTCTTCTACCTATTCATACTTTGTACCTCAACTCCAGGACATTCTCCCACCTTCTTAAATGACATTTTCTATTGACCTTTCTTACAGTCAACATAGTAGAATAGATAGAATGAAGAACTGTGTTTTTTTTGTTTTTTTTTTTTGTTTGTTTTGTTTTCAAATTTTGCCTCTGACACTTAGTATTTAAAGGTTTCCTCATCCATTAAATGAAGTGGTTGAACTCAGGGACTGCCAAGGTTTTCTTCTAGATCTATTATTCTTAGTGATTGCTTCAAGTCTTTTTTTCTTCTCAAGCCTTCAACTCAGCTCTCATTCACATTTTTTCTTAGCAGATGGACTTTTTTTTTTAACTGAAAAGATTAAGACCTCTCTTCCACACTTAAAAATCTCTTTTTGTTTTCTACCTTCTTTTCTTTTCTTAAGATTTTTGAGGATAAGAGCCTTCTATTTACCCAAGCTAATTCCTCTACTTGTATTCTTGATCCCATCCCTTCCCATTTCTATAATATGAATTTATCTTTTTATTTTCAAATATTCTTTTCTCTTCCAATTGCTTCCTCTTCTCAATATGCCAAAATTATTTTATGATTCCTGCTGCTTTGCTGGTTATCATCATTTCTCTTTTCTCTCCTTTGCTGCAAAAGCTCTAAAATGAGGAGTCAAAATTTTCAGTATCCCCTTCCTTATCATCCACTCAATTCTCAACTTCCTGCAATATGGCTTTCTCCTACTACTTTCTAAGATACACTTCTCTAAAATGACAATGGCCTCCTAATTTCCGAATTCAAAGGCCCTCTTTCCAGGCTACTTCTCCAAATTTCCTATGTTAATCAAACAGTCAGTTAAGATTTATTATATACCAGGAACTGTGCTGGGGTAGTTAGATGGCATAGTGTTAGGCTTGGAGTCAGGAACACTCATCTTCCTGAGTGTGAATCTGGCCTCAGACAGTGATTAGCTATGTAAACAGTGCAAGTCACTTAACCCTGTTTGCCTCAGTTTCCTTGTCTACAAAATGAAGTGGAGAAGGAAAAAGCAACTTACTTCTGTATCTCTGCAAGAAAACTCTAAAAGGGGTCATGACAAAGAATTAGACTTGATTGAAAAGACTGAACAACAAACATTCCTAACAACACCTACCACTGTGCAAATCATTGGGAATAAAAACTATATTATATATATATATATATATATATATGTATATATATATATATATATATATATATATACACACACATATCCTCTGAAGCACCCAGCCCTCCCAATGCCCCCCACCCCCCAATTTTAACTTTCTTTTGGGTGTTGTTTTCCCTCATTAGCTTGTAAGCTACTAAGGACAGGGGCTGCTATTATTTTCTTTATTCATATCTTTAGCTCAGCTCTTAGCACATAAGTGTTTAATAAATATTTATTGAATTTAATTGATTTGTGCAAATGAGATAATATGGGCAAAGTGTGTTGTGAACTTTAAAAGTGTTATTTAAAGGTGAGTCATTTCCTTGGTGATGCCAATAATGCAGAATAAACAATTAAGTTATATTCATTCTCTCAATTTCTATATTCACTTCAATCCTCATTAAATAAAGGGTATGATCTTATCAATTTGACCTCTGAAATATTTCTCATATTTGTCCTTTTCTTTATGTTTTCACCATACAGCTTAGCCTTTGTGTGGACCCTTGCAATAGTCCTAACTTGCCTTTCCAAACCCAAATGGTAGGCTGCATGTCCCCAAGCTATTTCATTTTCTGTATATGGCATTGTGTCTATCCAATTCATCTTTCCTATCGCTGCCTTTAGAATCTTCCTTCTCTGACATCTCATGTACTCTTATTTATATTTATTTGTCAATATCCCCCAACACCTCCAATAACATATTTAATGACAGAAATTGTTAGTTTTCATTGTTGCATATTCAGAATGAAGAACAATGTATAGAATGCTAGATACAGAGTTAAAACTTTGAGTGCTTCTACACTTAGCAACTATGTGATTATAGGCCAGTTACTTTAATCTCTCTTCCTTTGAGATAAAGCTCTGCTTATAAATTATAGATAGGCTGCAAACTTTATGGGTGGAAGGAGTTCTTACATTGGGATTAAAATCTCAATCTTTTCATCAATTGGCACATACATAGGAACAAGTAAAAATGTCTTGAACACTTTATATGTTGAATTTGTTTAATTCAATTGAGGAAAGGGGTAACTTCAGCTGAGTTTTGAAGGCAGGTAGGGTTTAAAAAAGAATATAACAAAACAAAAAAGAATACAACAGAACAGTCTGAAGGCGGACAACCTCATGAAGGAGACCCAGATTTAGAAAAGTAGTTTCATAGATTTACACATGGAAGAAATCTTCAAATCACTCATCCTTACTTTTTGTTGTTGTTCAATAATTTTTCAATTATATTTAACTCTTCATGAGTTAATCTTTCGTTTAACTCTTCCTGACCCGAGTGGGTATTTTTGGAAGAGATACTGGAGTTTGTCATTTCCTTTTCCAGATCATTTTATGGATGAGGAAACTGAGACAAATAGTTAAGTGACTTTTTCAAGGTCAGACACTTAGTATCAGAGGTCAGATTTGAATTCACAAAGATGAGTCTTTTTGACTCTAAGGCCAGTACTCTATTTTAGTGTCACCCAGTTGCCCTCAGAACTGCCATCCTTACTTTACAGATGAGGAAACAAAGGTCCAGAGTTTAGAGACCTTATCCAAAGCCACCCAAGCTTGTGAATAGAAGATTTGAAATCTATCACTCTTTCCTCTAAATGATAAATCCTTGGCCTGACTCCTTAACCTCTGTAAGACTTAGTTTCCTGATTTGTAAAATAGGTATCTCAACCAGGAAATATTGAAAAAAGATGAACAATATAGCCAACAAATGATAGATAATAGAAGAACAACCCAAGTTGTATACTAGAGTCCGCAAAATATTAAAATTTATGAAGGTAGGGCTCTGTGTTTTGACCAGAGCTTTCCGATCACATTGGATGAAAAGCTTGGATAAGAATTCCACAAGAAGAGAAAGTGTGGATAAGTTACCAGTTATAGAATTTGGAAAGACTTTTTTTTTTCCTTTTTGGCTGAGGCAATTGGAGTCAAATGTCTTACCTAGGGTTACACTGCTAGGAATGTTAAGTGTCTGAGACCAGATTTAAACTCAATTCCTCCTGACTTCAGGGCTGGTGCTCTTTTTACTCGGGCCATCTAGCTGTCCCTAGAGAGACTTTTAGTAATAATAATAATGGCTAGTATTTATATAGCACATTCAGCTTTTCAAGTCACTTTACATATATTTGATCCATATAATGACCTGAGCCATAAATGTTATTATTTCTATTTTACAGAAGAAGACACTGAAGTTTAGAAAAATCAAGTGACATTCTGAGGCATGAGATGAAGTCAAGTTTTCCTGTTTCCAAATTCACCATTCTATCCATTGAACCTAGTCTTTATAATGTGGATATTCACATAAATGAAATAAAAATATGTGTAACTATTAAATTATCACACCCAGAGTGGTTATGTCAGAGTTATTATGAGAATCATGTGAGATAACATAGTTAAGTGACTTTATCAGCAAACTATGTAAATATCAGTAGTTATTCAATTTGGTTCACTTTAAACAAACATGTATTAAGCACCTTGAAAATAAAGAAGGAATAGAGCCTTGAGGGTTAAGAAGACCTGATTCCAAATGTTGCTTCTTGCTTCATAGGTAGACACTGAAAGTGGGATCATATGCCAGGATATAGTGAACACACTCTGGGAGGAAGGATGATGCTGACCCCAGGGTATCTAGAAACAGCTCCTTTTTTGAATAGCTTTGTGAGTCTTTCCGTGACTCTCATCATAATTCTCCATAACTGTTAGACACAGATGAATTATTGTATTTTTTTGTTGGGTGGACTTTCCTTCACAGTCCACCCAACTATGGGTTCTTCCTAAACCATAGGAAGTTCTTCCTAAAAATGAAATCACAAATCAGGACCAAAAGAGAGGAGAATTTGCAAGAGACTTTGTTACCTTGCTGATATAAATAAGATATAAATTTTAGTTCTTACCCTTCAGGTGCTTTCAATCTGATATGAGAAATAAGACATATGGGTAAATAACCAAAAAGCAAATTTGAGGATAATAACAAAGGGGAGAAGATACAAACAAAGTGCTCTAAGATGATTCATGGAGGACCTTTCATTTCTTCTATGGGGTCAATTCTCTTCACAGATGCTCATAGTTTGCCTGCTGTCTCAGACAATTTCTTGTAGTTCAGAGAAATTGAATGATCTTTTTTTTCAAGGTCTTACAACCAAGATTTGAACTGAGATTGTCCTGACTTCGAATTCAACACTATTCCCAACACCAGAAGTCTCAAACATGCAACTCAATGGTTACTTTTGCTTATAACAATTCCCTAGTGCCTCTGAACCAGATTAAAATGTAATTGGAAAATATTTAACAAAATAAATAAAAATACAAGAAAATACAGGTAACATTACATTTTAAAGCCAAATTAACATGAGCCTCTAAGGGATTCTTATGTATGTATTGTTGGCTCTTGGTTCTATTTGAGATTGTTACCACAACCCTGTATCATACCATATTGCTTCTCTCTATATGAACATATAAAATTATTTGTAATGCTAATAATAGAGAGTGAGTTAATTGCCAGTGTTGATATTTCAAAAAACCTGATGACAAACATTTTTAACAGGCTACATTAATTCAAAAATAAAAAGCAAACACACTATATGTATATATACACATAACACACGTATAAACACATATGTAATATATATGTATGTGTATATATACACACAGGCACATACAGAAAAAACAAAACAATCATTGACTATAAATGGAAAAACAAAGTGTTCCTCCTTTTCTCACAGGGGTAAAGAGATAGGTTGTTTGTTATAGTCTGACTTGTTTATCCCTTCTGCCCTGGAACTATGGCTAAATGGTTTTCTAGCAACTGGCCCTGTGGTGCTTTGGGATCTATTTCAGATGTGTCTGAGTTCCAAAGCCACAATAGTTCTCTAACAGAGTGAAATTTCCATTCTAAGTGTCATTATGCCACAAGGGGGTAGGGGTGCTCTGCCTAAGTCTTTTCAGTGTGCTCTTCTAGACCAGCCTCAGAGCAAAGGAGCAGTCCTGAGTATTAAGAGAAGAAGGGGGAGTGAGGGGGAGCAGATTGAATTTTAACAGACATTTTCTATACCATCTGCATTTCTACTATTGCTTTTCTTATAATTAACATCTGTTCACAGACATCAATCTGAGCAGCAAAGACCAAAATATTTCAGGTTTGTCTGTCTTTCTGTCTAATATTCAGCAGGATAGTTCTAGAGGGCTAAAAAGGTTACCCTGGAGCTAGAAAGATTTAGTTACAAAGGGTACTTTTCATTAATCTGAACAGATAGCCACAGGGCAATGTGAAAAGTCCACAACTGGATTTTATCATAGCAAGTTCCCCTCAATGTACAAGCATTTTAAAAAGTAAAATTTATAAGGGGGAGGGTTTTTTTTTTCTTTTTTTTTTTTTTTTTTTTTTTCCTGTTCATTATATGTTCCTCAAATAGGGGAAATAGTAGGTATCAGTGATGGAGAGGGACTTGATAAGAGATATTCAAATTAAGTGTTCATTTAGCAATGTTCACAACATGTGTGATTCCCCAACAACATACCTTTCAACATGACAACAATAGCAAACAACACATTGTGGTTCTATGTAGCAGACTTTGCTGCTGACATAATTTCTGAATCAAGTGTCCTTTCTCTTTCTTGATACTAAGGTTGCCCAGGGTATTAACCTAGACAGCAGATGTTCTGTGTGGTACAGCAAAACACAGCTGTAACTCCAGGGAATTCCTTCTAACATCCACCGAGCCAAGACTGATTATTTACCTAAGGTATTATAGAACTAATAGATTCCACCTGCAGCAGTCAATCTACTCGTGGGACCCCCTTTTTGTTGTCCCCCCCAGAACCCCAAAAGCTCATCTTTTCTCTTCCTTCATGGGATGTTACACTGGTCTTTAATGAATTCTTATCCTGGGTCTAGTTGGGTGGAGCCCATTGGTGAATCTACTGTCATGTGGTGAACAACTTTGACATTCCTCCCCCCTCCACAGAGACCCACAGAAAGAAAAGTCTGTTTAAATGATTGGCTCTGTGTGGATTGATAGTGCTGTTAATATTTTCTTCCTTTCCCTTCAGTCCCTCATAAGCTCTCTCGGTCCAAGAACAATCTGTCCGTAATAAGTGACAGATTCTGCCTAGGATAAAGGAAAAGGCTGGAGGAGAGTGGCCCAGCCTCAGTATACAATAGCTAGGCAGGTGCTCCCGTCAAACTCCCCTCTACCAGGAAACGCTTCTGGAATGCATGACCAATTTGGTTTCAGAACAGAATACTCTCTTTAATGGACAGAAAACACTAACCTTTTATTTTTCTTCTCTTTCCTTCCTTCATATCCCGGCCCTGCCAACTAGCCAGCTTCAACATCTCCCTTCCCCCACCATCAACACCACCAGGATCCTTATTACTTTAACTCTTTCAAAAGAGAAAGAGAGTAGGTCTTCAGTATGCATGAATTTATCTATTTATTACTTTATCTAAATAAACTCAGGGAGAGAAGGCAACATGCCTAGAAAGGGACGACATGAACACTCAGGGTAGGAATTAATATCCCTAAAAAATGTGCACAAAATCAGGAATTATTTTAGACCATTCTCTTGTTCTGTGGTTTTTCAAAACCTATTGGGCAACACAATACAAGGACCAAAGTAAAAGTCAAAAACCAGGAGAAAAAGAAGAGGATAATCATAGCCCTGTTAAAATTTTATCTATCATTGGTGAGGATTCCATGATCATTTGGCTGAAAGAAAAAGGTTCATTTCAACAGAATATTAATGGTTGATGAAGTTTGATATTGCCTGAATATTGACATTGACTAAATATCATGATATGATAAATAGGCATTGTGATTATCATTGTTATTTAGATTTGTGTCTCCATAGGAAAACTGTGGCTTGTATATTGTTCAGCACCCACTTTTCCTTTCATACAGAGAAAATATTTCATGTGGCAACTTGAAGGAGCTAATTATGCAATATTTCAATCAAGTTCTCTGTGGAAGTTACCTTACTGCATAGACAATAGTAGCTGTAAGAAGGGGGATGAGGTCTATTTTCCATGCAAGGGTGTTTGAAATGCACTGATAGAGAGCAACGTATATTAAGAGTAATAAAGATTTCCCCTCAGAGAGTCGTTGCCACTTCTCTTTGGAGTTAAGCTCATTTATCATGGGGAGAAGAGACCCCAAAAAGTACAACAGCAGCGTCCTGCCTGAGGCAGAGTTAGAGATTTCCAATAGCTGCTGTAAAGAAACATTTTGAAAATGCGTTCCCCACTGCACCAATAAATCTTAAGACAGAAGAGTTTTAATTACAGTGTGTGGCAAAGCCAAGATTTTTTCAAATGAACCAAAAAGTATGACTTGAGAGAACTCTCCAACCCTATCTTGCTTCCTAGCTCCATTTCAATGCATTTGTTCATTTGGAAATAACATTTTATCTTATAATTAGGAATCCTGGAAGATTCTTCATTTGGATTAGATTTAATGTAGAAACAATAAAAATGAAATGTTGTAAACAAATATGAATTTATGGATAAAAAACATTGTATTTGAAGGGGCATGGTAAAGCTTTGAGGAGGTATTTCAAGGGATATGTGTGTGTGTCTGTGTGTGTGTGTGTGTGTGTGTGTAATGTATGTGTATGCAGTTAGCACACATGTATATATGGACATGTGTTTCCATATGGCTTGTTCGTCAATCATTCAATTCTTAAAAAAAAAAAAAAAAAAAAAAAAAAAAAAACCCAAATAAAAATAAACATAACAAAAAATGAAAAAATAAAACCCCCAAAAAACAGATTAGAATGATTTGTGTCCCAAGACTAAAAATGAATTCCTTTAATTCTGTAGAAGAAAAAAAAAATAAGACTAATGAAATTAAGGGTTGTTTAAATCAGAGGCAATTAAAATGCACACATTTCTTTTCTTGGAATCTGCAATTGTGTTCAATGTTTGCAGTACAACGCCTGCCTGTAGGATAAATAATTTAATGGGTTTTGTGATTTGGTACTAAAAGCATAACAAAATCCTACAGCTGTAGCCTCGTTTTTTCTCCACACTCCAAACTGCTCACTTTTTAAATTGCATATTTTGTACAGTTTTTTTTAAAGAAACACACAACAAAGTCGGCTCTACATCTTAGAGAGCCAATTTCTGACATGATAGGTAATTGTACATAATTACAGGAGTTTTAGAAATGGAAACACGAAAACAACAGACCCAAATCTTTCTTCTTCTTTTTATATTTTCTGTTTTCTTTTTGAAGCCTGGGATTAAATTGACATCTGATTCCATTCAACTCTGTCTTCTTTCTATTACAACAAATGGTAATAGATATAGATTGACAACAACAAAATGAAAGGCAGCCTAAACACTTCTGTATTTTAGTCACCCAAGATGAATTTAGGCTTCAGATTGTATAGGCTCAGGAACAGGCCTTCGGTTTGATTATTGCTTTGTTTTCACAATTCATCACAAGAATAAAATCTGTCCAGCAGAAAGATTTGGAAGAATATGATTTGCATTTTAAGTCATCTTAATGTTTACCATGTTAATTCAAGGATATACCTTGCTCTTCCAAAAGCTTTGTTGGGTTCCATTAACCCTCACCAACCTTCAATGTGGTCTAGAAGGAGAGTCTTGGATCTGTGTTCTAAGAAACATGATTTGGACTAGTAAAAACAATCATGAGGGAAAAGGTAAACAGTGAACGACCTGAACCAATTTAAGATAACCTCAAATTCATATTTAAGACTATTGTCCTCTTTCCCTTTTAGGTGGAGAAGCTCCAGCATCTTACTCCCTGGCTATGATGGGAGCATAAGATTTGAAAATCAGCTTGTGGGATTCAGGCCTGAGTACAGATGGTTATATTTTTCCCCTCTCTCTTCCTTCTTCGCTACCTCTAACAAGAAAATATAGAAAGAAGATGGAAAGATAGCTTTCATTTCTGTCTTATACCCTATTTTCATCTCTTGGCAATGTATAATTTGATATTACTCTAATAAAAAGTTAAGGGGGTATCAGTGAAAATTAGGCAAATCATCTTATGCCTGTGACAACAGCAAAATACTTCTCTGGGTGCTTTATAACTGTCATCTCCTGGGGTATATAGGACCAGTAAAAAAGAGGAGTTTCTATCCTCTGCATCCAAGAGAACATGGTGCTTGAGGGAAGTGGGCTCATTTTTATTTATTGAATGCATTGGGCAAACTAGGCACATAAGGCTTCCTCTGCTTCCACTGTGTCAAAGTAGTTTTACGGTGCTATAGTGTAGATCAGAAATGTTCATAGTAAATATATTTTTAACTGCACATTTAGAACAAAAAGCAAGAGCACTTTTAGGATTACATATATTTGGAAAGAAAAATCCCAACCTGTATGGTATTTGTTCAGTGCCTTCTCTAGAAAATCCCAAGTAGATTATAGGTATCATTGAAACCATGCTCAAACACTGCTTAGGAGACTTATAGAGGTAAAGATGAGAATCTATGACTGTGAGTTTAGGGATCATATTGGAATGAAGTTCTAGAATCTTCAATTTCTATTAGTATATAAGTCACTTTGCAATATGTTAAAAAAAAAAAAATCTGCAAACTAGTCAGAGTTTCTAGAGTATATGAGTTCCTAAACTTGTTGCTGAAAATGGGAAAGGAGGAGGACTTACTATTCACATCTTATTAAATCTGGAAGCTGACCAGCATGCAGGAAGTAATATTAGAACTGAGGCTTTATATGTGGGAGAAGAGGGAGAGAAAAGCATTCAAAGAAGAGGGATTGGTATTAACAAGGGCATGGAGTTTGAGAATTGACAGGTATGTGTGAGAAAAAAAAAAGTTTGGATAGAGTGGAGAGGAGATGATAAATATTAAACAAGGCAAGGAAGATAGGTGGATGAAAAATTTTAAAAGGCCTTCAATAGATGGATTGGAAGTGAGTGAAAACACAAATATGTGCTAGAAAGCCATTGTAATGGTTCAGGCAAGTGTCAATGAGTCTTATACTAAGGAGAAAGTAGAAAAGAAGATACAGATGAGAGAAATGTTGTAAGTATACAATCAATACAAAGTGAATATGGACAGTTTGAATATGAGAGATCAGGGATAGGGAAGAGTCAAAGAGAATAACAAAGTTTTGAACATGGGAAAAGAGGTGATTGGTTGTATCATTTATAGAAAAGATTGCCAGAAATAAGAGAGTATATATATAGAAGGAAAGTAATAAAGCTATTTTTGGATAGGTTGATTTGAGGTATTAACCCTAAACCAATGTAGTCACTAACAAATATGCAAAATACATATGAGGCAGTGGCTACATAATCACTGCTTATTACATAATAATCTCAAACTCAATATCTTTGTAATTGAAGTAAATTCATGTAATACCAAATAAGCTTTGGGTTTTCCACTTATAAAATGGGTGTTATATAATACTTTTGTGAGATTAGGCAATGCCCTTTTTGTATTCATGGAGTCTGATTGTTGTGACAGAAAGAGAACAATTGTATATCAAATCAACTATTGAAGAAACCATCTCTCTCAGATAAAATCTGGAAAAGCATAAGCTTTGCCCTTCAGGTGAATATGCTGAGAGGAGTTGTTTGAAGGCAGAGCAGTGACTGATAAACGGATAGCTGCAGGGCATTATGTTCTATTAATTCATTTAGATGTGACAATTTTTAGAAATTTGAAGTTTGTTAACTGTAAAATTGTAAATTAAATAAAAATCTTGGGACAAGTGAAGATTACAAAATATTTTTGGGTTCCTAATAAAGAGAAAGCTTGATTTCTTGAATTTTATTTCATAAGATAAAAATGAATCACAACCATCAAGAGGTTCTGATTTAACCTATTGGGAAATATGAGAAAATATAGAAAAATATAGAAAGAAGAAACTAGAGGAGAGAAAAATAGAAGAAGCTAAATAACCTACGTAGAAATCACAAAGAGCCATGGACAGAAGATATATTTCTTCAACTGAGACAGCTAACTCTTCCATGGCTTTTCTGGGAATCTGCTGATCTGAATAGTCATTTGCCAATGGACTGAAGAAAGGCTATGTCAGCCAAGAGATATTCTGTAGTAATGCTGATTGAGAGTCTTAGCCTAAAGCTGTGTGCAGCTGTCTAACTTATTGCTCTCTGGTGCCATCTACAGACAGAGAAAGAAGAAATCAGTCAGAATGGTTGGCTGCCCACTGTGATTTGAAAGGAAGAAACAGGGAATAGAAAGGCTTTGTATCTGTTTTTGGTGTGAGCTATACATATGGGTGAAAAAGAGACTTTCCTTTAGTAGAAGATGATTAAAGAAAGCAGACTCCAGTTAAATGAATCAATTACTTTGGTCTGCATTGCCCAAGGGGTCAATATGTGGAACTTTGCAGTTCTCTAATTTAAGGGAGCTACTGGTCATTAGATAAGGGCAATAATGATTGTTTTCCCCTTTAAAAGAACATAACACTTTCTCAGCACCCTATTTAAGGTGGCTGTGAGGAAAAAGAGCTTCTTACTTCATTGGCTCAAGAGCATAAGAGAAGCAATTTTACCTAGAAGAGCTGTGAGAACCAGAAGGGAAACACAGCATAGAAATGTCTTAAAGTACCACCTCGGTGGCACAGTGGTGAAGAGTACTGAACTTAGAGTCAGTAAGACTTGAATTCAACTCCTGCTTCATATACTGACCAGCTATGTGATCCTAGAGAAGTGCCTTAACTTTTGTAACTCTCTGTTTCTTTATCTATAAAATGGGAACAATTGCCTTCACTTCGTAAGTTGCTGTCAGAATCAAATGACATAATATATGAATAACACTTTGTAAACTTTAAAGCATTATAAAATGCTCATTCTTATGTAGTGCAAATTATTCTTTAAGGACCAGGAACATCAAGTATTTAAAAAAATTTTTTTTAAACTTTATTATTATTATTTTTTAATACATAGCATTATGAATCATGTTGGGAAAGATAAATCAGAGCAAAAGGGAAAAAAAAAAACATGGTAGAGATTTAAAACACACACACACACACACACACACACACACACACACACACACACACAGAAAAAAGAAGTGAACACAGCAGGTGTTGATTTATATTCAGTCTCCTTAGTTCTTTTTCTGTATGCAGATGGCATTTTCTGTCCAAACTATTGGAATTGCTTGATGGATCATTGAACCACTGAGAAAAACTAAATCTTTCATAGGCAATCATCACACATTGCTGTTGTTATTGTGTACAATGTATTCCTGTTTCTGCTTGTTTTGCTCAGCATTAGTTCATGTAAATTTTCCCAGGCCTTTCTAAAATCAGCTTGTACATCATTTTTAATAGAACAATAATATTCCATTACCTTTATATACTACAACTTGTTCAGCCATTCCCCAATTGATGGACATCTACTCATTTTCCAATTCTTTGCTACCACCAAAAAAGCTGCTATAAACATTTTTGTACATGTGGATTCTTTTCCCTCCTTTATAATTTCTTTGGACTAGAGAACCAGTAAAAGTACTGCTAGATCAAAGGGAGGAACTTCAAGTCTTGCATTCCATGGTTATCAAATGCCTGCATACATTGACTTCCACCATACTTATGTGCATCCCTCTTAGGGTTTCATAATTGCCTATCCATGGTCTTCCATGGATATTCTGGCATTGGCAGAAGACTGTGACCCAGATCTGTAGGGGAGCTCTGATATTTGAATTATTCTTGTTTTAATTCCTAATGAGGAAATGCAATGATTATTATTGCTTTTGCCTTATTGTGTCATACTTGTTTTATGTTTGTCAATGAGGTTGCTTTAACTTTTATGTAAATTGGAATTATAAAAGAGGGGCCCCAAAACTACTCTTGTGAGTAGTAAGAGTGTACTATACTCTTCTCCTCCAACAAACATCAGTGTTACATTTAGGAACATAATTGACTGGAGTCAATTTGAACTGGCTTATAAAAGCCAGTTGTTAAACTTTCAGTATGAACACCTATACCTTGGAAATTAGCAAATGATACAAATCAGGGCTTGAATTCCTGTTTTGTTAATTGCCTTGATTTGATGGGGGGAGTGTTAATAATGCCCTTAGTGTGTTGTTACTGTACTTTCAAATAATCCATCTATGGCATCAGCTCAAAGACATTCATCCTCCTCATTGCCCTTCTCCTAATTATGTTCTATGCTATAATTAGGTTGTATCACATTGAGGTAATATTGCATGTTTTCATGTTTGAGATCAAATAAAGGATTTCATATATCCATTATTGTCATTTTGAATATATGTGTGGTTCCCCTTCCCCTACATTCTGGCAGCTAGGAAGAAATGTTTGTTATCAGAAGCTGAAATAAATTAGAGGAGTATATGAACACACATATATGCACATATGTTAGGATTACTAAGTGAGAACTCAGGTTGTCTGGATGGTGACAAGGTGAGAATTCAGGTTTTCTGGACAATTACAAGGTGAGAACTCAGGTTGACTTGATAGAGGGGGCAAGCTCATTGGCTGGGGTGGTTCTTCCCAGAAGCCCTTGCATTATCCCACGCCCATTCTCTGGGAGGATAAAAAGAGACAGCAATGGGCGCAGAGAGGAGATCGGCCTGGAGAAGGATAAGAGCTGGAGGAGATTCAGAGCCAGGATTCAAGAAGGAGGACTCTGAATTGCATCAAGCTTGACGGGGCTCTCTGCAGGAAGGGAAGTCACTTCTAAGGACAAGAGTTAACAGCAACTGCCTGGAGACAACGGTTCACTACAGGAAGAAGAATCTGTCTTAAAGATTTGAGTAGACACAGCAGATCTCTTCCCAGAGAGCGATCCAGCAGCTTCTAGAGACGACAGCTCGCTACATTTATCTACATCTATCTTTTCTTCCTCTAAGAACCAAGGGGATGTGCGTCTTAATGCAGCCAAGAGTTTAGCAATCTGTACCCAGGTTACAAGTAAACTCTGCTCCTCAATTATCTTGATTATACTCTCTATAGTACCACTCCTGAATGGGGGTGGAGCTGAGGTTGCTTCTGGGGCTGGGGATGAGTCGGCTGAGGTCCAGGGATTGAATATAGCTAATATCTGCCCCATTTCAGCTATAAGAGATTCCTGGTTTAGCCCTTAATAAGTTAAGTTCCTTATTTATCTATTAGCACGCTCACTTAATCTTTAACAAAGTTTCCTCGTTACTCACGGTTCTGTGTCAGAGAGACTGAGATCTGGATGGGAGGCTTTTCCACTGGAATCAGGACTGTGTCTGTCCCTGTTCGGGCGCCAAATTGCGAAGGTCTGGTCCTAGCTCCTCTTGTCAGGATAAGCAAATGTCCTTGGCCCCCACGTGTGGACGCCAAATGTAGCGAGCTGTCGTCTCTAGAAGCTGCTGGATCGCTCTCTGGGAAGAGATCTGCTGTGTCTACTCAAATCTTTAAGACAGATTCTTCTTCCTGTAGTGAACCGTTGTCTCCAGGCAGTTGCTGTTAACTCTTGTCCTTAGAAGTGACTTCCCTTCCTGCAGAGAGCCCCGTCAAGCTTGATGCAATTCAGAGTCCTCCTTCTGAATCCTGGCTCTGAATCTCCTCCAGCTCTTATCCTTCTCCAGGCCGATCTCCTCTCTGCGCCCATTGCTGTCTCTTTTTATCCTCCCAGAGAATGGGCGTGGGATAATGCAAGGGCTTCTGGGAAGAACCACCCCAGCCAATGAGCTTGCCCCCTCTATCAAGTCAACCTGAGTTCTCACCTTGTAATTGTCCAGAAAACCTGAATTCTCACCTTGTCACCATCCAGACAACCTGAGTTCTCACTTAGTAATCCTAACACACATATGCATACATACTTATAGATGTGTGTATGTATGTATATATATATATATATATATATATATATATATATATATATATATATATATATATAAAGAGTACAGTACAATTGGCTTTGTATACAAATACTCCTTTTATGTAAATAATGTTGACTTTTCTCAGATTTGAAAAATGATACAGAGAGGTTATACAAAGTAAATTTACTGCTGCATACATGTATGATCCTATATACACATATGTGGTGCAATCTAAGAATTTAGAAATGGGGCACCATGATTTAGTAGGTAAAACACAAGATTTCAGCCACTCAGAAGATCATTTTGCCTCTATAGGCTTCAGTTCTGTCATATATAAAATAGGGCCATTTGACCAATATTCTCTGAGGTCCTTTATATTTCTAAATCTAGAGTTTAGAATTGTATTTTATTGTGGACATTTCAATTATGTTTACAGGCCAATAATGGTTATAAAAATAAATGCTGTCTTGTCTGTTTCATTAACTTTATCCATACACACACACACACACACACACACACACACATGTTGTTTTTCATCCTTCATTCTTGAAGAGGACCAATTATATTACAATAGTGGGATATTTTTTTCTTCTGATTTCTAAAAAATTTTTTTTCAATAGTTTTTTATTTTTCCAAATATATGCAAAGATAATTTTTGACATTCATTTTATATGATTTTGCATTTCAAATTTTTCTTCCTCCTTCCCTTATCTTCCCTCTCCCCAATTCAGTAGGGAATCTGATATAGGTTATTCATATATAATCATGTAAAATATATTTCCACATTTTTTGTGTTGTGCAAGAAAAATCAAACCAAAAGGGTAAAAACCATAAAAAAGAAAAAAAAAACCCCAAAAATGAAAATACTATGCTTCAATCCAAATAAAGTCTCCATATGAATGGGATTTTACATCCCAAATCTATTGGAATTATCTTGATCACCACAATACTGAGAAGAGCTAAGTCCATCATAGCTGATCATTACATAATCTTGCTGTACATAGTATAGTACTCTCCTGGTTCTTCTTACTTCGCTCAACATCAGTTCAAGTATGTCTTTCCAGGCTTTTCTGAAATCAATCTGCTCATCATTTCTTATAGAACAATAATATTCCATTACATTCATATGCCCTAACTTATTCAGTCATTCCCCAATTGATGGGCATCTACTCAATTTCCAATTCTTTGCAAGCTGCTACAAACATTTTTGCACATGTGTTCTTTTCCCTCTTTTACAAGAGTCAAGTCCTGACTCACATGTGAATTGGATTTAAGTGAGGCAGAGTTGTGCAAAATACTTAGTTTCTCTCTCCTTCAGGGTCACTGAACTCTAGTGCCAAAAGAAATCAAAATAACTAGTGATAGCCCAGGATGCCTTAGATAATTTTGGCTTTTCTAAATTAAGATCTTTTCAGGTCTCAGTTTATCTGAAGTAATGCCCCAAATTGAAATAAAACATGACCCAATTTACCATTATATAACTATCAGTCTGAGGGGAAGAACTTTAGAGTTTCTGTCCAGAACATGAAACGTGTGTGTGTGTGTATGTGTGTGTGTGTGTGTGTGTGTGTGTGTGTATGTGTTGAGAGAGAGAGAGAGAGAGAGAGAGAGAGAGACAGAGAGATTATTCCATGTATACTCTATTGGTAAATATTTTTTTTTGAATTCTTTTAAAGAGTTATTATTTAATTGGTATGAAAACTCCCTAATTGCTTTTTAATAGGTAGTTTATATGAGTTGCAGAATCCAAAGACCTCATGTCCAAAAATTCTAGAGATTATCATTTCTGAGTTAGTTGGTCTTGAAATAACAGACAAAAGTATTTTGATAATTGCTACCCTTCCAGAATGGTAGGATTTGTCAGAGTTTTGCTATTTTGTCAAAGCTTTTTAAAACTTCATACTAGATCCATACTGTGATAAAGCATTGGGGTAGAACCTTAATGAAAACCATTTACCATAATTATGGGAGGTTTAGGTGGGGTTGAAGATACATATACAAGTGAACTTGGTTCTGGGTCTTGGTCAAGGTGAATTAAGCTAATATTGATTTGGTATTGTTGATTAAAGTGTTATCAATGTACAGAAAATTAGCAAATCTGGGTCTACTAGATTATTTGTAAGCATAAATTTAATCCCGTTCAGTGCAAGAAAAAGAACACAGGACAGGGAAGCAAGAAGCTAGATCCTAATCCTTGCTCCAACTTATTCATTTTTCTATTTTGCTTTAGGCAATAGTCAGGTCAAGTAATGGTGCACACTAGGGATAGACAAGCTGGAAATTGAGCTTCTCATGACTGCCAGGGATTGAGAAAAAACAGGAGTCTCAGAAATAAGATGCCATTTGGACTTTTATCTAGAAGTCTGCTGAAACAGCCTGGAGTAAACACCTGAAAGGGATGCTTTAGAGCAGATAATTATTTTGAATATGAGATTGGACAGATTCTTAGATTTGGTGTTTGTGATGCTTGTGCCTCATAGGAGATAGGTTGAGATTCTTTGATACAGTGGGTAAAGAAAACATTTGGATTTAAAGTTAGAAGTGCTTGTTGATTAATTGGTCTGGATTCAAATTCTACTTCTCTAACTTAGATCTTTGTGCAATTGGGTAAGACACTTCACCTTTTTGAGATTCAATTTCTTCACCTGTAAAATGAGAATACAGGGCTCAATAACTTTTAAGGTTCCTGCCAGTTTTAAATCTATGATCCTATGAGAATAGCTCACATTTAGTTAATACTTTACCACGTTTTCCATCTGTGGAACAGGATTAAAATGTAATTGGGAAATATTTAATGAAATAGATAAAAATACAACAGTACAGAGATAATGTTAATATGGATTTTTTTTTAAGTCAACATGAGGTTGCAAAGATCTTAGGTATAATTTAGTGGTACCCATTTGCTTTAAGTAATCCATCATTACATAATCACATAAATAGGAATTGTTTGATTAATTGATCATCACCAAACACTTTCAAGTATTATTACTCTCATTTGCCAGATAAGAAAATTGAGGTTCAAAAATATGAGGTGACTTGTTTATAGTCAGTCACATACACAGTTAATGAATTTAAACCCAGTTCTCCATATTGAAACCTAGTTCTTCTGCCTTACTATACAACCTCTATGAGTTTAAGTCTCCCTGTATCTTTTAATAATAGTTTCCTTATCTAGAAAAGACAGAAGTTAAATTAAACAAGGGTTCTTAAACCCTTTTTAAAAGTCTGATAATTATATTTTTTAGTAATTTTTTCTAGTCATGTCTAATTCTTCATGACCCCATTTGGTGTTTTCTTGGCAAAGATATTGTCATAATTTACTATTTCCTCCTCCAACTCATTTTACAGATGAGGGAACTAAGGAATATAGAGTTAAGTGACTTTCCCCGGTCACTCAGCTAATATCTGAGGCTGGATTGGAACTCAGGAAGATGAGTCTTCCTAATTCCTGGATTAATACTCTATATACTGAACTACCTAGCTGCTTCTTGATAGTGATATTTTGGCTTAATTATTTTCCTTTATAACCCTGCATATTTTATTTCATGCATTTAAACACATTTTGAGATGGAACCCATAGGCTGGCTTCACCAGAATAAGAGTTCCTGGTCCAGAAGAACTCTAAAATCCAATTCAGTTCTAAAATTCTGTAACACTCATTTCATCATGGTCTTTCATAAAGCCAAGAATAAAATTCCAAATAACTATTGTCCACAGAAGAGGTGATGGAAAAAGTATGAGTCAAAAGCAGAGATAATAGAGATAGAGTACCAGTCATCTGATTTATGTTATTTATATGGGGAGAAATAGTTGTCCATCAGTCAATAAACATTTAATAAACATTTATTATTTGCCAGGCATTCTGACGAATGCAAGGAATACAAAGAGCAGCAAGATAGTCCCTTTTCCCTCTATCTATTGAGCAAGATAATATAGAAGTCAGTTATATACAGTCTATATTAGAAATAATTGACAGAAAGAAGGACATCAAAAAAGATTTCTTTTAGAAGGTAGAATTTTAGCTGGTATTTGAAGGTAGGCAGGTTGTCAGGAGATTATAAGATGTGGGGTCCAACTAGCTAAAATACCCAAAATCTGGAAATGAAGTGTCAATAATAGCAAGGGAAGTAAATCACTGAATCACAGAGTTTTGGGAGATAGTAAAAATGATGTGTGTGCAAACTGTTTTATGTACACATATTTATACATGCATCTTGGGGATATAATAAGATGATGGATTTAGGAAGATCTGAATTCAAATGTCATCTTATACATTTATGCTATATGACCTTTGGCAAATCACATATACTTATTCAGTCTCATTTATCTTATCTCTTTTCTTAAAATGGTGATGCTAATGCCTGGAGGTATTGTTAGGATCAAATGAGATAACTTAAAAGTATTTTGAAAATCTTAAGGCACCATATAAATGCTAGCTATTATTAATCATTTAAATATTAATATTATTATAGCATGATGATTATCATGATGTGGATGAGAGATAACAGTAGTCAACATTTATACAAAAATACAGGATTTCCTGAAAAGTCTCCTATTAAAGCTTAATGCAGCTTTAAGTTACTAAAACTTAAAACTATACTAAAACTTTTGGTATATAATGTAGAGTTGAAAATTTACCCAAAAAAAAGTTTATTTAGATTGAGAAACAACAGAGACTGATGGGCATAAGGTAGGCACTGGAGTCAGGAAGAGTTCAAGTCCAACTTCAACATGTTTTTTGTCCTTTTTTTTGAAGAAGGCCAGTGACATCACACATGAATTTAAGTGAAGTAGAGTTGTGCAAAGTCATCATTCTCACACTTCTAGTGCTATCAAAGTCCAGTGGCAGGGTAAAAGTCAGGGAAACTAGGAATGGGCTGGAATGCAGTAGGTGTCTTTAATCACTGACCAAGTTCTAGGCACTCTGTGGAGCATGCATTAGCTACTTCTATAATTCTTATCAGCCCATTCTACTGGGGGAAAGTTTTCACATTTTTGGAGAAGACTTTACCCTAACTCACTGACAGATTTTGTTTAGTCTTATTGGTTAACCTCAAGCTGGTTGCCCATCTGCCAAGATGGTTTTATTGGGTTGTGGGCACTACGCATGCTACAGCTTCTTAGACTCATAGGTGAGAATTGAGTGCCAGATTGGATATCAAAGGTGGGTAAACAATGTGCACATATATGCAGAAATATGTATAAGCATACTCATTTATACACATATTCACTTATACACATGATATAAGACTGTATTATGCTTATTTCCACCTATTATCTTTTTTTTTTTTTTTAAGGTAGATAGCACCTTTCTTTACAGCTGCAAATATTTCTATTTTTCTCCCTAAACCAACCAGCTCATTATTTCCTATACCACAGCAACATTCCAACCCAATCACATCCTACCTGAGAAATTGTTTATGAAAGTTTTTCCCTAAATTTTCTGCATTTTTTCTGTTTTTGGCTACAAAGGTTTTATTTATTGAAGAAAATTTTAATTTTAAGATAGTTAAAATTAACTTTTTTACCCTTCAACACTGACTTCACTTATAACATAGTTTTCAAGGTCTGAATCTGCTGAATCAATTTCCTTTACATTTTTTTTTCCTGGTTTCTTTGAAGTTCTTGACCTTTTGTTCTTCCAAATAAACTTTGTTATTATTTTTTCTAATTCAGTAAAATAATTCTTTTAGTAACTTAATTACTATGACATTGATAAATAGATTAGTTAAGTAAAATTGTTATTTTAAAAACTTTATTGGCTTTACATACGTATGAAACAATAAATATTATTTCAGTTGTTTAGATTTGAGTTTATTTAAATAGAAAGTGTTTTATATTTATGTTTATATAATTCCTTTGTTTTGACAGATATGTACTCATGTATTTTATATTGTCAGGGTTTTATTAAACAGTCTGAAACAATATTGAATAGTATTGCTAACATAATGTGGTTTTTCTATTTTTTTCATTTTTGATTAAATCTATTTTAACTTTAACTTTGTCTGAGATCATGATTATTAACCCTGTTTTCTAAAAAAAAAAATTATACATGCATCTTGGGGATATAATAGCTAGAGTCATCACCCTTTTAAAAGTCCCTCCCTTATCATTTCTCTTGACCCAATGTCCTTATCCTCTTATTTATTTCTGAATTTAGAAGATTTTTATACACTTCTAGATATATATGTAGTTGCCTCTTTAACCTGTTTTCAATAAGAGTAAGGTTTCAGCACTTACTCTTTTATGCCTCATGTGTATGAGATAATTACTTCTTTTTATCTCTCTCTACAGTTTTATTTATTTTTAGAGAATCACTCCATCCATCATACATAGCTCAGCCCAATTCTTTTTTTCAAACTACCCAAATTATGATGACACTCATAAGATTACTACTAATATATTCACATAAACAAAGTAAACAATGTGACCTTATTGAGTCCCTTATAATTAGTATTTAATGTTTAATTTATATTTCTCCTGGATGTTAAATATCAAATTTTCCCTTAAGTTCTGAGATTTTTGTCCCCAAAACCTGAAAGTCTTTGAGTTTGTTAAATATCCATATCCCTCCATTCAGAATTATATTTACCTCTACTGAATAAATTACCCTTGGTTGTAACCCCAGCTGTTTTGCTTTATAGGATATAGGTCTTTTGTAATCCTTATTGTAACCTCACAATAATTTTTTTTTCTTGTTATTTCCAAGATTTTGTCCTTAATCTGGAAGCTTTGAAAATTGGCTATGATATTGCTATGAGTTTTCCTCCTGAAATCTCTTTCCAGTTGTGGTCAGTGGATCTTTTTTCTATTTTAGTTTTCTCTTCTTCTTCTAGATCTTCAGGGCAATGTTCCTTTATAATTTCTTGTAATATTGCATTAAATTTCTTTTTTAATTATAATTTTCAGGTAGTCTGATTATTTTTATATTTCTTTTCTTTGATCTGTTTTCTAGTTTAGTTATTTTTCTGATGAAATGTTTCCCTTATATTTTTTTTTCATTTTTGATTTTGTTTTATGATTTCTTGATATCTTAGAACCTCATTAGCTTTTTTACTTTTTAAACAAACCTGCTTTAATGGAGCACTCGAGCCTCTAAAAGGTCAGAAACTTAGACCATCAAGATTCTCTGCATGGAGAGTCTTGGCTGGAAATTTTAAATGTTTGTCTCAAAATTGGACAGATAAGGGGGTTATAAAACAATCATAGAAAATGGTGTCAAACTATGAGCTATATTTTTTGAGCTAAGGATCAAATGCAGGCCAATGAACATTGAAAACAATTGCTTCTTGCTCCTCTGAGCCTGTCAATTAGATTCATCTGCCAGAGGTCATTGGATGATCAAATGACATATTTCCCACCACCTCTCAAAATGAAAGGTTACCACGGTCTTTAGGCTTTTTCCCTTCTCAAGAAATAGCAATTCGGTGCCTGCAAATGAACTTAAGAGAGACAAAGATGCCCCTTCCCACCTGCACTACTACTGGGACTGGGAAACTATGGTTCATACAACAGCATATCTCAAGAAGAAATCCATTTCTTTCCTTTCTTTAGTGGGTTCATTAGGTACCAAAACAATGTAATCATTTTACAAAGATTCTTTAGGTAGAAACAAAATTTTCATAATCAAATTACATAATTTTAGAATTGTATTAGATCTGTATTAAAATTGAATTCATGTGTACTTGCATTTTGAAAATCCCCCCCCCCCAAAAAAAACCCTAAGGGTCCCAGTATGAGAAAGCTGGGGAACAAAGCTAGATTTGGGGTACTGAACAGTACTGAGCTATTCTGTGTCTCTGTTTTTCTATTTTTAAAACAGAATTCTTTTGACTCTCCATCTGCAATCCTAGGAAGAATGCTATGTAGGACAATTGCAAATTTGTTCTCCTTTTGTTTGGAGGGTGGGGAGCTATAGATACAGAATGCTAGTCCCAGTCACTAAGTGATTTAATCTTGTCTAACTGTTCTTTATTACAAAAGATAGTTTATGAGATGACTGGGAAGAATCAAGGAGGAATGCATCAAGGAAAGGATTTTTTGTTTTGTTTTAACTGCTTAAAGAAGAATTGAGATCATAGATTAGATCTTGAAAGGTGATCAGAGGCATCCCACCCATCCTTCCTGCCCAGAGAGTCAACTTTTAAACATTTAGCATTATACACACAGATGGATCTGAATTTGCTTTTTGTAGGATAGTACTTTTTGTAGGATAGTACTTAAGCTAAGTTTTGAAGGAAAAGAGTTAATCTGGAGAGATAGAGAAACAAAGAGAGAAACCAAAGGCTAGAGACAGAAAGACTGAGACAGAGATAGAGACAGAGAGAAAGAGAGTCAGAGAGAAAGACAGAGATAGAAAAACAGAGACAGAGAAACAGAGAGAGCAATCCAGGCAAAAGCCTATTTAAAGGCATAGAGATGGTAAATGGAATGTGGTATACAGCAACTAAACCAGTGTGTTCAAAATGTAAAGTTCATGGAAAAGGGGAATATGCCATGACCTTGAAAGGATAGGGCTAGGTTGTGAAGGGCTTTATATTAAATAAAATAATTTATATGTTATAACACTTATTATGTGCCAATCACTGTGCTAAGTAAGCATTTTACAAATATTCTCTCATTTGGTCCTCAAACAATCCTAGAAGCTAAGTATTATTATTATTTCCACTTTATAGTTGAGGAAATTGAGGCAAACATAGTTTAAGTGACTTGCCCAGGTTTACACAGCTTGTAAGTGTCTCAGGTCTTTTTGATTTTAGACCCAGAAATCTGTTTGTTTATATCATGTAGCTGTCTTGGAGATCACTGAATAACTGAGTTTGTGCACTAGTTTGTGGAGATCACGGAGTAATGTATATTATTGAACTTTAAAGGATAGGTAGGAATTCACTAAGTATGAGAACAGGGTAGCTAGGGGAAGAAAGGGACCTTCTAGCCTAGAGATCTATAATCTCTTACTGATTTCAATTCCATATACTATATTGCCTAATCTTTTCATTTAGGTAAGTCTTCCAACAAAGACTCCTGATGACACATCTCTGTATTTGTCTAAT
Organism: Sminthopsis crassicaudata; assembly: GCF_048593235.1. Classification (NCBI taxonomy): domain Eukaryota; kingdom Metazoa; phylum Chordata; class Mammalia; order Dasyuromorphia; family Dasyuridae; genus Sminthopsis; species Sminthopsis crassicaudata. The sequence goes on from NC_133620.1 coordinate 265,261,253, forward strand.
TCATTGCTCTTATTCATCCATATATTCTCAGTATATATCTCTGCTTCCTTCCATAAAAAGATTCAAGATGTTATTTACAAATCTCATCATTGCCACTGTCATCACCATCACTATCATCATCATCATCATCATCAATCACTGCTACCACCACCAGCATCATTATCAACATCAGCACCACCATCATCCTCACTATCATCATCATCATAATCATTGCCCTCACCACCACCACCACAATTATCATCATTATCACTAGCTTTTGCATCATGTTTTAAGGTTTTTCAAAGCATGTTGCATGTGTTATCTCATTTGTATCTCTATTTACAGTTGAGGAATCTAAGGCACAGAGAGATTAAGTGATTTGCCCTAAGTTCCAAAGCTAGGAAGTGTCTAAGGAAGAATTTGAACTTAAGTCTTCCTGACTTTGTCTCTCCATTGTGTTCCCTAAATTGTTCTATCTTTAAGAAGTACTTGTTTTGAATCTATTATTTATTGATTACCTATGTGACCTTGAGTAAAAATTAATTTTCCTCTTTGGGACTCTTGTTTTATTTGTTTAATGAGAGGATTGGATAGCACTTATGTATTTTGCAGCTCCAAATATATGATATATGATCATAAAGTTTATCTAAACAGACTGGGCATTGGAAATGAGTACTAAAAAATGCCCCAAATAGAGGTACAAAAAGTCTGAGATCAATAAAAGATATCTCTTGTTGTTGTTGTTTTTAAAGGAGATAGTTTTTTTCTCACACAATAAATTTAAAACACAAAAAAAAAATTCTTTGAGAATTGTTATCTTCATTTTTGACATTTATCAAATCCAGAATTAAATAAAATATTAATAATGAAGAAATTGCCAAAGTGTAACATTTTTGATTATTTTAATTTTCTTCCTTTTTTTTTTTTTTTTTTTTTTTTTTTCTTCTCTTCCCTTTGGAATGGGCTGCAAGTTCCTGAATCTGGAAGAGATCAATTCATATTTCTTCCCTTAGTAACTTCTTATCATAGGTTGCCTAAAGCAATGAATCTTCCTCAGTGCATGTCCAGGAAGTCTGTACCATTTTCTCCTTTTTGACCCAGATTCTCTGATCCGTGTATCTCTATCTCACCACCAGTTATGTAGAGCAGCTCTCTGTACATGCTGTGTAGGCCTTATTAGTAGCTTGGAAAAACAAGTGGATAAAATATGATGGTTTGTATTCTCCAAAGGGCACTTGTAGCAAACCTCAGTTCCCATAGCAATTTTTTTTTTTACCTTCCATTAGCATTGCACAAAGATTTAAATCATACAGTACAGCAAACTCTTTAAAAAAAAAAAAATTAGAGGTTTCTTCCAAATGTAATCAAATCGTAGGATTAGTTTTGCTTCTTTTTATACAATCTTATCTGGAAACAGAACGAGCCAGGATCAATAAAATATGTTTTTTTGTGCTTTAAACAGCTAAACCATTAACCCTTGTTAGACACCAGGGTACTATTTGGCAAAGAACCTCTTACTGAAAACGAAATGGTACCCAAAGGTCTCATAATAGTCTGTGGTTGAACACAGGAGACTATTTAGTTTCCCCACTCCTGGAGATCATTTTATTCACCACTAGATGAGGTTGCCAGAAATCCAAATCTCTCAAAGAACCTCAAACCTTCTTGAGCACTCCAGCAAAACAATATTGAAATCCAAAGTATCTACCATGAAGAAGACAGCTGTGGAAACACAGAGAACAAATGCCTTCACAACAATATCAGCTTTATTCTGTGCACTTGATGATATCAGGACAACCGTACAGAGCACTTTGAAAGAATTTGGAGTGGCTGATTAGGACAATGCCTGGGGTGAGGAGGAAAAAAGAGAAGAGAATACAAGTTGAGCACACAATATGGGTATAGGTAATAAATGTAATCCATCTTCATATATTGAGTTCTCCACTATTTGCTTGTACCAAGCAAGGGCTCCAGTGATTAGCGTGAGATCAGCTCTATCCCTGCAGAATGGAAGAATAAATGTGTGTTATGGGATGATGTGAGAGATGTTCACTTTTTTTTCCCTGGTATGACTGCTGTTCATGGACTTTTAGGGCCATGCCACACGAAAATGAGTCAGAGCAGAAAACAGAAAAAGAGGAATGGGAAAAGGGAGGGTCAAGAAATAGCCATATTTTCACCTAGTATTTTTTTTTTTGTTGTTGTTGTTGTTGTTCCTTTTCTTGAGCTTACACTACTTACTGTCAATAATCTATGGGTAAAATGGACATTTCTCTCCTGGTACTAAAATATTTTACTGAGCATCGGAAATATGCCCTAGCATCTTAGTCCAGAAGACATAAAACTAAAGCTAGAAAGAACATTTGAGACCATCTGGTTCAGTCCCCTCCTCCTCATTTTATAGATGAGAAAACCGAGGCTAAGGCATGAAGTGATTTGCTTAAATTCATACAACTAATATGTTTTAGAGATAGGATTAGAATTCATCTTTCTGTTTTCAAGTCAAGTACTATCTACTACAATTCACTATTCTTTTTCCAGTATAGCATGGGACTTTACATGTATTTTCCTTGTCCTTTAATGTTTTAGTAACTCTAAATGTGGTATCTCCTCTTTTCAAGTCTAATTACATAAGTTGTTGTTCAATCATTTAGTCATGTCCTACTCTTTGTGACCCTATAGACCATATTGTGCATGAAGTTTTCCTGGCAGAAACTGAAGTGATTCGCCATTTCATTCTCCAGTGGATTAAGGCAGACAAAGCTTAAGGACTTCTTTTGGATCACACTGACAGGAAGAGTCCACTTTTCCACTGAGGTACCAATTTGACTCCTAGGCAAACAGATGTTAAGTGACTTGCCAGAGATCACATAACTAATACCTACAGGAAGATTTGAACTCAAAACTTCCTTACTCCAGGCTGAATGTACTATTCACTGAGGCATTTATTTGCAAATAGACCAGGGTAAAAAAGGAGAAAATAAAATGATATTCACTCTAAATTTTCCCTCTCAGCAGAATAATAGAAAAATTATTGAAATATTATACATGATTTCTATTGAGCTAAAAAGGAGATACTTCCAAGTATACAAGGATAAAAAAATTCTGAACTGGCATATGAGAAGAAATAGGTCTTGGAACAATGTGACTGAGTAATGGTTTCTTTGAAGAAATGAGAAACAATAAATTAAGAGATAATATGGCTTAGTGGAAAGAGCTCTAGATTTGGAATTAGTGAATGGTTTCCTTTTGATTTATATTAGCTGCGTCCTTGGCCAAAGCTTTCACTTTACTAAGTCTTTGCTTCTTCTTATACAAAATGAAGAAAATAATATATCTACCTTATAGGTTTAAACTATAAAGTCTTTTTCTTACATTAAATAAGATTTTAATTCAATTCAGTTCAATAAGTATTTATTATATATTCTGTATCTCTCACATTCTATATAAAGTGGGTTCAGACTTCAGAGAATGGGAAGATTAGTTCCAGCTTGAGATGTTAGGAGAAAGACTTCATGGAATAGGTGGCACTTAAGCTGGGCATGGAAGGATGGATAGAATTTCAAAGGTAAAGACAGCAATAAAAGCAAAGACATGAATGTAAGAAGAAGTCATGATGTATTATAGGAGAGCAGAGGAGACAGCCCAAATTGAACAAGATTCTTTCAAACCCCTGGGGTATCATTCAAGAAGCTGATGTTTCAGAGTATTTAGATAGTATTCTAGAGTGCTGATGAGGATATCATTTAGTTTCTTCTAGAGCATCCTAGAAATCCTGTTAAATAATACTGGCAAGAGAATTTGCTTCATTAAACAGTAAATGTTCAGTTTAGAATCATCTGGATACACACACAAATGTGTGTATATATACCTATATCATATATAATATATATTTACATATCTATACATATACACATATCTATATATCTATATATAGATATATAGATATATAGATATATATGTTCACATACACATAGACATAGTCTAGACTTCCATCTAATGTGATAATCTTCTAATTGGTTAATTTGCCTCAATTTTTTCTTTACTCCACTCTATCTTCCAGACAATTGTCAAGATAATTGTTTTAACTATAAATCTCACCTAGTTACTCCTCTTTTCTCTCTTCTACTCCTACCACTAGTCAATAAATTCCAATGGCCACTACTTCTAGGATCAGATAACAAGCCCTTTATTTGGTATTTAAAGCTCTTGAATCTGGCACCTCCCTATCTTTCAATCTTTTTCAGTTCTACAGCTTCCATGCCCTCTAAGATATAGACATTCTGGTCTACTTATTACTCCTTGTACATGACATTCCATCTTATATCTGCTGTCCTTGCACTCTCTATCCCCCCATGTCTGGAATGTTCTGGGACCTCTCCTCTACCTCTTTGTTTCCTTAGCTTTTTCATGACAGCTCAAATAACCATTTGTGAGCCTTTCCTCATTTCCCTTAATTGCTAGTGACTTCCCCTCTTAGATTATCCTTTCATATATTTTTATATATCTTGTCCTTATCTAGATATTTACATGTTGTTTTCCCATTACAATAGAAGTTCCTTAAGGACAGTTTGCCTTTCTTTGTATTCCTGGCATCTACCTATCATATAGTAAGTGCTTAGTAGATGCTCATCAGTCAACTGACTGCACTAGATGGTCTCTTTTCTTGAACTTCTCTCCTAAATGTCAACTATTAGAATCCTTGATTGATTCAATAATCACCTCAAGAGCCACTTCCTCAAATTTTTCTTTGTATACCTAGTGCTTAGCACCATTCTTGGCATGTGGTAAAAGTTTGATTGTTTGATTGATAAGTGATTTCATCCATATAGGGACTTCCCCAAGGATTAAACACCCTCCCATAATGGTGACAATAATTATAATAATAGCTAACATTTATGTAGTGCTTACTATGTGTCAAGCATTGCTATGCTCAATATTCAATCCTAGGAAGTAATTGTTTTTAATTATCTTAATTTTTCACATGGGGACATTGAAGTAAATAATAATTGACTTGTTCAGGGTCATACAGCTATAAGTGATTGAGGCTGTATTTGAACACTGATCTTCCTTATTCCAATTCTAGTGCTCTATTCACTCAACCACCTAGTTGTCTCTACTTTATAGCACATATTCCCCAGCTTATCAATTTACAGAACTTTCTGGAGCACTGAAAAGCCCATTAAGTAACTCATCTATATATACACACACACACACACACAGAATATATACACATGTGTGATACACATGTGTATACATATACACACATGTATATTGCAGTGTCTATATACATACCTCTATATACATATGCAAACATACATGTGTGTAAAATAAGGATCCAGAACAACCTAGGTTCTGTGCCAAATGCATAATGGATATGCTTCTTTAAGTATTTACATTTAAAGAGAATAGCAATATACCTGATGTAGCATGTACATTTGGATATTGGATTTCTATGCACCTGCTCTCTGCTAGACTCTGTGCTGTTTCCTATACAAGCCAAGAAGTTCTTGAGTTGTACTTACTGATTAGAAGAAGAGGATCCACCCTGATTTTGTCCTGCTGGGGAGGGAAAGAGAGAAGGGTGGCTTAGAGCCAGAGGAATGTATGATCAGGCAGATTAATGAGCCATCAGAGGAGGGGAAGCTGCAGTTCCCCATTCAGGTTTGTGGACAGTGTCTGTCTGTGGTGTGATGAAAAGGCCTGGGTTTGAGGCCAGAGGGTGAGAGTGGCTCCACATGTGCTCTACCTCCTGCTGCTAGGAGGCTGTGAGAACAATGGGGAATTAAAGAGGCAGCGGCACGTGCAAGGCAGCTGACTTGGAGGGATCGAAAATAGGCCATTTGTCCTGTCCAATGCTAATGTACACAGGGGGCCCAGGCAGAAGTCTCTATGTATAGGGGTGGAGTGGTGTGTGTGTGTGTGTGTGTGTGTGTGTATGTGTGAGAGATGAATCTTGCTTCTTGACTTTTTGATCAAATAATGTAATGGCCTCTCCCAGCACTTGATAAATTAGAATTAGGGCTAACTTCATGATCTCACCAGTTCTCCTGATGACAGTGAGAAGTGAGACTTAGCAAGCTGGCAGGAGGGGGTGGAGTTCAAAAAAGAAAGACACAGAAAAAGAAGGTGGAGGGTTGAAGAAATGAGACACACACACAGAGAAAGAAACTTTCAGGTCTTCAAATTATAACAAAACAAGGACTTTGGGAATTTATTGGTTCAGTTTCTTTTTTAAAATGGTCAGATTAAATAATCCTAAAAGTCTCCATCTATTGGTAGAGCAAATCCCATTTTCTCATATGCCAGAGGGCAAACTCCAATGATTTGTTTACAAACTGCATTTCTGTTATGATAAATGTTACTATTAATATACCTACGAATAAATAGAATTATCATAAGTAAAATATTAGTTAATAAATCAATTTATATGAATATTAATATGCTTTGGATAACTATGCCTTGGAAATCTGGACCTGGGTTGGAAATCTTTTCCCTTACACCCAGATTTATGTTGTTATCATACTGATGTTTGTTGTTAAAGAGATATGACTTGTATTGCCATTCTTCTAAAGAGCTCAAAGCCACTAAATAGTCACCCATACTCTCTCAAAGTATTCAGAAATTGGAAGATATGAATTACTCATTCATACCACTAGATGGACATGTAGCAAATTGAAACTATAATGCTTTGATACATACATGGTCAAAATATCTTTGATTTACAGCTGACTGTCATCTAGAAAAGCTCTCTGATTTTACAGGTCATGAAACTGAATTTCAAATAGGGGAAGTTACTTGTTCAAGATTACCCAGGAAATTAGCAAATCCTAGAAACATTCAGTTTTGAGGAGTTAGAGGGGAAAAGTCATAAAACCTGCTAGCCAGTATAAAGGTAAGTATGATAATCAAATCCTCTTAGTGACTGAGTCATTACCAAAGAGTGAGAATGTTACTGACTGGGATGTTGGCATTTCTAAGTTATTATGGGGAAGTAGTCTACTATGAATTTCTAGTGCAATTTAGGATTTACATCACACTTTCCTCAGAAACATCCTTAAAGACAAGTAACACAAATGTTATTCCCATTCTTCATGTAAAGAAACTAAGGCACTTAGGTTCCACAGTGCATAGGATAAGTGCTGAGTTCATATCTGAGCCTAAGATATTTACTAGCTAAGTGGTTTAGCCACTGTCTTGCCAGGTTTTCCACTTATGTGATGGACATGGCAATGGAACCTAAATCCCAAGCTGGTTGTAAGGATAAAATAATCTATATAAGCCAAAACTTTTTGGAGTGTCCTTAGTAAATTTAAGATCATAAAGGAGTCTTGGAACCAAAAAGTTTTAGAACTGTTTCCAATCCAACCTTTTCATTTAATAAATGAGGAAATGAAGGTGTAGAAAAATGAAGTAATTTGCCTAAAGACAAAAGTTTAGTCAATAATAAGGACAATAATAAGTAGCTGAATGAAAATTTAAAGCTAGGTCTTCTGATTTCCCAATCCATAACTCTTTTTTCCCCTTACATCGACCTGCTTAAACTTTCCCTTTAAACTTCTCTCACTTTCTAATGTTATTGGTGAGCTTATTTTTCTCTTATAATTTCCTTGAAAGCATGGCCCTTGTAATCTTTGAATTCCTAATTCCTAGCACAGTGCTTTGCTGAGTGAATAAGCTCAGGTTTTCTAACACTAAAACTAATGAATGTTCCTTGGAACATACTACCACCTCTAAGGATGAGTGAAGAAATTTAGGTTTTGGTTTTGTCTATGTCACTAATTAACAGTGCTTGCATTGCAAAAGTCATTTAACTTCTCTGGGCCTCAATTGCCTAGGATGACTAAGTAAGATGAGCCAAGGTTCCCTCTAGATTCAGGGGTTGCTAAATGATACAGTGGATAAAGTGCTGGACCTAGGATTAGGAAGACATATAAATCCAAATCTTGCTTCAAACTTTGGCCAAGTCTCTTGATCTCTCAGTCTCACTTTCCTCATCTGTAAAATGGATAGAATAATTGCACCTATATCAAAAGGCTACTGTGATCATCAAATGAGATATTAGCACCTAAAGCACTATTTAAATGCTAGCTCATTCTATTATTAGTTAACTATGAGTTTTCCTATGATGCTATGCCTGTTGGATCTAATAAGGTCATAAAAATAAGGCTTTTATTGTTGAGATGAGGACATTAAAATCCCACAGGTGAAGGAGTTTTTCCACACTCATATAGGTTGAAAGTGAACTGAGTTGGGATTTGAAAATAGGCCTTCTAATTTCAGTTCTCTTGTTCTTTTGACTACATTGTGTGATCTCATGTGCTTCTGAACTGATGTGATGTGGTAAATATCTTTTCTATTTGATAAGGAATCCTAACCTTGGAAGTAAAGTGTCTCACCTCCTGTGACAATTTTCCCTGCTTGGGAAGAAAAACTATTACTTCTTAGCCACCCTTCCAAATTCCAAGCAAACCACAAAATCCCAAATAACAGCATCCGGCAACTTGACTTGCTTATGTCATTGTCATCAGTCAATAGATCTTTAAAAATCCTTTATCCCTGTTTTTCCATTTGGAATAATTTAAAAGCTGTGTGTGTAGAGATGTATATGGGGGAAAGATTCAGGATGGAAAGGGCTAATTGCCTTACCTTATTCCCACAGTTTTTCTTCTGCAAACCCTTTTGGAGGTCTGCAGCTTCAAGGTCCATGACCCTTTCCAAATTTTCCAACGCAATCCTTTGCAGATCTTGACTTCTGGCCTAATCTAGACACAGGTAGGATTTGAGTGACATTTTTATGCAGACAAGGATTACTTCATGGAAAAGCTTAAAGCAAAGAAAAACAAGCTGTATTATTTAAAATAAAAAACAGAATAGCTGGTAAAAAGAAAATTATGACTCAAGTGTTTCTACCTCATCTGTCTTTGGTCAATCTTGTTTTCCTTTTTAGCTAAGAAGAAAATTGCCCAATAGAGCTCTTTTATTTTGGACAATGTATCTTCCATATCCAATCTATAAGTTGTAACCCATGCATGTCTTCTTCCTCTAACTCATAAAATACCCAGCTTCTTTAAAGCTCAACTTATGTACCACAATCCTGTTTCTCTCTTTGTTAATTACTTCTTACTACTCTCTCTCTCCTTTCCTCACACTCTTTCCAGCTTCTCTTTCTCTGTCTCTTTCTTTGTATTTCTCTCCTTCCTATGCATTCATTTAATCATATAGATATCTATGCCTTTATGTATTATCTGGACTATATGGTATAGTATGTTCTTCCCCACCTGAAGTAGAATATAAACTATTCAAGAATATTCAATTTGTTTTTATTTTGGGAGTCTTTTTATTCTTAGAATGTCTGACACACAGTAGGTACCTGATGAATTAAACTGGATTGAATTGCTTCATTTATCACTTTAACATGTAAGAATTCATATTATTATGTCCCTTCAGAAAATAATTTATTCACAGCAATCCTGTGAGATTTAGAATGCTGATAGTATTTGCCTCATTTTACAAAGGAGGAAATGAGGCTCAGGGAAATTAAGTAATTTATCCATAGTCACCTGGCTGATAAATGAGGGATTCAAGATATGAACTCATGTCTTTTGACTGAAATCCCTACTTGTTTCTACTTTCCTGTTTGTTCCCTGACTCACAGAACCAATGAAAATTCAAATAAAGAGTAATTGTCATTTACTGTCACCACTGGCATGAGGGGAGAAAGAATCCTACCCATTTTCCTAATTTAGCTACATCTTACTAGATGAAGAGCAAGGAAATTTGCCTTCAAAATTTAGTCTTCTGTCTATTTTGTTTGAACCATTTAAATATGTTCATTTATAAAAAAATTGTGAAGGGGGGGGCAGCTAGATGGTGCAGTGGATAGAGCGATACCTGAACTCTGGAGGACCTGAGTTCAAATTTGACCTCAGACACTTAACACTTCCTCGCTGTGTGACCCTGGGCAAGTCACTTAACTTCAATTGCCTCAGCAAAAAAAAAAAAAAAATGTGAATAGGAACCTAATTATAATCTCTATATTTTATTTTATCTCCCCACAGGTGCTTTGAGAATACTCATTTTAAATCTACCTCAGCAAAAGTGATGTGGGAAATGAGTTTAATTCATTCAGTGTAGGCAGCTAATATGGATAATTCAATAGAAGTATTTTTCTTATTTTTCTCCCTGGTTATTTATTTTTAATTGGCTTGAAAAAGCCAGGCAATTGCCCTCCTCTATCTCATCCAACCCATTTGCACAAGGCATAGTTTATTAATGCTAATATAGAATGATCATCACATTGGAAAAAATTAACTTATAAGACCTGGGTTGAAATCTTACCTCTGAAACTTAATAGGTATATGACTTTGGCAAGGACTCAATTTCCTCACCTGCAAAACGAATTCAATTGAATCATTTTTTGTCATATCTGACACTTTATGACCCCATTTGAATTTCTCTTTGTGCATATGTGTATAAAACTCTTAAAATTTTATTTAATACTTATTTTCCCCCACATGTGAAAATTTAATTTTCAGTTTTAAGTTCCAAATTTTTTCCCTCTATCTCTTTCCCCTTCATTGAGAAGGTAAACAATTTAATATGTTACCATGTGAACTTACACAAAACATATATTCATATTAGTCATGTTGCAAAAGAAAACCAAAAAACAATCATGTTACTAAAGATCAAAAACAAACAAAACAAAAAAAAAAAAAACAACAAGAGGAAGAAACTAACAATAAAGTTAGCAAGAAGAAAAACAAAAGAAAAATAAGAAACTTTAAAAAGTAAAGGAAATATGCTTTGATCTTTATTCATACTTCATTGGTTCTTTCTTTAGAGATGGATACCATTTTTGTTTTATCATAAATCCTTCAGAATTGTCTAGGACCCTTGTATTGCCAAGAATACCCAAGTTATTCACAGTTAACTATCATTCAATATTGCTGTTGCTATATACAGTGTTCTCTGGGTTCTATTCATTTCATTTTGTTCATGTAAGTATTTTCAGGATTTTTCTAAGAGCATCCTGCTCAATATATCTTGTAGCACAATAATAATTCATCACAGCTGCATATCATAATTTGTTCAACCATTCCCCAATTGATGGATCTTCCCTCATTCTCCAAATCTTTATCATTATTAAAAGAGTTGCTGTAAAAATTATTGTGTGTAGAGATTCTTTTACTTTAGCGTTAAAGAAAAATCTCTATGAAATACAGACCTAATAGTGGTTGTGCTGAGTCAAAAATTATGCATCATTTTCTAGATCTTGAATGTTGTTCCAAGTTGCTTTCCAGAATGGTTGAATAATTCATAACTCCACTTAAAGTGTATTACTGTTTTACTTTTCTCATATCCCTTTCAACATTTGTCATTTTCTTTTTCTGTCATATCAATCAGATAGGTGGTACCTCAGAGTTATTTTACTTTTCATTTCTCTAATGGATTGTTGATTTACAGTATTTTTCATATGATTATATATGGTTTTGATTTATTTGGAAAACTGCTTATTTGTATTTTTTTAATATTTAACAATTAAGGAAAGGATTTTACTTTAGTTTTCAATGTATTTGAGAGATAAAGTCTTTATCAGAGAAAGTTTCTGTAAAAAAATATTTTTACTCCCCAGTCTCTTCCTTTACTACTTTCCTGTAGTGCAAGATAGATTTCAGTATCCAACTGAATATATATATTCGTCTTTTAGCTAATTCTAATCTTCTTTTTCTTTTCTGCCATTGTAAAAGTTCTTTTGTGCCTCATTTTTGTGAAATAATTTATGCCAATATACCTCTTCCTTTCCCTTTTCTCTAGTGCATTCCTCTTTTTCACACTTAATTTTATATTTTAGATAGTCATCTCACCTTATTCAGCTCAAACCTGTGCACTCTGCCTATGCATATTCTTTCTAACTCTCCTAATAATGAGAAAGTTCTTAAGAGTTATAGTTATTATTTCCATCTTACATGTAACCTGCAAACAGTTTAACCTTATTGAATATCTTATGATTTCTCTTTCTTGTTTATCTTTTTACACTTCTTTTGAATCTTGTATTTGACTTTTTATTAAAAAATGTTTTAAAATCCACTATTTCATTAAATATACTTTTTTTTCCTTCTGAAGGATTATACCCTGAGTAGGTAATTCTTGATTGTAATCCAAGCTCCTTTGATTTCTAGAAAAATCATATTCTAAGACCTCTAATTCTTTCATTGAAAAGCTGCTAAATTAAATGTAATCCAATTCTACTTTTTAAAGAGTTCTTCAGTGAATTTTTGTTTTGTTTTTTCCATGTGACAAATTATCCTTCCTTGAGTAGAACCAAGAGAACATTGTACATGATTAAGTGGTGATTAACTGTGATGGACTTGGTTTTTCTCAACAATGTGATGATTCAAGGCAATTCCAATAATCTTGGGATGGAAAATTCCAATTGCATTCAGAGAAAGAAGTATGGAGATTGTGCATCAAAGCATAGTATGTTCACTTTTTTTTTTTTTTTTTTTGGTTTGTTTGTCTTTTTTTTCTCATATTTTTCCCCTTTGGCCTGATTTTTCTTGTATAACATGACAGATATAGACATATGTCTAGAAGGATTGCACATATTTACTCTATATAAAATTGCTTGCTCTCTTGGGGACAGGAAGGGAAGAAAGGGAGAAAAAATTTAGAACACTAAATCTTGGAAAAATGAATTTTGGAAACTATTTTTACATGTATTTGGATAAATAAAATACTATTTTAAAAAAGGAGTACTTTTCTACTGTGGATTTTTAAATATCTTTTCCAATTTGGTTAATTCTCCTTTTGAAGGCATTCTTCCCAATGGATTTTCTGTGTCACCTTTACCATTTGGTCTATTCTGTTTTTTAAGGTGACATTTTTCCTGGTATATTTTGTGCCTCCTTCACCAAGATGTTGACTCTTTCCTCATGATTTACTTGCTTCACTGTCATTTATTTTTGTAATGTTTTCCTCTCCCTGTGAAGGGCTGAAACTCTTGAGTCAATTCACTGAGGTCAGACAATCAAGCACTTGAGGCTAATTACTGATTAGACAATATAAGAATATGCTTGGAAATGGCCCTTCCCACTATCCTGTGCTGGCCCAACTATTGGTGTATACAGAGAATTGTGAGAGGGACTAGGAGGTGCAGTGAAACTAGTCTGGGTAACTTCGGCAAGAGAGAGAAGAGGTGAGGTCGCAGAGATCCTACTCGTCCACTCTCTTCATTTCTATAGCTAAAGATCTAGAATATAGATGTTTGCTTATCCTGACTCCAGCTGATTCTAAGGCATCCAGGGTCCTAACATGGTCACCACATCTGCCTCTTTCATTTGATTTTTAAAATTCTTTTTGAGTTCTTTTAGGATTTTTTTTTGTGGGTCTCAGACCAAATCACAAGTTTCTTTAAGACTTTGAATTACCTTTTTTAACCTGCTGAAGTTCTAAGTTGTCTTGGGATGGAAAATGATTTCATGTCATCCTTCTATGAATTCTTCTGCTCCAAAATTTGAGAATTATTATAATTGTTTGGAGGGAATTTTGGAGAACTCAAGTAAATCCCTGCCTTTCCTCTGCCAAATTGGCAGAAAATAAAATTGAAAAAAGCTATTTGGGGTTTTCTTGACAAAGATAGTAGAATGATTTGTCATTCCTTCTTCAGCTCACTTTGTTTTGCTTTTTTGCTTGTTTTGTTTTTTAGAGGCAATTAGAATTAAGTGATTTGCCCAGAGCCATGTAGCTAATAAGTATTAGATGTCTGAGGCCAAATTTGAACTCAGATCCTTCTGATTTCAGGGCTAATGCCCTATCCACTGCATCATTTAGTTGGTGCTAGCTTACTTTATAGATGATCAAATTGAAACCATGTTAAGTGACTTTCCCAAGCTCATACAGCTGTTAAGCCATATGTGACTCAAGGAGATGAATTTTTCTGACTATGCATTGGGCCACCTATCTCCTCTATAGTAAAGAGTAGAGCTGATCAGCTACTACTGCTACTGCTACTGCTACTGCTACTGCTACTGGTGCTGCTGCTGTTATTATCATTACCACCATTACTAGTTCAATTGCTACTATTAATGCTGCTGCTATTACTACTATTACTGCTATGACAACTACCACTATTATTATTACTATTATTGCTGCTATTGTTCTTCTACGATTACTATTACTACTACTGCTGCTATTACTATTCATAAGTGATGCTGTGATGACTATTGCCATTACAATTATTACTATTACTACTACTATTGCAATTATTATTGGTACCATTAACAGTAACTATCACTAGCAATACCTGCTACAATTGCTGCCACCACTAATGCTACTATTACTGGTGCCAATTCTGCTACTGATGCTACTACTGCCATAATTACCACTCTTACTACTAGTACTGTTACTACTGCTGCCACTATTATTTTTATTGCTATAATTGCTACTATTAAAATTGTTACTATTATTGCTGCTTCTACTGTTACAACTACTATTGTTTCAGTTTAATGCTTCTACTACTACTATCACTACTATTACTACTGCTGTTGCTGCTATTATTATTGTGACTACCTACTAATACTACTACTAGTTAAAATAACCTAGGATTTCATTCACATAGATTTTTAAGAGTTACAGAGTGTTTTCTTCATAGGCTTATGTACTCAGAGAGACTTGCCAATTTGAATCAGGGCCTGAATCCAGGCCATTAGATAATAGATTTCTCTAACTAAAAGGAATCTTAGAAGCCATACTATCACAACCTCTCATTATACACAAAGAAACTAAGGCTTAGAGAGGTTAAGATATTGCACAAACTTCCATATGAGTTTGTCAGCATTCAAAGTCCAATCCTTGAATTTCAAACACAGTATTCTTTTCGCTACATCATGCTACTTGTTTCTTTTAGATTTAATTTAGTGGTTCTGGAGAAAAAAAGAGAGAGAGAGAACAGATCTGATATTTTAAATCCTTTCAGTAAATACTTCCAGGTAGAGCTTGAAAATTGTTTCAGGCAAGATGAGGAGACTATCATTCTGTAAATATACAAAAGACTTTAATACTAAACTAAGCCAAGAACAAGCTTTAATTATGGGTGCTGCTTGGGGCATGACTGGGTGACTATCACACTTGAGAAATCATTTTGGAATAAATTTCCTGGTTTTATGTAAATCAATATTTTATATATGGATAGTAAGGGGGAGGTTTGGAGGTTGATGGGTGAGGTAGAGACTAAGTAGATTAAGGAGTTGGGGGTGAGGGATCAGAGTGGTCAGAGCTATAATAAGTGACAATAGTTTGGGTTTAAGGTAATAGCAGTCTACCAGTGAGTCCTAGGTTGGGCTCTATAACAAAGGTCTTGGAGAAAATAAGAAAGTTACTCAAAAATGTGTTTTAGGTATTCCCTTACAGTTTGTCTACTTGTTAAAATGAGAGACCACAAGGAGAAAGGAGAAGGCAGGAGACTTTGATTTTGGCCCCTATTCTGTCATTAATTTCATAAATTTAGAGCAGGACAGCACTAGAAAGTTCATCTTGATCAGCGCTTTTCAAAATATAGTGCAGGTGTTCCTGAGGCTTTTTTATGAAGTACTCAAAGTCAAAATTATTTTTATATGAACACTAAGAATTTTTAATTTCTAAAGCAGTAAATATTAATAGATAAAAATACATATAAACAAAAACTCTAGAGTGGTGAGAGCCTCAATACTTTTTAAGGGGGCCTGACTTCACTTTATAGATGAAGAAACTGAGGTTCAAAGAAAGTTGTTTTCTCAAGTACCCAGAGCTGTTAAATGTCAGAACTAAAATGTGAATATGAGTCCTCTAACTCTAAAAATAGATTTTTCTTCTTTTTTTTTAGAAAGAAGGAAATGCAGTTGATTATTAAGGTCCTTCTCAAGTGTGACATATATTGTTATATAAAATTTTCATTGTTTACAATTCTGAGATTATTTAGATTATTTTTTTTAAGATGGAGAATTGAAGTCATTTTGTGCTTAAAGTTATGTTTGTAGGGTTTCATTTGTAGCTTTCTCTGAGAGAAAGAGTGCTTGGAATCTGTTCTATCTGTCTTTCTGATCTTAGTTTTTTGGAATGTCGCCCTGAAGGATTTTTTTTTTTTACACTTCATCAACAGAAAGAAACTCTATACCAGTGTTTTGTATGTAAATCAAACAGATTTTAGAAGAGCAATCTTTTTGGTGGGATATTTTCCAAACCTCTGCTCCATATCTCCTACCTCCCAGTCTTTCTATAAACTGTTTTCTATCTAGTATGCCTTCCTTCATCATTTTGGCATCTTTAAATCTACAGTCTTCTTTAAGGTTCAATTCAGGTTAATTCTTTTAGGAAGTTTTTCCTGATTCCCTTCTTCAATTTCTCTTGAATTTACTTCTTTTGTGCAAATACCCCTTTCTCCTATTCCAACATAATTCATAAGCTCTATGATAATGATGAGATTTAGGTTTTGGGGTTCCCTTCTGTTAGGGAACCAAATGATGAGGTCTAGATTTAGGGAAGCAAAATGAAATTAGGGTTCCTGGTGGTTAGGGAGTTAAATGACAAGGTCTAGTGGCAGGTTCGAGGTTCAGGGAACCAGGTGGAGTAGTTTGGCTCCCCTATACCATCTTAGGATTTGGCACAAGGATAGGGAGTTTTGGGGAACCCCCTTCTGGCAGCACAGAGATTCTCTGTAAAGGAATTTACAGACCTGAAAATTTAGATTGATCAAAGAGGCTTATTATAGGTATTGGGAAGTCAGCCTTTGCTGTGCAAGAATAGAAAGGCTGATTGCTTAGTGGCAAAGTCTGACAGAGAGAAGTGAAGTCTAAAGAAATCCCATCAGAAAGGCATAAAGACTCGTTAGGGAAATAGGTGAGGATAAAGAGAGGATAGCACTGGAAGAGAATATTATCCCAGTGAGCAGAGGTTTCCTTAGCATAGCATGGCCTAGCCTAGCATGGCCTAGCATGGCAGGTCCTCTGCAAGGAAATGAGTTTAAAATTGCTCTTTTATAATAGGAGTTTTGGCTACAAGCTAAGCCTCTTCCATGGGGGCTGGGCTAGTGAGTGGAGTTCCAAGTTGGCTCTTTTTATCTACAAGCTGGATTTCAGCTTAACTAGCTAGCCCCACTTGGAATTCAATGGAAAATCTTCAATTGAATAGGTTCTGAATTCTTTAGCTCAGAACTGAACCAACCCCACCTAGATAACAGAAAACTGCTTATCCTCAGGTGGGGTCCCCTCAGTGGCAGAATTCAAGTAGAATTTGTCCTTCAAGGAGTTTTAGAGTTTTGGGATCCCTTCATTAACAAGAATTGTTTTGCTCTTATCTTTGGTTTTTATATTACTTATCTCAGCATCTTACACATAGTAGGTGCTTAGCAGGTGACTCATACAGAGTGCTGGGAATCAGAAAGACCTCAATTTAAATTTAGTCTTAGACACTTGTAGCTATGTGATACTAGGCAAATCAATTAAACTCTGTTTGCCTTAATTCAGAGGAAGAAATAGTCAAGCATTCCAGTAACTTTGCTAAGAAAACTCCATGGACAGTATTAGCATGCTATTGTCCACAGAGTCACAAGAAATTGGACACAACTGAATGAACAAACGACAGTTGTTCAATAGAACCAAATTGCACTAAACTGAATTGATTTGACTTAAATCCTATGAAGCCCAAAAGGAGATTACCAGGATAGGTATTCATTTCCATGTCACTGAAAATCTTCAAGCAAAAACTAGATGGCCACTGATTGAAGATATTTTAGAGACATTCTTATGTAGGCCTGATGGAACTAGATGAGCTGCAAATTTTCCAGAAATAAAGGGCTGTGGAGTTGGAGGATCAGGAGTCAAATCCCTCTTCTGACATGTATGACTTCAAGCAAACTACTTCATCTCTTTGGGTCTCATGGTTTTCATCTATAAAATGAAATTGTGGGACTATATAATCTCAGAGATCCCCTCTAGCTCTCAGTCTATGATCTCATGTGATCTTGGGACCCATGGCCTATTTCTTTATTGTAGACTAAAATAAATAGAACACCTCTGCTCACTCTACTTTCCCCAAGACTCTACTTCTCCCTATCTCCAATACTTTCTTGCTGTTGTGGTATCTTCTATCACCTTGGAGAAAAGTACTGTTAAATTTATTCAACTTAATATGTTCCATTTATAGAATATTTCATTTTAAAGGTGGTTTAAAGAACAGGGTAACAATTGCCACAAAGGAAGAACTCTTTAATTAAAAAAAATCTAAGCATCAATTAAGGATCTATTTGGGAGCTTGGGGCTTTTCTGATGACCCGGAAATCACTTCATTCCATAAAGTCACCATCTTTGCTGAAGATTGATCCCACACCAACATGTTTATCTGGTAAAGGGATTTTTGAGGTAAAGAAGAAGTAGATAGGGAAGAGGCCAAAGAAAGATTCTGTTTATTTCTCTCATCTAAAAAAAAATACAAAAAGCATGGATCTGGACTTGTTCCTGCAGGTTCAGTATTTAAGAAATCAGTGTTACAAATTCAATGGATAACATGCTATTTTCTGAGGTCAGCATTGAATTTTGGATATAATTTCTCCTACTTATCTGGTTTCTATAACTAGGTATTTCAAAGGCTCATAGCAAATCAAAGAGGGAAGGAGATCATCTGGTCTCTTCTTGTCCTTTTATAGAATAGGAAGCATATTCTACATAGCTAAGGCCTTAAAAAAGACTCTATTTCCTTTGACAAAAACTATTGAAGAATGCAATTCACACCCCAGCTTTTTAAGTAGGTCATAAGGCTGTAATGCATGTGACATTATCTTCCATATGGTTGCATTTATTTTATATATTTGCCTTCTATGGGCTTATCTTTTTTTTTTTTTTTTTTTTTTTTTGTTTTTTGTGGTTTTTATAAATAGAAGACTCAATATGAGACAGAGGCTGCCATGAGGAATAGCAAGTCTTAGTAAAAAATATATATTCACTGATTTCAAAATTCAAAACTTAAAAATCTATTTGACCCTGGACAAATCACTGAATCTCTCTGTACATCACTTTTACCATCTGTAAAATAGGAGCAATGATTTTTGTTTTTATGATTTTGTGGGCTCATTGTAAGCATTGAAATTAAGATATTAAATGAATTGGGAGCTTTTTATTTAAACCCTTTTTAAACCCTAAGCTTTTTATTTAAATTTTACTTTTCTCTGGTTGGAATATGTTGAGATTGGAAGTGAAAGGATGATAGATTTCAGCTGTCTTTTTTTTTTTTTACTTGAGTTGGCCATGGACCCCGATCAGATTGCTCTCCAATGGAATGTGCTGCAGCTGTTTACTCTTATTTGATTCATGTATTTATTCACTACCTGCTGAATTGCTTGGTGTATATCTAGAAAACTGTTCCTTCATAACAAGGAAAAGGCAGATACCCCACTAAAGTAGGCGTTTCAATTTCTGTACTATAAAGCACCTAATTTAGAAATTACAACAAAGTCATTTCAATTAATTAAAATCCTAATAATAATAAAATAATTAAATAAAATCCTTATTTATTACTAGGGAAAGTCTCATTCATATGTCTATGAAGGATGTACACATGAAAAAGCATGTGTACGCATTATGCACATATGTCTGTGCACATATACATATATGCACATTATGTTGTGTATATGTAGGTATAAATGAATAAAGGATGTACTTATGAACAACACATATGTATATATATGGATGAATAAAAAATATGAAAATGCATATATGCATCATAGTATGTACATAAATAAAGAAGGTAGATATAATCTTAATATATATGTATCACATAGGTGTATTATACACATGCATATTTACATATATGAAGAATGTCAATATGGAAAGTATACAAGCAAACTATACATATTTGTGTACATACATATGTATATATGAATATATATGAAGGATATAAATTATATGTATGTATATATATGAAGGATGTGTATGAAAGAGGTATGTAGGAAAATATATGCAAATCACAAATGTGTGAATATATATTTTTGCTATATGAAGGATGTATATTTTAAAAATATGTTTCTATACACAGCATCTAAATGAGTATATAAATATATATGTGTATGGAAGAGATAGATAGATGTATTCATCTTATATATTCATATCTCACATATGTGTATACATATATATGTATGTATATGCATACATGCATGAAGACTTTTATATACACATGCATGCATACATACATGTGTGTATATGTGCATGCAAAAATACTTCAATATCATACCTATGTGTGTATGTCCTTCTTTATATCCCTATAACCCCAAATATTAAAGCTCACCTTGAAATTTTAAGGAGAAAATATGCATGTTTCTCTTTCTCTTTGTAGTTCCTCCCCTGGTGCTTTGAAAGGTTTGTAAACAAGAAATGTTCTGAATAGTTGGTTAGAACATTTGAAGAGGCATAAATGACCGTGTTTTGTTTTGTTTTAAAGTTTCATTGATGCTTTTTTATTTAATACATCATAGCTACTTCCCAATAGCCATTTTCCTACATAGAATCCTTCCTTATAACAAAGAAAAACACTTAAGTAAAATCAACTGGATGTTAGGTAGTTTATGAAAATTGCCAGATTTTAGTGTGCCTCTGTCCCTACAATCTCTGCAACATTTACTCTTTCCATATTTTTTAATACTTGGTAATTTTGGACATGAGTTAAAATCTCAAAGTTGTTTTCATTTCAGCTATTATTATTAATTATTATTATTATTAATTTGGAGAACTGTTTCATGTGATTATAATTTGCTTTTCTTTCAAAAACAATTTCTATTCTATTATCACTTAGTTAATGAGGGATGGCTTTTCTTATATATTTGCATCAATACTCTAGCTCAAGGCAAATTACAGCTGAAAGGCCAAATTCAATTCATTGTCAGTTTGTTTTTTTCATGACCCATGATTTTTTTTTTTAAACCAGTTGTGGGCTAGATTTGACATAAAGACTATTGTTTGCTTACACTTATTCAAAATTTCTTAAACTTTCTTGAGTAATGCCTCTTATTCATTTGAGAAAGTTTTATGTGACAACAGGTATATAGATATATAAAATCCAAATATTTATTAATTTTTTTAAAAATCCATAATTTTATGACCCAAACATTAAGTTTTGATTTCCCATGTGGGATTGCAATCCCACAGTTTAAAAAGCCGGGCTTTCCATGAGCCTAAATAGCAAAATTTTATCTGAGATGTCTGATGCAAAGAAATTTTCCTCCAACATCTTTTCAAAAAATACTACTTGTGGGACAGCTAGGTAGCATAGTGGATAGAGGACTGGCCCTGATATCAGGAGGACTTGAGTTCAAAATAGGCCTCAGAAACTTAATACTTCCTCTCTGTGTGACCCTAGACAAGTCACTTAACCCCAATTGCCTCAGCTAAATAAACAAATAAATAAATACTAGTTGCTCTATTATTTTTTTTTTTTTTTGTATATAATTTAAGTATTTTCTTTTGTTGTGTGTGTATATGTGTGTTATCTTCTAAGCCTCTAACCACAGTTGGGAAAAAGTATACCCTATAGTTGTCTATTTTTTTCCTTATAAATATTGTGACTTCATATTTTTTAATCACTTATCAATCTGTATTGTGGTAAGTAGTATAAGGTAATGAATTCAAATCGCTCTTTAGTTTTCTCAGTAGTTCTTGTCTAAGAAGGACTCCTTCTTTTAGTACTCTTTTTTAAAAAAAATCAAACACTGTCCCACTATGTTTGTTAGTTTTTATATTTGTTTATTTCATTTCTCCCAGGGATCTTCTTTTCAATTTTTCATTTTAAATATCTTTGACACTTATTGATTTATAATATGGTTTGAAAGCTGGTAGTGGATTAGGTTCATTACTAGATTTTTATTTACACTGAAATCCTTGAATTTTTCATTTCTCTAAATGATTTTTAAAATACCATTTTTGTCTAGTTTGATAAAGTACCACTTTTTTAGTTTGACTGGCATACAATTAGACTTTCATATTTTATTTATTATTATAAATATTTTTAAAATGCTATTTTGTTATTAAATTTGTTATTTATTAAATTTATTGTCTACATTTTATTGTTTTTGTTATTAAATGTTTTATAATTATTTTTTATGCTTTATTTTTTATTAATTTTATAATTATAACTTTTTTTGACAGTACATATGCATGGGTAATTTTTTTTTAATTTTTTATTATATATATATTTTTTATAATATTATCCCTTGTATTCATTTTTCCAAATTATCCCCCCCCCTCCCTCTACTCCCTCCCCCCGATAACAGGCAATCTCATACATTTTACTTGTGTTACAATATAACCTAGATACAATACATGTGTGTAAATACCATTTTCTTGTTGCACAATAAGCATTAGATTCCGAAGGTACATGTAACCTGGGCAGACAGATATTAGTGCTAACAATTTACATTCACTTCCCAGTGTTTCTTCTCTGGGTGTAGCTACCTCTGTCCATCATTGATCAACTGGAAGTGAGTTGGTTTTTCTTTATGTTGAAGATTTCCACTTCCATCAGAATACATCCTCATACAGTATTGTTGTTGAAGTGTACAATGATCTTCTGGTTCTGCTCATTTCACTCAGCATCAGTTGATTTAAGTCTCTCCAGGCCTCTCTGTATTCCTCCTGCTGGTCATTTCTTACAGAGCAATAATATTCCATAACCTTCATATACCACAATTTACCCAACCATTCTCCAACTGATGGACATCCATTCATCTTCCAGTTTCTAGCTACAACAAAAAGAGCTGCCACAAACATTTTGAAATGTTTTATAATTATTAAAAAATTCTATTACTATGACCAAACTAATTTTATAAAAAGTGTTTTGTAGCTGAATTCATATGAACCCTGAATCAAGAGGCTAATTTCCAGAAATTTTATTCAGTTGTGTTTATTTTGAATAGATTTATTTTTATCTTTTCCTCCAGGTTTTTGTTAGTATTATGAGGAGCTTTTGTGAATTTATTATGAAACTGTTTCTTTACTGAAACTATTGAGCATTTTTATTAGTTTCTTTGCTAATTCTTTGGGGTTTTCTATGTACATATATATGTCTCTTCCTATAGGAATAACTGTTTATTCTTCCCCAATGTTTATATTTTTAAGTTCTCACTTTAACAATAACATTTTTTCTAATACAAAAACTTCCAATATTTCTCTTTTGTCCATAATGCTAATTCTTGGTTTAAGATAACTTTTGGTTATTTTAAAGAAGGCCTTTTGCATCCAATTCATTTTAGTGTTTTAAAATAAATAGAGCTAGAACTAGTATGGAGCCTTTTTATCTTTGTACTAGTTGTTTACAGATTGAGAGCTAGAATGGATTTTAGTAATTATCTAAGCCAATCTTCTTCTCTTACAGTTGAGGAAACAAAGTTTGAGAGATGTTAGTGACTTAGCCAGAGTCAGAAAGTTACTATGTGGCAGAGGAAATTTCTTGAATATGGACAATGAACTATACTCAGGTAGTGCCAGACTGCCTTACAAAAATTGTAGCAGATATTTATTGACTACAATCAGTCATTTGACAAGAATTTAAGTGCTCATTATGTACCAAGCATGAAATTAAGTCCTTAAGATATGAAAAAGAAAATATAGTCCTTTCCTTCAAGGAGATCACATTCTAATGAAGAAAAACAATGCAACATTTCTGTGTGTGTATGTGTGTGTGTGTGTGTGTGTGTGTGTGTGTGTGTGTGTGTGTGTGCATGATGTACATAGAATTTAAATGGAATGTATTCTCAAAGGGAAGGTGTTATCATTTCAGGAGGACAGGGAAAGACCTTCTGTACTAGGAATTATGGCTGAGTCCTAAATAAAGCCAGAGAAGCCAAAACTTGGAGGTGATTTACTGATGTACACAATTAACATAGGTAACGTACCTTATTTTTGGCCCTTTCCCATTAAAAAAAAACTTATATTTTCCTTCTTGGGAATTGAGTTCATTAAGTCACAGGTTTCTTAAACATCATAATAAAACTTTGTCCCATGACCTGATAATGTTTAAGCCTATGAATTCATTCTGGACAACTCACCATCTTCCTCACTTGTACCTCATAAGAATCATCTATACAGAGATGATAAACCAATGGGAGCTGGTAAAAGAATCAAGTGAGATATGAGGAGAGTAAAAAAGCCCCCCAAAACAAAAAACAAAAAACAAACAAACAAAAAAAAAAAACAGAAAGAAGAAAAGAAGGGAAAAGAGAGGAGAGGAAAATAGAGATGAAAAACCAAGATGAACTAGGATAAAGTTTTAGGGGTATGATTTGGGTGAAGCTTTGAAGAAGCCTGGGTAGGGAATCAAGTGACAGCAGTGCCATGAAAACGCACAGAGAGTAGCCAGGAAAAGAAAATGATCAACAATATAAAAGGTTGTAGACAGAATGATGAAGATTGAGAAAAGGCCATTAGATTTCTTAAGAAATCATTGAAATCTTTGAAGAGGGTAATTGCAATTGAATGATGATATTAGATTCTAGATTCCAAAGGGGTTTTCTTCTTGAAACAAAGCCTAGTCTTCATAAAAAATGTTCTTCCAGTTTTATTGTCACTAAAAAAGTCTCTGAAGAATTAAAAGTTGAATCATCAAAAGGGCAATGTAAAAGAACATGAAGGGAATAAATACACTACAGCATATTCTCAACCAAGAATTTTATAAAGAAAAGAACATAAAAGATGTCATCAGAGAAATCTATAATTAGAAAAGTAGGTGGTCTAGTCATTTGGCAAGAGAAAAGAATAAGCAAGACCTCATTTCTCAAGTACCTAGCCCATTGTCTGGCACAAATTGGGATCATTCAGTTCTTGTTTATTGATCTACTAATTAACAGGACAAATTAATTAATGTTTTTATAAATACAAACTATTAAGAGAACCAGCAAAAGTCCCATAGAATGTTCAGTAGATCCCTATGTGAAGGATTTGTATAAAAGATGTAAATAAGAACATAAGATAAAAAATAAGATTAAAAAAAAAAGGTGGTTTGCATTTTACCTTATTGGAGGGACTAGTCATACTGAGCAGACAACAGATCTATTAAGGTATCAAGGAAGTATTTTGTCAAAGGTTTTTTCAGTGTCAACTGATATACTCACGTGACTTGTTTATATTTGTTTGTCAGATTAATTATACCAAATGATCCCCTGAAGTTATATCACTGGTTTCAATCCAATGTAATCATAATGAATACTTAAAAAAAAATAAACTGCTGTAATTTTTGTTTTGTCATGTTCACGTATTTAATATTTTTGCATCACTATTTCTCTCATCTTTCCTAACTTAGGATGTCAAGACCATAATTGTCCCCCCCAAAAGAATTTCAAAGAATGCATTCTTTCTTAGTTACTGAGAATTATATTTTCAAATTTAATTCAAATTGAATTAGTCCTCAGTAATGAGTTCACCTGTAAATTAATCTGTGCCCTGATTTACTTTTGTTTTGTTTGGGAATTCATTTATGGCTTGCTCAATTTTTAATTTTCATATTCGGTAGAGATATATCTCTATCATTGTGTTAGTTTTAATTTTTTAAGACATCATCTTTTGTTTCTTTTAAATTCTTGGCTTATTGAAATATGATTCTGCATAGTGATTAGTGATACTTTTTATTATTCACTGTGAATTCACCTTGTCTTATTTTAATTATTTTATTTTTTTCTTATTTTTATTATCAACTTAGGTGAATTTTTAAATTGAATTTGGCTGTAAGTTAAAAAAAACAACAACAAAAACCCCTTTCTGCTCTACAATTCTGTATTTTTTAATTAAAAAAATATTGTAACAATGTGTCAAGAATATTTTGCAATTATTACATCAGACTGCTTATTTGATTCTCTAAATATATTATCACTTTTCATTTCATTTTATCCTCTTTTTCTGTTACTGACATTTTTCCTCTAAAATGCTTTTAGATGAATCCTATGAAATTTTGTATGTTACCTCATAATATTGTAACAATGTGTCAAGAATATTTTGCAATTATTACATCAGACTGCTTATTTGATTCTCTAAATATATTATCACTTTTCATTTCATTTTATCCTCTTTTTCTGTTACTGACATTTTTCCTCTAAAATGCTTTTAGATGAATCCTATGAAATTTTGTATGTTACCTCATTTTTGTTATTCTCTTTCACATTATTATTTATGTTTCATGACATTCTCAGTTTTCATTTATCTGTATCTTTTATTAATTTTTCTTTATTTTTATATTTGTATGCAATTGTGATATTGCAATATTGTTCAATATTAATACCAATATTTAAATAGTCTTTAAAATTCATAGTAAGAATTCCCCGTAGACCTTTCACATATAGTTTTTCCAGCTTAATCTGTTTTTCCTTTAAAAAAGTATTTTCTATAAACTTCACTTCTATAAAAAGGGAACATAATTCCTATAATTACTGTTACACTAAATATTGTTACAATTATCAGTCACCTTTAAGAATTTAGACAATAAACTTAACAATATTGTTTCATAGTCTATGCTGTACATAATACTTTCCTTGTTTATTTCTATTCATTTTTTAAAATTATGATTATAAATGTAGCTTTTTTGAAATTTCCTGATGCTGTAGCACTTCATTTTCATGTTATTTTGTTTCAAATATATTTCTTCTGTGTAACAAATTGTTAAATTCATAATCTTCCCTTAGTGAATAGAATCTATTATTTTTTGAAGCATTGAATTAATTCATATATAAAATAATAACTGCTAAATTTGTTTTTTGTTGCTCCATCTAATTTATTTTAAATTAATTTTTTCTCTCTTCTTTGAAGTTAACATTTAGTCTCTGCTATTTATTTCCATACATCAATTTGAGCCACAATTTCTCCCACAGAAAATTCTCTCCTATCTCCATCCTGTTTGCTACTTTTAACCAAAATTATTTAATTTTAATTTTATTATTAATTGTCTTTCTTGTTTCTTCTTTTTATTCTTTCTGCTTCTAGCTCAGATAAGAGAATAATGAAGAAATAGATCTAAAGCTAGAGTGAATCTTAGAAGCCAATTAGTCTCAAACTCTCATTTATAGATGAGAAAAAAATGAAGTCCAGAGAGTAAAATGTAGATTCAGGAGTTGAATTCAGATTTTCTTGCTAAAAATCCAGCATTCCTGACTTGATTTTGAAAAAAATCAATCATTAATCTCAGACAATATCTTGCATAGTCAGTTACTCTACCATTCTAGGTCAGGAGAGCCTCATGCACAGTCTTGAACTTCACTCAGAACAAGTTGAAAGAGTCTTTAGTTAGATTAGTTGTGGCCACATCATCCATAAGTGATGCTAAGCCCACAGCTCCCCCTTTTCATTAGTTCACTCCATAAATTTTGTACCTCTAAGAACGCCCAAGTTCTACATTTTATAGGAAATTATCTTGATCTCTCCAAGCTGCTGGTGTTTTCCTCTACCCACTCCCTAAATTATATTGCACTTATTTTGCATATACCTACATACATATCTCACTTCCACTAATAGAATGTAACCTCCCTGAGAGTAATGATTGTTTCTTTGTCTTTTGCCTATCACAAGACACTTAATTAATGCTTAATAATTAGATGCTTGAGGGGGCTAATTCTCACAAAGTTTCATTAATCCATATTTCCTTATAGTATACTAATTTGTTATATGTCATTCTAGGAAATTTGTTTGATTTAAATTATTTAAAAAGAATATTCTAAACCAAACTTTTCTAGGATAAAGAAATCTCATCACCTTTTCTTTTAAAAAAAATTTAACTTCAGAGCCATTTCTTTGCAAGAGACTGATATCAATTTGTCATCTTTTTTTTCTCCCTTTTCCTTCAGTGAACAATAAAGGAAACAATTCTAGCTTTAACAACTAGGACATAAATAAGAAAAACAGCTCAAAAAGCAGAATGCTGTGAAGCTGTTAAATGCTCAGATCCTTTTAGGTCCCACCACAAACAAGGATCAGGGACTTAAAAGAACCCTTTCACATATTGTTACTGGAATACAAGGCATCAAATCAACTTCTTTCTTCTTCTTTGAACCAAAATGACAATCATACTGAGAGGCCTCCCACCCCCCACCATCTTCTGAGTCATTGAAAGATTTTGTAACTAAAGCTATTTTAAATGGGGAAGGATAAAAGTACTAGGGGACAGATTGTAGGGGCCTAATCCTCAGCTGACAGGGACTATATGTCCCCCAAGAGATCACTTATCTTTATTGGGATGGTTCTTTGTGGGGCACATGGTACCAGAGATGGACAATCCAATTTGAATGAGATAAGAAACAATGGGAGTTCCCCCCTACTCCTCTACTTTCCTCTCTAAATCCCTTTGCTACCTCACAGACTGAACCTTTCAAGTATATTCAGAGCTGGGGCAATTTGACATGGGTGTTAGACTAACAGAAACACAATACAAACAGAGACTGAACCCCCACCCCTTACTGACACAGTCTGCAGATACAGCTGTCCCACTGTAGACTGAAAGCCAACAGGGAACCAATGGGGAAAGATTGGCATTACATCCCAAAGTTGATCCTTTTCTTAAGTCTCAATTGGAACTCCTAGAAAAGGGAGTTCCATTGCTTCACAACTTTTCTTGAAAAGTTCTAGGTTTAGGCAATTAAAAAAAATTCATTAGTGATTTTTGCTTTTACATCACTTTAATATCTAGATAAATTGCATTCCTATTAAAAATGCCTCTCTTATAATTGACACACATTTTTAACTAAGTAAAACTGTGATTTTGTTGGTATAGGGCAATCTCAGGTATACAGTGATTTATCCAGGATCATAAAACTATTATGTGTCAGTGTCAGATTCAAGGTCAGTCTTCCTGATTTTTGGTCCCCTCACTCCCTTACCTCATCAATAATTTAAAGAAAAAGTCAAACAGTGACCAAATTTGACTAATATATACAATATTTTGTGCTTAAAGTTCCTCACCTCTCCTCTGTTTTCAAGGACTAGTATTCTTCTCCATTATTCAAAGTTCAGTTCCTTACATAACCTTTTAAAAATCTCCAACATGTTTTGTTTTGTTGCTGTTATTTTGTGGAATCTGCTGGGCAGAAGGCAAAGGTCACTAGCTCTGAAATGGAAGCAGAAACAAGTTTTAGGATCACAGATTAGGATTCAGGAGGGACTTCAGAAGTAATTAAGTCAAACCCTTTCTCCTCCCCTTTTATGAAAGGAAAAAAAAAACATTTTACAAATGAGAAATCCTTTCATGTTTTCATGTCTCAACCGTAGTTTCTGCTTATCTCATTTATGTTGCTATTAATTATGTTTCATAACTATTGAATGTTTTGTATATAGTACAATGCATATTGGGGAACATGGGAAAAATTAGCCAAGAAAACAGTCTTCTTTAATTACAATGTGTTGAGACACATTCACTATGCTCTGTGTACAGGAATAGCTGTTATTACTTTATGGATTACACAGTATCCCTGTGATCTCCAAAACATTAAGCAGCAACAAATTATAGCCATTTTAAAGATGAGCAACCATTATCACAGAAGTTAAGTGACATCCCATCTAACTGTCCACCCTAGTCACCCTCCCTGTCTGCATATAAATTCTCCTTCCCCTTTCTGCCTCATACTCTAGAAGCAGTAATTAATCAATATTACCATTGTTTTATGGAAGGGGCATGTCATTTCATTTTCTTGTGGCTCTACTTCTGTTATGCCACAGTATCCTTGAGCTGTTCTACCTCA
This sequence comes from Sminthopsis crassicaudata, assembly GCF_048593235.1. Lineage (NCBI taxonomy): Eukaryota > Metazoa > Chordata > Mammalia > Dasyuromorphia > Dasyuridae > Sminthopsis > Sminthopsis crassicaudata. The sequence goes on from NC_133620.1 coordinate 265,290,960, forward strand.
GTTTCCCTGCACTAGTTTCCCTTATTGTCCTGACTGAGTTTCCTTGAATTGTTCTATCTCAAGTTTCCTTAACTGTTCTGCCTCAGTCCCTTAAGTTGTAAACCCCCCCTGGTTCATTAAGACTGAGGACCATTTGCTCTAAGGTTATAAATTGTCAATAGGAGAGGAGGAGCAGATCAGACTTTCTGGCTTCTAGCTCCTTCTGCCCCCAAGAATTTATGACACTGCCCCTCTAAAATATTCCAAAAGATAAGACTATCTTGGATACTTCACTGACATCTTTACTTCTATTTATTTGAACTTCCTGATTCTGGCTTTTAGTTAGAATTTACAGCCTCCCCCCATCCTGACAGAACCAAGAGCTTCTAACTTTTCCTGCTCTTCTTCTTTCCTTTGTCTGAAAAGCTATAAAAGTGTTTATCATTCCCCCATTCATTACTGGATACTTTGAGACGAGAGTCCTGTCCAGTCAATTAAACTCTCCAATTGCCTCAGTTTCTCCAGCATTACACTTCCTGTTCTGGTGACTTTCCAAACCAAGACACTCTTACTTGGGCATCATAATCTTACATGTATTGTCTTCCTTTCTTAAAATGTGAGTTCCTTGATGGTGAAAGCTGCCTTATTTTTGTATTTTTAGATCTAATGTTTGATACATAGCAAGTGCTTACAAATGTTTTTCATTCATTAATCATTCAGTATGTTTCTGAGGAAAGTTTATAATTCAAATCTTCCTAATTCCATGTAAGTGCACTATTCATTAGATAATATACCCCTCTAATTTATTATAAATGGAAATATTTAATAAATATTGAATCTGTTAAATGGATCCTATATGTTAAGGGAAAATTTGCCCCTTGCTTATTTATATTATATAAACATATCATCGGAGAATGCAAATAATCCATCAAGCAGAAAACATTTATTAACTACAGAATTATAGACACTGTGCCAAATACTGAGCATATAAAAGAAGACAAATGACATGTTCTTTGCAAGCAAGGAGCTTGCATTCTATCCTGAGAAACAACAAAGAATATGCATAGGTATATACAAAATAAATATAATGGAGTTGGGGGATGGGGTAAGAGGAGTAAGAAATCTGGGAAGGACTTCAAGCAGAAGGTGAATTCAGCTCTTGAAAACAACATGGATGGCCAGAGAATTGGCCTTCAGGCCATTTGAAAATGTCAGTTTCAACTCCAAGGTTTATCTCTGGCAAATACTCATAATGTGACCCTAAACAAGTCATTTAACTTCTCAATGTGCTAGACAATTCTTTACGATTATGAGCCACAGAAATGGTACTACCCTGCAATAATAAAGGGAATATACATGTTCCTAATGAATCTCTAGTCACTATCCTATGCTATTTCTCATCCTTACACTAAAGTACTTAAAAAATTAATATACGAGCTTAGGGAACTGTCTGAGGCACAAAAATTTTAAGTTGTAAATTGGAAAATTACTGTTTCTGGCATCAGAGGACCTAGGTTCAGAGCTATTCTTTAACACTTGATCTATGTCATGTTGGGAAAATCATTTAATCTCAATGGTATTCATTTCCTTTCCTGTAAAATGAGAGACTAGGTTGCCTCTTCCAACTCTGATTCTTTTAGTTTCTGACTCATTCCAGGTCATACTAACATTAAGTATCAGATTTAAGATTTTTAACCTAGTGCTTCTTGTCTCCAAACTCAACACTATCCATCTTCTCATGTTGTCCCTAGAGGGTGATATTAATGTGTTAGTGATAAAAATAATAATAATAATAAAAAGGTCTGGCTCCCTCATCCCCATGTTTACATATATCCCTGAGAATACTCTTAAATTTAAATATATTTTTCTGGAAGATGATACTATTGCATTTGTTTCAAGAATCTTGTGATTTCAGAACATCCCCAATAAAAATGTCGATGTAATTTCCAAGACTATCAATAAAATAGAGAGTATTAGCAAGTCATTGAATAAGAAATCATAAAGTAAAATTGAGAGAAGGGAAAATTAAAAGTTACAAAAGCAAAAAGTAGTGTATTTGTTAATCTAACAATATTTTACATTTGACAAATTATACTAGCAGAGATGAAAGATATTTATGTGATACATTTCCATTTATGAAGCAGTGATGAGAGTTTGAATTCAGATTGGTTTCATTCAGGGGGTTGCTATATCTTGGAGAAAACCTAAAGGTTATAATTGTAAGGATTATCACAGAAACTCATGGAAAAGGTATTGGAGATGGCAAATGTCAAATTCAAAAGTGAAGCTGATGATCTGGAACCAATATACATAAGAAATTCACATAAACCCTTTCAAAACATTGTGAAAAGCTCCCTGAAAAAAATGTTTAGCCTTTAGGGGATAGCTTAAGCAATTCTCTTATGGAACTGTTTTGTTCTGCCTTTCTGCATTATTTCATGTTAATGGAGCACACTTTTCAAAGTTCTCAAGTCCCAAAGTGATTTTCATTCTGTCTGTTGATAGGTGGATTATTGACTCAGGAGATATACTTGAAAGTAGTCATCACTGCTCAAAATGTCATTGTTCCAACACAGTCTTGCTATCTACTTCTCTATTTCCTCATATTGTTTATTACAAACTTACACATTCTCTTACTAACAAGTACATCTTGTTGGAAATAATCACATAACATTCTTGAGCTTTCCCGTAGCTTCAGGCCAACAATGGAAATCTTTGGAGGGAAAGGGAGGAGAGAAGGACAAGAGGAACACAGTGTTTGAAACTCCAAGGAAGTCATTTAGAATAATATAAATTACTTAATGATAATAACATCAGGTTTCTCAGTGGAAAACACTAATCATTGCTGCTAACCATCTTAATGTCTTTTTAAATAAAGGACCTCTGGGTTACTTTTAAAAAATGTGTCATATGCTGAGAACACACAGCATAGCTCAGAACAGAAATTAATTTTTATTATATTCTTTCCTTCTTTCTATTCCTCTCTCCCTTTACTCCCTCTCTCATTATTTCTCTTTCTTTCTTCCTTTGTTCATTCTTTCCTTCCTTCTTTCCTTCCTTTTTGCCTTCCTTCCTGCCTGTCTTCTTGCCTTCCTTCCTTTCTTTCTCTCCCCCTCTCTCCCTTCCTTCTTTCCTTCATCCCTTCCATTTCTTCTACACAATAATCTCTTGCAATACTACTGTCACTGTATTAGCAAATTGGCACACACTCAAAGACTGATTGGATATTTATGACACAATCCCTTATTTTTTTTTACTAGAATGATTGTAAGTCCAAATTATATCAGGCCCATGTAGTTACCTGATTTTGTGATTAACTATTCTGGTATTATAATACTAATCAAGGTCTCTTCTAGCTTGGTATCTGGTTAGCCCGCATTGGTATGAGCCTGTTATTTTTATTCAGTCATTTTTTGTTGTGTTGACTTTTCATAATTCTATTTGAGGTTTTCTTAGCAAACATACTGCAGTGGTTTGCCATTTCCTTCTCTAGCTCATTTTACAGATAAGATAACTGAGACAAATGAGTTAAATAATTTCAAAAAATCACTTATTAGCTAATAGTAAATAGTAGAAGTAAGCTAGTAGTAGAAGTAGTAAGCTAGTAGAAGTAATTTAAAATCTGAGCCAGATTTGAGTACAGGAAGATGTTTAGCACTCTGTCTACTGTATTACTTAGTTCCCTGTTGGGAACCATAGAGAAAACTTGACTGCTATCTTACTTTCCTTGGACCTTTTGGAATCCCCAGTCATCACTTCCTGCAATACCACTCCAACTCACTCCACTCCTAGACCCAAGACCTTCAATTGTTCCTGCATTGACCAAGGATGGAAAGGTTTAATGTATAGCAGTTTAATAACTGATGTTAACAGAAGTTAAATGAATTGCCTAAGGTCATACTAGTTAATACATTATCTAAAGCAAGATTTGAATTCATTTTCCTGACTCCAGACCCAGAATTCTATCCACCATACCACTTAGCTATCTCTGCTGATGTAGACCATTTTCTTTTATCCCCACAAATCCTTAAGCAAATCCCATTAAAGCATAGACATATTTTATCTATCTAAATTTATTATTTTCTGCTCAGCATAGTACTCTGTATGCAATAGATAGTTAATAAATATTTATTATATTGTAGATTTTAATTTAATCATGGTAACAGCCACTTATACTTTGGTTGTTTGTCATTCTATTTTTACTGCTACAAATATTTTGTTAAATGATTTTTATCTCATCTTGAGTTGAAAGAAAGCTCAGAGATTATTTAGTCCTAATGACTTGCCCAGAAATATCCAAGATTTGAATCCAGGTCTTGTGATTCTAAATGTGACACTTAGAATACTCTGCTATATCACCTTCTGTACTGTATAGATACCCTCTGAACCCATGAGGATTTTCTAAATCCTAGCTGGGAGTTAAAACTTTAATTATGTCACATATGAATAATTATTTTGGTTGTCTGTATTAAAAATATTCTAAGTACAGCTGTGCTGACAGATATTGCTGAGGATTCTATACTTTTCAGGAACGATATAACAATGGCAGATGTCTTCACAGGCATCACCTTCCATCTTCTGCCTGCTATAAAATGATAGTATAGAAAAGTAAGATAAGTAACCTCTTCTTTATATAGCAGCAGTGTTTGGGGGAGTGACTTTCTCCTTGGCAGTGGAGAGGGGAACTTAAAACTGTTTGATCCAACTTGTATAAAATTGAAATTTTGTGTTTTGCCCAATTCCTAATTCCATTGACTTAACTTCAATCCATGGGACTGCCCTCCCACCTTCAGCAGTCAATCATAGCAGACAGAGCAGGAGCCCTGGAGCTGGGGATATTGGATACAGTGAAGAAAAATACTATAAACTGTAAATCAAAGATGATGTCTAGTTTATGAGAATTTTGCCTGAAGACACATTTTGATTCAGAAAAGCCTCTTTGCTAAAGCATTTATTACTGATCCTAATTCCTCCTGCAAACTTAGTTAATACTCATGGATATCTTTTGCATACAGAATAGCACACATGCCGATTGAAGCGCTGTGTCTGCCTGCCTAATGCTGAACTGAGTGGTACAGACTACAAAGTGGGATGTACAACTTGAAATAAAATTAACATGGAAATATTACCTTCTGTGAACCTCCCTTGTTGTACTCTTGGCCTACCTTCTGCCCCCCACAAAACCTCAAACTGGGAAATTTCTAGGGAAATCCCCTCTGCTCCATGTTGTCTGAAAAGCAGGGCTAGAACTGATTGTTGAAATAGCCCAGAAGCTCTTGTTCCTTGCACACCAACCTTCTTAGTGCCAAGATTTATTCCATTTGTCTTTGTGAAGTTTTCTGCCTTGGTTTCACTTAAGCATCCAATTTCAGCCCCCCCCTCCCCCTCTATCAAAGCTTTAAAGTGATATTCTGCTTTTTTTCCATTTATATCCACTGAGAATACTGGCATATCAAATGGATCAATTTCTCTCTTTTGATTGTATTAAATAGAAAGATAGCTAATTAAATAGGTGGATAAAAAGGTAACTAACTATATAAACAGAGCTAACTAGATAGACAGATAGAAAGATCGCTACTACACAGACAGAAAAATAGCTAGCTAACTGGACAGATAGAAAAATAGCTAGCACAATTAATTAGATAAGCACATTCATATATTGTGTTAGTTGTGTTATCTCACTTGATTCTTATCAAGAACTGGATATTGTTAAGAGGAGAAGGAAACTGAAGAAACTGAGCCTTTTAGGCTAAAGGATTTGCTCAGGGTCATAGAACTAATAAAAGGAAATCAGAGGAGAATTTGAGTTTAGATCTTGCTGATTTTCATCATTACACTAAGAATGAAAGGGAAAGAGAAAGAGGAAGGAAATTAAAAAGAGAAGAAAGGAGATAATGAAGGGATGGGAGAAAGAAGAAGGTAGGTAAGAAAGTAAATAGGTAAAAAGGTAGGTAGATATGAAGAAAGGAAGAGAATGAGGGAAGTAAGGAATATAGGTAGGTAGGAAGGAAGGAAGGAAGGAAGGAAGGAAGGAAGGAAGGAAGGAAGGAAGGAAGGAAGGAAGGAAGGAAGGAAGATGAAGAGAGAAGTAGTGTATGAAAAGTGGGAAAGGGAATGAAGGAGAATGGGAGACAAGAGGGGAGGTAGAATAGGAGGAAGAAAGAGAGGGACATAATAAAAGAGAAGAAGGGAGGGAGGACAAAAGGGAGGGAGGACAAAAGTGAGGAAAGGAGGGAGAAAAGAAAGAGAAAAGGAGAGAGGGAGGGATGAGGAGAGAGAGAGAGAGAGAGAGAGAGAGAGAGAGAGAGAGAGAGAGAGAGAGAGAGAGAGAGAGAGAGAGAGAGAGAGAGAGAGAGAAGGGAGGGAAGGAAGGAGAAAGGGAGGAAGGAGATGACAAAGGAAGAAAAGAAAAAAATAAAATAGTTTTATTTTGCTGATCAGATCTTTAGTGTAGGAAACTCCTGCCTATGCAGGTTGCTAGTTTTTCTGCCACCTGTATTTATAGAGAATTTCCTAAAACATTGAGAGGTTAAGTGACTTACTTGCCCTGGTTCAAAGATATTGGATCTTAGAGACAGCAATTAAACCTAGGTTTTCCTGACCCAGAGGCCAGCTCCTTATTTCATACTATATTCTGACTTTTCATAACAATAGCTGATATTTATATAGTGCTATGAGTTTTACAAAGTACTTTATATATATATATATGTATATATATATATATATATATATACATATATATATATATGTATATATCTTATCTCATTTGATCCGTAACAACCATTTTATGAAAAAGGTAGCCTTATTTAACAAATGAAAAAAAAAAAAACCACACACACACAAAGATGAGCAGAGAAGTTCTATAGTTTGCTCATGTTGTCTCAATGAATAAGCATTGGGACTATGATATAGACTCCAGCAAGCATAATTTCTATATGGTCACAAAGGATTAAGCATCCTTTATCTGAATATCTGAATCTTCTTCAGGCAATATCTGAAATATCCTTATCTGATAAGCACTCAAAATTAAGTAGTTCATTTTATATGATGTGTGTGTGTGTATATGCAAATTTACACAATGTCAAGAGAACTAGAAGAAGGCTCTCAGTACATTGGATGAACCCCATGGAGGACTTGTAGGAAGAAATGAAAAAGATAAGCCTGCATGAAGGGATCATAGTCTGAACTAATAGAGTGTCATTATTAAGGAGGTCACAGATCCATTAAAGCATTGTTATATATTGCTATTATCCCAACCACAGTATCCTATGTAAAAGACCTTCTCATCATTTTTTAGATAAAAACAAAACAAAACCTTGAGACCAGAGAATTTAAGTGATTTGATGACTTGACCATGGTCACTCAGGTCTAATTAAGGGACCACACCTTCATGTTCTGTATCACAAGTGCCTAGCAGCCATTTATTGGGAATGATTTTAACCCCACTGATATATGAGGCCTAAAAAGAGGGCTATGGCCTACATTGTAGGTGGGTGAGGTGCTGGGAGACATTGAACCAGACAGAGCTGCCATTATCATAGCTATAGAGAATCTTCTATGGTGACTAGTCACCAGGTGGCTAATGCAGGGGGAAAAGCTATTCTCAGCCTAAAGCAAGCATAGCTATCCCCCAGTCATAGCAGCAGCTGCTCTGGCCTGGTGTGTCTCCAGTGGAGAATACCATGAAGGGCATGAAAAATTCCATCTCCCCTACTGCGTCAAGGAGGGTATTCACAAAATGGCAACAGAGGGCATTGAAGGAGAAATGAGCTATTACCCCCTCCCAGGTGTGACTGTAAAAAGCTTAAGTTTGAAATAGCTTAAACTAACAGAGAGAAATGATGATATCAGGCATCACACAGTGGATGTATATGTACCCATATATGCATGTGGGCATGGTGGTAGCAGCAGTAATATTTTTAGGAGAAGCCAATTTTCTTTTTGGTGATAAAATTACACATTGCAGGTAACTCCTTAATCTAGTTAGCTATAACCTCTGACCCTGCTTTAGGGCACTCAGTATTGCGTATACCTCTTTTCCTTTAGTGTACATCAATGCCCCACTTGGCAAGTTTTACAAAGCTGTGTGTTAGCGTGACCTAGATACAGACATCAAGGTAGAATCATAAAATACAAAAGCTGTGCTAGACATCTTTCCTAAGATTCTATATTGCACAAGAAGACTCTGTTCCCTGAAATCCCATTATTTGGATCATAATCCATATGTCTTGGATATTGAATTTAAAGCTGGAAGAGACTTTAAAGATTTTCTGTTAACATTCTTGTCTTACAGAAGTTGAGGATCAGAGATATGAAATTACTTTTCCAGAGTCACACAGACATATAAGAACATTTTTATTACACCTGATATTTGTGTTGTATCATATGATTCTCATATAATCCATATGAATTAGGTATTATTATGATTCCCATTTTGCAGATGAGAAAACTGAGGATGAGAGGACAAATGATTTGCACTGGGTCACAAAGCCAAAAACTAGTAGTAGGTGAATTTTAACTTAGGTCTTGCTGACAAGTCTAGCATTTTCTCTAATGTACCACTAGATAGATATTTAGACAGACAGATAGATGATTAGAGATAGAGGTAAATGACAGATATTTTGATAGATGAATAGAGATAAAAAGATGGCTAAAGAGATGATTAGAGATAGAGAACTAGAAGCAGATGATAGATAATATATCAATAAATATGGATAGAAAGATTTAGAGATGATTAGAGTTGACAAATCTAGAGATAGATGAATAGATAGATAGATAGATAGATAGATAGATAGATGGATAGATAGATAGACGGCCAGACAACAAGATGGATCAATAGATGGATGGATGGATACAACTACAGACAGGTAGATAGTAGGTAGGTAAATGGATGAATGGAGAGACAGACAGATAGCTGAATGGATAGATAAAACTATCAATAGAAAGAGAGAGAGAGAGAGAGAGAGAGAGAGAAGAGAGAGAGAGAGAGAGAGAGAGAGAGAGAGAGAGAGAGAGAGAGAGAGAGAAAGAGAGAGAGAGAGAGAATAATTCCATGACTTCAAATCCAATTATTCTTTATTATATATCATGTTCAATATTATATGCCTCTGCTATATAAACAAACTCCATAGAAAGAAGCATGATAGGTAATATTTATTAAGTTCTTAAGCTTATATAAAAGGCTTTTTTTCCCCTTAAGTTTTTTCCTGTTTGATCCTCACAATAACTCTGTGAGTTAGTTGCTATTATTATCTTTGTTTTATTAATGAGGAAACTGAGAATCAAGAAGACCATTAGGTGGTGCTGTGGATAGTCAGGTAGATCTGCATTCAAATCCAGGCTCAGACACAAACTTGCTGTGTCCTCTCTATGCTCTTTTCCTCATTTGTAAATATGGGAATAATAATATTGCCTACATGATAATAACAGTACCTATCTCCCAAGGTTGTTGTAAGGACAAAGTGAGAGACATTTATAAAACATTTCACAAATCTTAAAGTGTTATTTTTAAATGAGTCTTTGCAAACCTAAGTCAAGAACTTCAAATATCATTTTGTCTCCACAAACAGTAGAGTCATAGAAAGTTTAAGGAATTATCCAAAATAAGCGTTTTTCTTATGTATGTATGGAGGAAACTGGGTTTAAGTGACTTTCCCAGGATCAGCCAGCTATTAAGTATTAAATATCTGAGGCCAGATTTGAACTGAAGTCTTCCTGACTTTAGGGCCAGTGCTCTATTTACTGTGCTATCCAATTGCCCCAATATCAAGAGCTCTTATCCTTCTAAATGTATGTCATTTCCCCTTTGGCAGACTGGTGAAACCTATGAATCCCTTCTCAGAGCAATGCATAATAATAAATGCATAGAGTTATAAGTAAGCCAATTACATTCAAGCAATTATCAATCTATATCTATCTATATTAACATGTTTATAAGTTAAGAAACCTGGAGTAGAGCAATGTTGCTTCAATTTTTTTTTGATCATGGTTTACAGTAAAAAAAAAATTGTATATGAATTTTCAATATATGTATATGTATTTTTAATTGAACTAATAATAATGTACATTAACAATTTACACAAAATGGAAGAAATTAAACAAAGGGATAAAATAAAGATGAAATAATTTTTTTTATCCTGGAGTCAAAAGAGTGCCTCTGGGGTTGTTACGTAGAGTGGTGACAAAGTTAGTTCTGCATTTTAGGAAAATTGCTTTGATAGCTATATGGAGGACAGATTAGAGAAGGAAGAAATTTGATGAAGAAGGGAAGCAGAGAAGGAGACTCTTACACTGATCTAGACAATGAGATGAGGGCCTGAGTGGAGTAGGTGATTTTGTGAGTGAAGAGTAAAAGGACAGATGCAAGAATTGTTGTAAAGGAAGAAATGGAGACACTTGGAAGTTGGTTGAAGGTGTGGTTTGAAGGATAATAAAGTGTAAATATAATACTGAAAAAGATGTGAAGAAGATGTAGGTAATTGTAAACATGGTAGAAGCTGGACAAAGTGTGTGTGTTGATACTCTTCACAGAAATATTGATATTCAGAAAAGAAGAAGTTCAGATTCTCAAAGACCAATCATATTATTCATAAATTATGAACCAATTTCTTCTGAAGAACTCTGAGTTGTGGTTAATGTTTTTCAATTTGTCCTGAACAGTGATTAAGAAGGAAGAATAATAAAAAAAATTGCTACTGAATCAATGAGTTTCAATTTCATTCAGATAAGTGCCTTTGGAATACCCAGAACAAACTGTTCTCTCAATAACTATTTCTAAAGAACTAAATGCAAACTGAAAGAAATGTGGTCTATATTGTGGAGCTTCAGTCTGTTAGGGACACAGAATATTTGGTAAGTACCCGAGGACCTATTCTATTGATGGCCCTTATCTTATGATTTATCTAATAGAAGAGAGAGACCCCAGTATATGTAGATTAGAAGAAAAGCCTTGAGTGAATATTGATGGCTATTACACTTAGATGAATAGTGTAATTTAGGAAACGACCATTTGTCTGGGAAAGTTAAGCATTAAGTAAAAAATTTGTTCTCAAACAAATTTAATGTCACCTTTATTTTGTTTTTTTAATTTCTTAAAACATGAATTTTATTTTTATTATGTATTTATTCATGTTATTTAATTAATCTTATTTATTTATTTTTCTTATTTTATTGAGTGAATTATAGCTATCTGAGGCTTTAATTTTTAGGGCACTTTCTCATTCAATAGTCAAGGTCCTGAGAACAAGCTCAATATATATCCAGTCATCCATGGGATGGATTAGATTATTCCCTTTTACCTTCTCCAACTTTCCCCCCCTACTTTGTAGAATGGAACAGGAATGGGCACTGTGATTTCATTTTTATAAAAACCTCCCAGATTTAGAAACTCTCTTATTCCCTAAAAACTACAGAATTAAAATTAAAATTTATTCCAGTGGGTTCTAGCAAAAGAATCTAATTGTTAGGAACATATACATTTTGAAGTTGAAAGGTAGGGAATTTAGGAGAGATATGTATTCATATGTGCACTCAATATGTATGTATACACATTTACATATACATAGGTATGACCCTGTGTGTACATTAATGAGATTATTTGGCATAGAGTCTAAGACTGGGAGTTAGAAAGACCAAAAGTCAAATTCTGCCTCTGACACATATAAACTATGTAAGTAATGGCAAATCATTCAATCTTCCAATATACCAGGTATTTCTCTCTGGCTATAAGATCTGAATTGGTGGAGGGATTTCCTACATTAATCATAGTTGCAGATAAAATTATATAAATAACAGATAAGTATATGGATAAATATATATACATATATATATGTGTGTGTGTATATATATATATATATATATATATATATATATATATATATATATATATACATATACACCCACACATGGCTACACATTGATTTCTCCCTTACCTATATTTTCTTAGAACTAATACAAATAATATTGTACCATCATACTTTATTCATATATTACCTTGAAATCATATTCTATTTGCTTCCTCTGTTGTTGCTGTTTCTCTGTTACATGATTGTATTAACAAATATCTTCTACAATATTTTGTACAGTGCTTTGCAATGGGTATTCTGTGGTTCTCAAAATATTCTCTAAGGACCCCTAAGAGTTGCTGAGATCCTTGTAGGTGGTCCATAGTATTAAAACTATTTTCATAATAATACTTAAACATTTTCATTTTAAGTAAGGTAAATATCAATAAATGATATAACCCAAATAAACATTTTTTTAAACTGGGGAATTCCTCAATAATTTGTAAAAGTGTAAAGGAATCTTGAGACCCAAAATTTTGACAATGGTTGCCCTCTGTAATATTCAGTTTTTGTGTGTCTTTTGTTCTCTAAGAGGATCATAACATCAGGGAGGTGATGCCATGAGATGAAAGTGAATTAGATTTAAGTGATGGAAGATTGTGAAAGGTCACCTGCCTTATTTTTCTCTCCAGAGCCATCTGGTCAAATGGCCAGATATAGATCAGGATGATGAGAGATGGCTCTGGATGAAATGGGAGACCTTGGCCTTTTTAAGTTAAGGTCTTCAAGAAATCTCAATTCAATCTCAATTCAGGGCCCATAATTTAACAATAAGACAATGGGTTCACTCACACTTGGGAAGATACAACACCATCAACTATCTCAAGCTGAAAAGACCATCGTTCAAATGCTGATATTCTCCCAGGAAATAAGGCCATGAATCATGGAGAAATTAAATTGCTAAATTGGAAAGATACATCATGATCTAAATATCTAGTAATGGAAAAATGGTTTATTTAACCATGCATTATAAGAGGCACCATATTATCATGAGAAAAGTTCTGGATTGAGAGTCAAAGACCTAGATTCAAATCCCAATTTAGCCTCTTATTACTTGTATGACCTTGTTTCATTTCACTTCCATGGGTCTCAGTTGGCTCCTTATCTATAAAATGTGGGAGTTGGAATAAATGACCTCTGTAGTGTCTCCCAGCTCTTAATCTATGCTCCTATGATCTTGAACAGATATGTGGTACATGCTAATATGATTAGTTAGATCAATGCCTAACAGCCACTTCATTTTGTACTCAGTACACCCAGCTTCAGACTAAAGTGCTCATTCAGGTGAGTGAATGTTCTCTTCCAGCACACCATTTCATAAACTGACCCTTCTCTTGAGAACATGGTCTCCCATGCCTTTAGAAGGTACTGTTCACTTCACACCAGAAATCAGCTTATTCCCAGACATTTTCTCAAAAAGTCCAGTTTAATTCAAACATTAATGGTCATTTGTAGTCAGTGAATCTGAAGGAAGATCATGATTGGGACACCCCCCCCTCCCATACACACACACACAGTTGGTCTTTGATTTTCACAATGTATTAATGACTCACACATACTAATCAACACAAGAATTGTTCATTTGAGCTAAAACAAAACATAATTGATTAGATTTCTGGTTCACAAAATTACAGAATCCCAAAGTTTCAGAGTTGCAAAGGACCTCAGTGGCCAATTATCCCTATTCACATTTGAAAAAGAATTCCCCTTGCCATCTATGCAAGTGAGTATCTCATTAAGTCTCTGCTGAAATCCCTCTAGTAACAGCAATTCATTGCCTCCCAAGGCAGTGCTTCCCACTTTGAGATAGGTCTAATGATGAGAATGTTTTTTTCTCTTGACATCATCCTAAATTTGCCTTCAAGTTGGATAGATCTCCTGAAAGCCTAAACTCTCGCCCTCTTGGACAACTATCAATTCTAAAGACAGATTGGTGAAGTCATAAGCTTGTGGGAAGCAATTGGCCTTTCTTTCAGACACTTAGTTATGGAGTTTCTGAGTTTATCAGTTACAGTTAACCTCAATTTCAGAAGGGAGTCTTGCTATTCCTGTAGGGAAAGCATATCACCAGTATGAAGTTATTACAAGTAGCTACCTGCCTGTCTTCTATCCCAGCCCTTAATATATAAAAAATGTAAATATGTGACATCTCATAATATTTTCATATTGGGTAACTACAGAGAATATTTTGGCACGGGTGCTTAATCTAAAATGTTCAATTTTAATCAGTTTGAACTATGGTCTGTCTTTCTGTGAACTGAAAGCCACCAATCAATTTTCCTTTATCTTTTTTTCTGTTTTTCTTACCCAAGGCAATGCCTTTTGTAAAAGGGTATTTATTTTTAATGGATTTTTTAATGAATTTTTCAGTCAAGCTATTAATAATGCCATTAATTATAGGCAGCTTGTATTAAAGTGCATGCTGGCCTCTTAATCCTGACCCCCAGCTATTGGCTTGCAGCTAATCCAGCCTGGTGCTTGGCAGAGAAGGGCAGGCCTCGGCCAACGGCTGCTAGGAAACAGGCTAGGAAAGGCAGAACTAGGGGATAAGAAGGAAGAGGTAGGAGGGGGAAGAATAGAAGGTTTAGTCTCTCCTTAGCCAGAGGGGCTGAAGTTTAAAGCCAGATGATGCGCTAGTGTGGTGTGATAATCCCGGGGATGCCATGCAAGCATTTAGGAAGAACTTCCCCAGTGGAAGGGTTTTGCTCTGCCTTCAAGGCCTGATCTGCTTGATAACCCCACAGGAACATAGGCTTTCTTACCTAGGGCGGTTATGTGAGACTGGAGCTCTGCTACAATCTGCTTAAAAGATCGACCAAACAGAAGCCCCTGACACATAATGGATTCCAATCCCTATCTGCTTTCTCTCTCTCAGCCTAGCTATCCTGGATTCTGAAAGTAGTTAATTACCAACTGGAAAAATGATTAAATGATCCAGAATTTCCATTCTTTAATGAGAATGCCATTGTTTTAAGAGCTCAGAAGCTTTGGGTTTTGTATTTGGTTTTATTTTGTTTTGTGTTAAATATTGACAGGAATTAAAAGGACATTTTTGGTTGAACTGAAGAATTCCAGAGTCCCTAGGTGTTGGTGTGAGTATAGTAGGGATAGTTTCTTTGCTCATCAACTAAGAACACTAAGCCAGATAGAGAGGAAAAATGTTTCAAGGGCTCACTGGAGGACAAGCTGAAAGAATGAAGCAATCACAGGGACACCTGATTAGTAATAGCAACAGACAGCCCAGCAGTTCACTCAATTTGAATAAAAACTTTATGGCTTATGACCACAAGGCAAACAGGAAGCTAAACTTCTAGTCAAGAAGTTTATGTACAACTCAACTTGTTTCCCAAAGGGCAGAAGGTATCACTTGGTATTATGGCAGAGATTATTATTTTTAATAATATATTAATTATAATAAACTACTGTTAGTGGAATAATCTTTGAACATACAAGGTAGGGCTATGTCTGGCTCAGAGGATAGTCTTCTGCCTAAATATTTCTAGTTAAACTTTTGAAGAATTTAATTTATTTTAAAAATTGCAATCTAAGGTGGTGGTTGTTCATAGGCATTTACAATGTGTTAATTTCTTTAAAATTTAACACATTTATATTTAATTTGGAAACAAAAAAATTACACACAGATATAAAAATATCTCATGAGAAGATTGTGTGGTTGAAGTAGATGACAGAAAGTTTGAGTAAATTCATGAATCCATGATTCCATGTTTCCCTTTATTTTCTTTCCTTAAAAAGTTAGACAAAAATTCTATCTCCCTGTGTGCTTTCCATGAATTCCAAAAGGGTAAATAAAAATATCTGAAAAAAGAGGTTACTCATTGCACATCCACACATACACACACAAAACTCCATAGCAATTGACAGGGTATTTTATATCTGGGTAGCATGAAACAGTAAGTAATAGAATCAAAATCCAAAAAAGATTTTGATAGAATTAGAGTTCTGAACTGAATGTAATAAACCGATTTTCTGTAAAGAAAAATATAAAGACCTGCGGTTGAGTATAAAAAACAAAAAACCCTTTTAAAATTAAGGATTGTTGAGGCATGGTCAGACAGAAGCTATTCTGAAAGGGATCTGGGGATTTTAGTGAACAGTGAGCTCAAAGGTGAGACAATCTGTGACATAGGGCTTTAATTAAAAAAGGTTGTGGGATCTTAGAGAGATATAACTTTCAGAACTAGGAAGGCAACAGTGTTCACAGTCCTTAAGTGTAGTATTGTGCTCAATTCTGAATGCTGTAGTTTAAAAAGAACATTGATAAATTGGTGATTGTCCAAAAGTAATCAGAATGGGTGAAGGGTTTTGAGTCCCTTTCATACAAAAAGAACTGGGCACAGTTATATGGGCACATTTAGCTTAGATAAATGATGACTCAAGGAAGACATGATATTCAAGGCTTGGAGAGCTATCAAAGGTAAGGAAATTAAACTTATTATTTTTGTCTCCAAAGAGGATCAGCAGAAGCAATACATGGGAGTTGCAAGGGACTAATTTAATCTCAATGCTGGGGAAAAAACAAACCAATGAATGAAAAATAAAAACAAAACAAAAGAAAAACAAAAATGCTAACCTCCCCAAATAATAACCAGAACAAAATAACAACATGTAGAATAGTGTTTTTGAGAGATGGTGAGTTGCTGCTCCTTGTGGATCTTCAGGTAGAGACAAGATGATGGCCACCTTTGTGGTACATAGTATAAAGAGAATATTGGCAATAAAAGATCACATTGAGTTTATTGTTTGTTAAAAAGAAAAGCATTTGTTTAGAAAGAATAAGCTGTCACCTTATACACTCTTGCATAGCAGGATATTTCCAATCCACAAATAAAGATTATTTAGAAGTCTTTGGTAGACATAATGACAGAAATAATAAATATCATTGAAGTATAAAACAGAGAGATGTATGCTGGCCAAAGTTATTAGCCATTGTGATGGGAAAGAGTGCAGAGTCCAATTTGAGGAAGGATTTCTTGTGACATTGTGCTGAATGTATCAAGCCTCAGGACATTGTAGAAATTTCTGGAAATGCTCCATAATCACTCAAAGGAGTATGACCTGTCTGTGGAGGAAAGAAAGAGTGGAAGAAGAATGTTTATTGCACAGATTTTAAAAAATGCATTTGGTTGAATATTTTCTAGAACTTATCCAATGGTTTTTATATTTAGGACAGACAATACAAATGGACAATGAGCTGGGCTAGAAAGAAATTGCTTGAAGAAATTGCAAAGGTTTTTTTAGTGACCTCAAGTTTTTTGTAAAATCAAAAGTTCATCTTTTTAATACTATTTTTTTTATCTGTGCTGCTCTAGGATAACTTGGAGAATGAATGGGAGAAGGGAGATGCTTTAATAGGGAATCTAGTTAGGACTCTATTATAATAGTTCACTAGAAAAGTGTTGAGAGCTTAACATTCAAGTTGAGAATCCACAGATGAAAAAGAGATAACAATAGAATTTCCAAGATTTGTCAAATAATTAAATATATGGGGTGAGAACTGGTAAATGGTCAAAGTATATTAACAGATGATTTTCAGATGAAATTAAAGCCATCTATAGTCATAAGAAAAAATGCTATAAATCATTGATTAAAGAAAGACAAATTAAAACAATTCTCAGGTACCACTTCACATTTCTCAGTTTGTCAAAGATGACAGAAAAAAAAATAATGATAAATGTTGAAGAGAATGTGGGAAAATTGGGACACTAATGCATTGTTGGTAGCATTGTGAAATGATCCAACCATTCTGGAGAGCAATCTCAGCTGTTCCCAAAGGGCTATAAAACTGTGCATACCCTTTGACCCAGCAGTGCCACTACATAAAAAAGGAAAAAAAGACCCACAAATACAAAAATGTTTGTAGAAGCTCTTTTTGAGGTAACAAAGAATTGGAAAACGAGCAGATGCCCATCAATTAGGGAATGGCTGAATAAGTTGTGGTATATGAAATTATGGAATATTATTGTCCTATAAAAATGAAGAACTAACTGATTTTAGAAAGGCCTGGAAAAATTTATACAAACTGATGCTGAGTGAAAAAAGCAGAACCAGAAATAAATTGTGTAAACAACAGCAAGAATTTGTAATGATCCACTATGAAAGACTATGAAAGTTCTTCTCAGCGGTTCAGTGATTCAAAGCAATCCCAATAGACTCTGGATAAAAAATGCAATCTGCATTCAGAAAAATCAATATAAATCAATACATGCTATATTCACTTTTTTCTGCTTCCCCCCCCTCTCCTATGGGGTTTTCCCCTTTGTTCTAATTTTTCTCTCCCAATATGATTCATTAAGCAATGTGTATTAAAAATAAATAATTTCTTTAAAATATATATGGGGTGAGGAAGAGAATGAATGAGGCAGGATAGAAACAAGGTTTTTAACTAGGATGGCTAAAAAGATAGAGAGGGATTTATTTTGGATCAAAAAATGAGCTGTATTTTGGACATGTTGAGCTTGAATTACCATTCAAAATACTGATAAGCAAAGGACTAAACTCAGGAAATAGAATAGTGCTAGTTATATAAATCTAGGAATTACTTATAAGGAGATAATAATAGCAATCACAAGAACTGATAAAATCCACAGAGAGAAGGAGAAGAAAGGGAGGGAGAAGAAGAAGAGGAGAGGAGAGAAGAAACAGAGACAGAAATATAGACAAAAAACAGAGAGATAGAGACACAGGGAGACAGAAAGAAAAAAGAGAGCTAAAGAGAGAAACAGAGACAGAGAAGAACAGAGAAAGACAGAGACAGAGACAAAGACTCACAGAGAGACAGTCAGAAACAGAGAAAGAGAGAGACGGAGAGTCACAGAGATAGAAGAGACAGACACACAGAGAGAAAAGAGTGCAGAGGAAGAGAAAGAAACAGAGAGACAGAGACACACAGAGACAAAAACAGAGTCACAGGAAAATAAATACAAAAAGAGTGACAGAGAAAGATAGAGAGACAGAGAGAGTCAGAAAAACAGAAAGAGAAAGGAAAAACAGAGAGACAGAAAAAGAGTCAGAAATAAAGAGAGACAGAGACAAAGCAATGGAGAGATATAGGAGAGAGACAGAGACAGAGACAGAGAAGCAGAAATAGAGTAAAAGACAGAGACAGAAATGTATATATCTTTATATGTGTGTGTGTATACACACACAGACACACAGACACACACACGCACAGAAAAACAGAGAGATAGAAATAGAGAAGGTGTAGCCTAGAGCAATGAGTATATCTAGGCTATGAGTATATCTACCCATGTTGGGGTGGGTGGTATGTGCATGATAATTCAGCAAAGAAGACTGAGAAAGAGCAATCATATAGGTAGAAAAAGAACCAAGCGAAAAAGGAATCAAAGAAATCAAGCACAAGAAAAAAGAGAGGAGGTAATAGTTAATCTTGTCATATGCTACAGAGATGTCACAAAGGATAAAGATTGATGGAGACAAGCATCTGATTTGTCAGGTAAGAGATCATTGAAAAATGGAGAGAGCAGTTTTTGAGTGATGAGATCAGAAGTGAGATTGCAAGGAGTTTCAGCTTCTTTTACATTGAAGCAGATGTTAGTTCAAGTTAAGAAAAAAAAAGGTCTCTGTTCAAAGATGAGATGCCCTGCCTCTCAAGGTGTTGGATTCTCCTTCACTGGAGTTTTACTGTGTGTCAAGCATTGTACTAAGTTCTGAGATTTAAGTACAAATAAGGATATAATTGTTAAATCTAGTATGAACATTTATATCTCAGAGTTAATAATACAGATTAAAAATGCATATATCTTTTCTTCCTTCCTTCCTTCCTTCCTTCCTTCCTTCCTTCCTTCCTTCCTTCCTTCCTTCCTTCCTTCCTTCCTTCCTTCCTTCCTTCCTTCCTTCCTTCCTTCCTTCCTTCCTTCCTTCCTTCCTTTTTTCTTCCTTCTTCCTTCCTTTCCCCTCTCCATTCTGAGAGCCAATCATTAAACATTTACCAGCATACTCCTATATAGATGGGACTTTGAAGATTATCTAGTCTAATGTACTCATTGTGTAGATGGGTAAAGTGAGAGCCTAAAATTTGTCCAAGTTCACAAAGATAGTAAGTGGCAGAGCTAAGATTCAAACATAGATCTTCTAAAAGTTCCAGTACTCTTTATAATGGGTCACACTGTCCAGTATAAGGATTTGGGGACTGCAAACTGAAGTAAACAGAGGTTATGACTTGCCTAAGGTTATCCAGTTATTGTATCAAAGGCTGATTTTCAAACTCAGATCTCCTCTGTTTCTGTCTCTGTCTCTTTGTCTGTCTCTGTCTATCTCTATCTATCTCTTTCTTTCTGTCTCTCCCTCTTCTTCTCTTATTCCCATCACCTCCCTTTCTTTCCATATACACATATATCCCTGCAAAAGAAAGCATCTCTTATTTTTATCAGGATTATGAATATTATAAAATCCATATACACACATATATTTTAAAAATTATATTACTAGATTAAGAAGGTACATATTAAAAAACAATAATGAAAGGAAAGGAGATTTGGAGCAATGGTATAATGTGATTAGTTACCACTAAGTTCAACACTTAGTATTGCTCAAAATAAAATTCAGTTAGCATGTAGTAAAAGAAACAGGAAGGTTTAAAGTTCATTTCAAAGTTTTGAATTAAGATTAGGGGCTGAAAAGAGGACTAAGGTACAGAAAGCTTTTTGCTTATTCTTCCCATGTAGTATTTATTTTGGGATAAATAGAAGACTTAGAGAGTCTAATGTTTCTGTTCACAAAGACTATATTCAGTTAATTGGGGGAAATGTTTCCACACATATTCTATGTATGTCCATCACTGTCCCTAATTTGCTCCACTTTAATTTTAATCTCCTCTCTTTATAAAGTTTTAATAGGCTTTATACAAAGAATCCTTTGCAATTTCCAAGAAACTATTTTTTCTCTCTCAGTGAAGTTTTTGTCAAAGATTAGTATACATCCTGCCAATGAAACAATTAGATTTAATGTGTCTTTGTTTTTTTTATCATATTTATAGTCTTGTTTTATATTATTTATGAATAATATATATTCTGTATTGGCTATTAGATTTTAATTTTAGAATTTTATTAATTTTAGTCAGCTGTTATCTGCTTTTTCACGCTGCTCTCCTGACATATATGAGAACACAAAAACCCCAAAGCATATTATAAACATGTATAGTCAATTAAAATATATTTCTGCATTTGCTTTACTTGTTCAGTCATTTTTCAGTCATATCTGACTCTTTGTAACCCTATTTGGGGTTTTCTTGCAAAAATATTTGACATTTCCTTCTCCAGCTCATTTTACAGATGAAGAATTGAGGCAAACAGGATTAAAGGATTTGTCCAGTATCATAGAGCTAGTATCTTAGGCTGAATTTGAACAGAGGGAGATGAGTCTTCTTGGTTCCAAGCTCAGTATTCCCAGTAGCAAGCTGCCCTATTTCTACATTGGCCATGTCTAAAACATTTCTATTTCATTCTGCATTTGAGGATTTCTTCTCTCTATGAACAGGTGGAAAACATGTTTCATCATTAGTCTTCTGGTACCTAGTTGATCATTATGCTAAGAGAATTTTGCCTAATAGGATATCATCACATTTATATACCATATACATGTGCTCATATATTCCTCAATATAGCGATACTCTTTTACATTATTTTTCCCTTCTCAGAAAGAGTTATAATTATTTTTGTATATATTTATATTATTATTATTATTATTATTATTATTATTATTTTGTTTAGGACTACTCCCTTAATTTACCCTTTCTCTAATTGTTCCTCCCCATTCCCTTCTTGTCTTTTTTTTCTTAATTCACTGTCTAGTAAAAGGTATTTTTATACCTAGCTCTATATATGTTCATTTTCCTCTCTCTTAATCATTTGAAATGAAAGTAATGTTAGATTACTAGATATTCCCTTTATCTACATGTTCTTTATTTATATAGAGGTCTACTTGTTTATCCTAATTATGTGAAATAATTTCCCTTAACTTTCCTTTTTCTCTCCCCACTTTACTATATTGTTTTTCCTTTCTTTTTTTCCCCTTATTTCTCAAGATCAAGATAACAAACTGATTCACAGACTATATATACAGCTGATTTCCCTCTATGAACTCAGATGATGATAAGGCTTACAGAGAACATGTATATCATGTCTCCATATTAGAATGTAAGCAGTATATCATGTTTAGCTCTTAATAATTGTTCATTCATGTTTATTTTTTTATATTTCTTTTCACTTCTGTGTCTAAAGTTCAAAGTTTCTCCACAATTCTGATCTTTTCATCAGGAATGTTTGGAAGCCCTCTGTTTCTTTAAAAATTCATTTTCCCCTTGTAGAATTATACTTGGTTTTTCTGAGTTATTTTTGGCTGGAAGCTCACATCATTTGCCTTCTGGAATATAATATCCAAGCACTTCATTTCTTTAGAATGGTGACTGATAAATCATACATGATCCCAACCGTGGCTCCTTGGTACTTGAATTCTTTCTTTGCAGCTTCTTATAGCATTTTTCTTTGACTGAGAAGCTTCAGGCTTTGACTAAGATATTCCTGGGAGTTTTCATTTGGGGGTTTCTATCTGGAGGTGGCTGGTGAATTTTTTCTATTTCTATTTTGCTCTCTGGTTCCAAAAGAGCTGGGCATTTTAAAAAAGATTTCTTAAAAGAGAATGTTTAGTTTTGTTTTTTTTTTTTTTTTGTTTGTTTGTTTTGTTTTTTGTTTTGTTTTGTTTTGTTTTTATCACAGCTTGCATATAGTTTGATGAGGATTTTAAAATAAGTTCTCCTAATTTTTCAATTTAGTTTTTTTAATTATGAGATACTTTATATTTTCTTTAATTTTTTTCAGCCTTTTGGCTTTGCTTTAATATTGTTTTGTTTTGGTTTTGCTTCATGGAATTGTTTGCTTCTTTCTTTGATTGATTTTCGTTTTTAGTAAGTTTCTTGCTTGGGTGATGTTTTATACCTCTTTAGTCAACTGTTAATTTCCTTTCCAATTCTTTCTTCCACAGCCCTCATTACTTTTCTATGTTTTCTCTGATTTATAAAAAAATATTTTAACTCTTTAAAGCAATTTTGTTCTCCAAAAGATAAAAGAACTCTTGTTTTATCTCTGCCAGAAATCCTACCTGAGTTTTTGTCCAAGTTGTGTTTTTCTCTCAGACATTGTTTATAAATGTTTTACAATCAATCTCTTCATTTGTGTGTGTATCTTGGGGAAGTCTGCCATTATAAAATTTAGGAATTCTTTGTTTGCTTGATTGTTCTTTCAGCCTCCTTATTTTTGAATATTGTTAGGTCTGGGTCCTACCACACTTCTGGAGAGAAAGTCTGGGTTACTTCTGTTGATGCTTACTTGGTGTACTTATATTGTACCATTTTAGGATTTCAGAGACAGATTTGTGACATATATACTTTCAGGGTTCCCAAAGTCATCTGAATCATATTAAAGTCTGGTTGCTGTTTAATGTAGCCTGAGTTCTTTGAGTTTCTGACTGGGTTTCTAACAGAGCAATAATAAAATATTTGCAGAATCTCTATTAATCAACTGGAAAGCTTTATCAGTTTTACGAGTGACAGAAGTATAGGCTCCTTTTTGGCCTACAATTTTTTCCTTGGTTATTCTGCAGATTGAGTTAGCTATTGTGAATTAGAAACTGCTCCATTTCTGTGTCTGAGCTATGACACTGCTGCTACTGTTGCCAATAGCTTTTTAAACTTCCTTCCATACTTTCTTATGCCACTCAGGGTTTTCTATGCTGGAATACTATGTCTTTTGCTAATTTCCCTTCTCTGTCTACCTTGAATATGTGATTCAGAATTGGGTAGTAGGCCATGGATTCTGAAGCATTTACAAACTGCATCCTCTTGGTTGTCCCTATTAAAATACTCTCTCTATGTTGAACTAGCTGGATAAACAATTCACTGTAACTTTTTTAGGATTTCCTCATCAGGATTCATTCTGATGTATTTTCTGTTTGAAGGACTTTGCAGACAGAACTCACCACATTGAAAGTGAAAAAAAAAATTATGCTTTAGGAGGCAGAGCCAAGATGGTGGAGAAGTACGCTTGACTTTCTCAGGCTCTCTCATACCCTCATTACCAATTATTAAATTCAGCCTCAAAAATAGTGCTTGACTGGTAAAATTCACGAAGTGCAACAATTTACCAGCTGAAGATAATCTGGAAGATTGCCAGAAAAGGTTTGTCCTGAGCAGTTGGAGCAGATCATCACAAGCAGGGATAGAATCAGAGGCTAGTGTCCAGAGCAGACTGGGGGCAGGGGTGGTCTCCATGGTTAGAAAATTTAGAGATGACTCTGCCATAGGCTGACTTCTCTGCTTTGGTTGTAAAGCAGTAGACTAGCAGAAAAATTAAAGCCAAAGATAGAGGGTACTTTAAAAAACTCCAGAACCTAACAGGATCTGGCTATAACCATCCAAAACCAGAAGTGATTCAGCACAGACCACAACACAGCTTGCAGCTGCATTCTGAAGCACAGTGATTGGGGGGGGGGAAAGGGAGGCAGTCACAAATCTGCATGGCAAGGGGGTGCAGCCTCTAATCTGCATAGTGGGGAGCTTGGCCTGGGGCAATAGAGCTTCCACAGCGTGAGTGTCCTCCCCTGGGCAGAGACACTTCTGGTGCCATGCAGGGGTCACTAGGCAACTGCTAATACACCTTGTGGGCTTTAGCCTGGGGCAGTGACACTTTTGCTGCTCAGCTCTCACCCCAGAACAGTTGCTAATCTGCACAGCAGGGTTCATCTCTGGGCACTTCCACAGCCCAGCTGTGATAACCAGATGTGAGTGACTTCCAGTGGGGAATTTTTCCCAGAGCATTCCCACAATTCACCACTTTTTGCAGCCTGTTGGCAGGACAGCTACTGTCCATATACCTATCCCTGTTTACAGAGGAAGCTGATATATACAAAAATAAAAAAAGCTAATGAAGAAAACAACTCATTAAAAATCAGAACTGAACAAATAGAAATGAATGATTCATTGAGACAAAAAGAATCAGGCAAGCAAAGCCAAAAAAATGAAAAATTAGGAAAAAATGTTAAATATCTACTTGGAAAAAACAACAGACCTGGAAAATAGATCTAGGAGAGATAATCTGAGGATTACTGGACTTCCTGAAAGCTATGATTGAAAAAAAAAAAAAAGATACTATTTTACAGGAAATCATCAAAGAGAACTGCCCAGATATAATAGAATCAGAAGGTAAAATAGGCATTGAAAGAATTCATCGAACACCTTCTGAAAAAGTCCCTAAAATAAAGCCTCCAAGGAATATTGTAGACAAATTTCAGAACTATAGACTAAGGAAAAATATTACAAGCAGCCAGAAAAAAACAACTTAAATACTGAGGTGCCACAGTAAAGATCACTCAAGATCCTGCTGCTTCCACATTAAAGGATCAAAGGGCCTGGAATCTGATATTCCAAAAGGCAAAAGAACTTGGAATGCAGCTAAGAATATACCCAGCTAATCTGAGCATTTTCTTTCATGGAAAAAGATGGACATTTAATGAAAGAGATGAATTCCATTTGTTTCTAAGGAAAAAAACCAGATCTAAACAAAAAAAAAAAAAATTGATCTCCAACCATAGGACTCAAGAGAAGCAGAAAAAGGTAAAAAGAGCTCTTGAGAACTGTATTTCTGTTGGGGATATACATAAAGAGTACGTGTATAATTTGATTTTACTGATATAACATAAAAGGTAAGTAGAAATGGAAAGGAAATAGTGACAGAAAAAGGGAAAAGGGAAGATAAAAAGAGGGAAACTACATCCCACAAAGAGGCAAAAGAAACCTATCATATCTGAGGGAATTTAGAGAGGGGGAGGAACATTGTGTGAATCTTATTCTCATCAGAGTTGTGTGAAAGAGAAAATAATTGACATATTAGTTTTACAGAGAAACTTCTCTCACCTCATTAAAAAATGAGAGAGGAAAAGAAAAAAAGAAAAGAGTAATAAGGGAAGGGTACAAGAAAGGGGAAGGGATTCAAAGAGGGTGGGAGGGATCCTAAAGAGGGAGACCTGCATGACACAAGTGGTGCCTATAAGTTTAATACTGGGAAAAGGAATAAGGGGGGGGGCAAGAAAAATAAAAGCATAATCTGGGGATAATATGATGGCAAGAAATACAGAATTAGTCATTTTAACCATAAATGTGAATGAGATGAACTCTCCCATAAAGCATAGGAGGGTAGCAGACTGGATCAAAAGTCAGAACCCTACAATATGCTGTTTACAGGAAACACATTTAAAGCAGGGAGATACATATAGATTAAAGATAAAAGACTGGTGCAGAATCTATTATGCTTCAAGTGAAGTAAAAAAAAAAATCAGGGGTAACCATCCTCATCTCAGATCAAGCAAAAGCAAAAACTGATCTAATTAAAAAAGATAAGGAAGAAAACTATATCTTGCTAAAGAGTAGCATAGACAATGAACCAATATCAATACTAAATATATATGCATCAAGTGATATAGCATCTAACTTCCTAAAGGAGGATTTAAGAGAGTTACAAGAAGAAATAGACAACAAAACTATAATAATGGGAGATCTCAACCTTGAATTCTCAGAATTAGATAAATCAAATCACAAAACAAATAAGAAAGAAATTAAAGAGTTAAATAGAATATTAGAAAATTTAGGTATGATAGATCTTTGGAGAAAACCGAGTAGTGACAGAAATTGTTAGGTTCTTACTAAGTGCTAATGAGATAATGAGATAATAGGTTCTTATTAAGTGCTAAGTAGGTACTTGACAATTCTCTAGTTCTGGCCTTTCCTGGGGAAGAGCTTGCATGCTTAGGAGGAGCAAGTTCATTGGTTGAAGTAATTCCTCCAGAGCTGCCCTCTTTATCCTCCCAGAGAATGGGCATGGGATAATGCAAGGGCTTCTGGGAAGAATTACTTCAACCAATGAACTTGCTCCTCCTAAGCATGCAAGCTCTTCCCCAGGAAAGGCCAGAACTAGAGAATTGTCAAGTACCAACTTAGCATTTAGTAAGAACTTAATATCTCATTATCTCATTAGCACTTAATAAGAACCTAACAAGAAATGAGTATACTTTCTTCTCAGCAGTTCATGGAACCTATACAAAAATTGACCATATATTAGGACATAAAGACCTCAAAATCAAATGCAGAAAGGCATAAATAGTAAATGCTGTCTTTCAGATCACAATGCAATAAAAACTACATTCAACAAAAAGTTAGGGGTAAATAGACCAAAAAGTAATTGGAAACTAAATAATCTCATCTTAAAGAATGATTGGGTAAAACAGCAAATAATTTCACTCAAGATAATGACAACAATGAGACATCATACCAAAATTTGTGGGATGTAGCCAAAGCAGTAATAATGGGAAATTTTATATCTTTAGAGGCTTACTTGAATAAAATAGAGAAAAAGAAGATCAATGAATTTGGCTTGCAACTTAAAAAGCTAGAAAAAGACCAAATTAAAAATCCTCAATCAAATATTAAACTTGAAATTCTAAAATTAAAAGGAGAAATTAATAATATTGAAAGTTAAAAAAAACTATTGAATTAATAAATAAAAATAAGAGTTGGTTTTATGAAAAAAAAAACAATAAAATAGATAAATGTTTGGTAAATCTGATTAGAAAAAGGAAAGAGGAAAATCAAATTGTTAGTCTTAAAATTGAAAAGGGAGAACTTTCCATCAATGAAGAGGAAATTAGAGTAATAATAAGGAGTTATTTTGCCCAACTTTATGCCAATAAATTTGATAACCTAAGTGAAATGGGTGACTACCTTCAAAAATATAGGGTTCCCAGATTAACAGAGGAGAAAGTAAATTGCTTAAATAGTCTCATTTCAGAAAAAGAAATAGAACAAGCTATTAATCAACTCCCTAAGAAAACATCCCCAGGACCAGATGGATTTACATGTGAATTCTACCAAACATTTAAAGAACAATTAACTTTAATGCTATATGAACTATTTGAAAAATAGGGAATGAAAGAGTCCTACCACATTCCTTTTATGACACAGACATGGTACTGACATAGGTTGAAAACAGAGAAAGGAAATTATAGACCAATCTCCCTAATGAATATTGATGCTAAAATCTTAAATAAGATATTAGCAAAAAGACTACAGAAAATCATCCCCAGGATAATACACCATGATCAAAGGATTTATACCAGGAATGCAGGGCTGGTCAATATTAGGAAAACTATTAGTATAATTGATCCTATTAATAACCAAATTAATAAAAAACATATGATCATCTCAATAGATGCAGAAAAAGCATTTGATAAAATCCAACATCCATTCCTATTAAAAACACTTGAGAGTATAAAAATGAATGGACTTTTCCTTAAAATAATCAGTAGCATCTATTTAAAACCATCAGTAAGCATCATATGTAATGGGGATAAACTGGGACCCATTCCCAATAAGATCAGGAGTGAAATAAGGTTGCCCACTATCACAATTACTATTTAATATTGTATTAGAAATGCTAGCTTTGGCAATAAGAGTTGAGAAAGAGATTAAAGGAATTAGAGTAGGTAATGAGGAAACCAAATTATCACTCTTTGTTGATGATATGATGTTATACTTAGAGAACCCCACAGATTCTAAAAAGCTATTAGAAATAATCCAAACCTTTAGCAAAGTTGCAGGATACAAAATAAACCCACACAAGTCATTAGCATTCTTATATATCACTAACATAATCCACCACTTAGAGTTACAAAGAGAAATTCCATTTAAAGTAACTACCGACAGTATAAAATATTTAGGAATCTATCTGCCAAGGGAAAATCAGAAACTATATGAGGAAAACTACAAAACACTTTACACACAATTAAAGTCAGATCTAACCAATTGGTAAAATATTAAATGCTCTTGGATAGGGCAGGCAAATATAATAAAGATGACAATACTACCTAAACTAGTCTATTTTTTTTAGCGCTACACCAATCAGACTCCAAAAAAAAAAAAAAAAACAACTATTTTTATGACGTGGAAAAAATAACAACAAAGTTCATATGGAAAAACAAAAGGTCAAGAATTTCAAGGGAATTAATGAAAAAAAAATCAAATGAAAGTGGCCTAGCTGTACCAGATTTAAAATTATATTATATTATTATATACAAACTCACTGTTTGACAAAAATTGCTGGGAAAATTGGAAATTAGTATGGCAGAAACTAGGCATTGACCCACACTTAACACTATACATTGGGATCAGGTTAAAATGGGTTGATGACCTAGGCATAAAGAATACGATTATAAATAATTTAGAAGAACATAGGATAGTTTACCTCTCAGACCTGTGGAAGAGGAAGGAATTTAAGACCAAAGAAGAACTAGAGATCATTATTGATCACAAAATAGAAAAATTTGATTACATCAAATTGAAAAGTTTTTGTACAAACAAAATTAATTCAGACAAGATTAGAAGGGAAGCAATAACCTGGGAAAACATTTTTACAATCTAAGGTTCTAATAAAGGCTTCATTTCCAAAATATATAAAGAACTGACTTTAATTTATAAGAAATCAAGCCATTCTCCAATTGATAAATTGATAAATCAAAGGATATGAACAACAATTCTCAGACAAGTCATTATTTGTTAGGTTATTAGTAGGTGCTAAGTCGGTACTTAACAATTCTCTAGTTTAGGGTTCATACCTTTAGTTCACACCTTTAAAAGGAGCAAGTTCATTGGTTGTAAGTAGTTCCCACAAGCCACTGGAGTACCCACAAGCCCATTCTCTGGGAGGATAAAAGAGAAGGGCAGTAGGGAAGGAAGCAGTCTGGATTGGGTTAAGAACAAGACTTCCGGGAGAACTTCAGGAAAGCTCTAGGAGATTCAGAGCCAGGATTCAGGAAGAAGAGGATTCGAGATTCTACCTTCACTCTGGCTGGAGGCTCCAGAAGCCTCCCAAGAAACCTGCTCACAGAGAAAAAGAATAACAGAAAAGAAATCTCCTCCCAGAGAAGGATTACAATTGTGAAACAACACAAGGATTTATTCTGAGCCCTTCAGAGGAGCTAGCCCGGATTTCAAAATTATTAATCAGAGAAATGCAAATTAAGACGACTCTTAAATACCACTACATACCTGTCAGATTGGCTAGAATGACAGGGAAAGATAATGTAGAATGTTGGAGGGGATGTGGGAGAACTGGGACACTGATACATTGTTGGTGGGATTGTGAATACCATCCAGCCATTCTGGAGAATGATTTGGAATTATTCTCATCATAAGTTCCTCAGAGTTGTTTCACAGCATTATAGTGATCAGAATAACTAAGTAATTCATATTTGACTATCATATATTATTATTATGTATGATGATATTTTAATTCTTCTGGATTCACTGAATAAATTCAACATAACTCATCCCAGGTTTTTCTAAAACCATCCCGTTCATCATTTCATATAGCAAAATAGTATTCTATCACAGTTGTATACCACAACTGTTCAATTGATAGACATCCTCTCAATTTCCAGTTCTTTGCCAGAATAAAAAGATGTAATACATCTTTTTATTCTGGCAAAGAACTGGAAATATATATATATATATATATATATAATTTGTACATATAGGACTTTTTGCTTTGCTTTCTTTTGGATATTGACCTAATATTGCTGAGTAAAGGAGTATATCCAGTTTTATAGTTCTTTGGGCATAGTACTAAATTGCTCTCTAGAATGATTGCATGAGATTACAACTCTACCAATAATGCATTAGTGTCTTAATTGTCCACATCCCCTCCAATATTTGTCATTTTTCTTTTCTGTCATTTAGTCAGTTTGAGGTAGTAGTTCAGAGTTATTTAAATTCCATTTCTCTAATCAACATTAAGATTTAGAGCATTTTTTCATATTATTACAAATTAGGTTTGAGTTGTTTTCCTGAAAACCTCTTGTTTGTATCCTTTGACCATTTATCAATTGAGGAATGACTCATAGTCTTATAAATTTTACTCAGGTCTCTATTTGTGAAAAGAGGACTTTGGGATAAACAATGTAAAAAAAATTCCCAGGTCCTGGTTTCCTTTTAATCTTGGCTTCATTGATGTTATTTGTGAAAACAATTTTAATTTAATATAATTAAAATTATCCATTGTGGATCCTGTGATGCTCTTTATTTTTAATTTGATCATAAATTCTTCCCTTATCCATGGATTGGTTTGGTAAAATATTGTGTGTTCCCTTAATTAACTTACGATATTCCCTTTTATATCTACACCATGTACCCATTTTGACCTTCTTATATGGTGTGAGATATTAGTTTAAGGTAAACTGGTTTCTAATTTCTTCAACAATTTTTGACTAATAGTGGATTTTTGTACTCAAAACTTAGATCTTGGATTAATTAAACACTACATTACTATGTTTACTTCCTATTTTGTATAGTGTATCCTAACTATTTCACAGACCCACTATTCTATTTCTTACCAAATACCATATTGTTTTTGTAATTATTGTAATTAAATTTATTCATAATACATTTTGAAATCTTTTTTTGCTAGGCTACCTTTCTGAACATTACCCCTTCCCCATTGATTCTTTATATATTGTTGACTTTTTGTTCTTCCAAATGAATTTTAGTAATTTTTTTAGCCTATAAAATATTTTGGTAGTTTAATTTACATGGCACTGAATAAATAAATTAATTAGGTAGAATTATCATTTTAATTATATTGACTTTGTCTGTCCATGATCAATTGATATTTCTTCAATTATTTAGATCTTTCCTTATTTGTGATTGAGTTCATATATTCCCTGGACTTGTCTTGGTAAATAGATTCTCAAATATATTATGTTGTTTGAAGTTATTTTTAATAGAATTCCTCTTTCTATCACTTCCAGCTGGACTTGTAAAATACAAAATTCTGATATTTTATTTATGTAGTCTTATTTTATATCCTTTGCTAAAAGCTATTAATTATTTTTACTAGTTTTTAGTTGATTCTTTAAGTATACCATTATATCATTTATAAAGAGTGATTCTTTTATTTCCTCATTGTTTATTTTTATTCTTTCAACTTTTTTCTTGCATTTTTTATAAATAGCATTTCTTTTTTATTATTATTATAGATTTTTATTGACAAAACATATGTCTGCGTAATTTTTGAACACTGATTCTTATAAGCACTTCTGTTCCAACTTTTCTCCTCCTTCCCTCCACACCCTTCCCTGGATGGCAGGCAGTCCCATACATGTTAAGCATATTAAAGTATATGCTAAATACAATATATGTGTACATATTTATACAGTTATTTGGTTGCACAAGAAAAATCAGATTTAGAAAGGTAAAAATAACCTGCAGAGAAAAACAAAAATGCAAGCAAACAACATAAAGAGTTCAAATGTTATGTTGTGGTCCACACTCATTTCCCAGTGTTCTTTTTCTGGGTGTAGCTGGTTCTGTTCATCACTGATCAATTGGAATTGAACTGGATCCTCTAATTGCTGAAGATTGCCACTTCCATCAGAATTGATCCTCATATAGTATTGTTGTTGAAGTGCATAATGACCTCCTGGTTCTTCTCATTTCACTTAGCATCAGTTCATGTAAGTCTCTCCAAGCCTCTCTGTATTCATCTTACTGGTCATTTCTTAAAGAACAATACTATTCCATAACATTCATACATTCATATACCATAATTTACTCAGCCATTCTCCAATTGATGGACATCCATTCAATTTCCAGTTTCTAGCCACTACAAACATTTTTACACATACAGGTCCCTTTCCCTTCTTTAAGATCTCTTTGGGATATAAGCCCAGTAATAACACTGCTGGATCAAAGGGTATGCACACTTTGATAACTTTTTGGGCATAGTTCCAAATTGCTCTCCATAATGGTTGGATCTGTTCACAACTCCACCAACAATGCATCAGTTTTCCCACATCCCCTCCAACATTTGTCATTATCTTTTCCTGTTATCTTAGCCAATCTGATAGTGATTGTGGTATCATAAGAGTTGTCTTAATTTGCATTTCTCTGCTCCATAATTGTTAGGGTTTTATTTTCCTCTCCCTAACTAATGCTAATCTGTCCTTATTCCTAGGCCTATCAGAGAAAATCTGGTAAATAGAATATCAATAATAATATCAATGTCACCTCTATTTTGAGGTCTTCAGAATCCTCTGGCTACTATGTCATAGAAAGTAGTTGAAGCATAACAGAGCACCCAAGAGTTTAAATGAGCAGAAATCTTAAACTTTATTCCCGTAAATCACATCTATTCTATGACCTCCTGCACATACCTTAGTATCAATCTCCCAGTCCAGGCTCCAGGTGGAAAGAGGAAAGAGAAAAGGGAAAAAGGGGAGGGTGCTCCTTGATCCGAGCTTAAATAGAGTCAATGAGGTCACAGACACAAGCCAATTAACAATGCATGAAGTCTATATCCCAAACTTGTGATTCAGAGCAAGATCCAGGTTCCTGCCATGGGTGGAGGTCCTACCTATGAAAGAAGTCCCTAAGTACTCAACTCTTAAGCATATCTGGGGATAAAGACCATTGATCCACTTACATCTCAATTGAGCTTGCCTGACCTTCCTAGGACCCTTACAAATAATGATTTGGAACACCTTTTCATATGAGTATAAATAGTTTCAATTTCATCATCTGAAAATTATCTGTTCATATCCTTTGACCAATAAATAGCATTTCTAACACAACAGTGGTGATAATGGAATCCTTTCTTCACTCCAGAACTTATTCTAGCTTATCCCAATTATAAGTTAATGCTTGCTGAGGATTTTAGATAAATACTACTTTTTTAAGACAAGGTTTATTTTTTCCTCAGTTTTTCAGTGTTTTTTTTTTCCCTAAGAATCAATGTTGCATTTATCAAAAGCTTTTTTTTTTTTTTTTTGTATCTATTGAGATGATATGTGACTCCACTTGTCCAATTCTAAATTTTAAGTAATTCTTTTTTTTTTTTAAGTAAAGTGCCTCCTTTTCCATTTGTTCAATTTGGTTTTTTAAGGCATTATTTTCTTCAGTATTTTTTAATAGTCACTGGTCTCCTTCTCCTCTTGAGCCTGGAGTTGTCACCAGGTTCTCAGTTTTTTTTGCAGTCACAAATGCTAGTATTTCTTTCTTCTTTGAACTGAGAATATTAACACTACTCTCTCTGTCGTGAGTGATGATAAGCCCTCTACTCTACCATTGAACTGTGAACAGACCCTTGCTACATCGTGTCAGCAAATCTTAGTGCTCTTCTTTGCTCTTGAATCATGATCCAGCAGAGAGACAATGTAATGGAGTCCTATACCCAGTGCTAGCAAAGGGCCACCTTATATTTCTTTGTAACTTCTGTCTCAGAACTAAGAGCTCCCCATAACAGCCATCTTCAAGGCCTTCCTTCTACTGGTGTTGCCAAGGAATGAGCTGCATTCTGAATTGACCTATCTTGCCAATCTCCTAAGTTATCTTGAACTGAAAAAAAAGTCTGACCTTATCATTGCTTTTCTCTTCTCGTCCAAACCTTGATTTGAGGCATTGTTTTAAAGTTATTTAGAGGAAGATGTTGACTGTTATTCTGACATCTTTGATTACATTTAAAAGTATTACTGACAAACTTGTGTATATCAAAAGGATATTGATAGATAAGAGGAGTACTTGAAATTTCATATGAGTTAAATTTTAATAAAATGTATACACACACACACATATTCTATCTCAATTGATATGACATGGAGGCAATTTTCAGCTCAAGTTGAATACTGATGGCTTTCCCCAAATAATTTGGTTACCTGTGGGACAATGAGCTTTCTCATTCACTGATCATATACCCAGAAGAGATCAAATAACGTATACTAGGGACACCACATAAGGTATTCATAGTTTCACAAAAACAAGAGCTGGAAAGGACCTTAGAGATCATCCAGTTCATGTAGTCCAAAGAATACTGACTTTGAAGTCAGAGGAACTGGGTTTATCTCTGGATTTTGCTACATAGTACCTTTGTAACCTTGTAGAAATTACATAAGTCTTTTTGGGTCTTAGTGCCCTCACAGGTAAGAAAAATAATGGTGGTTGGCCTAGATTGTAAAGAGCTGAAACTCTTAAAAGGTGTGCTTGAATCAGACAATGAGCACTTAAGGCTAATCACCTATTGGACAATGACTTTATTAGCATATATTTGGAATTGTTCTTCTCACAGTTACTACTGGCTCAATGTTTGGAGCTAGGAGAATTGTAGGTAAGGATTAGGGGGTGGGGTGAGAGAGGCAAGAAAACTTCAGTTTGCAGCAGGACCAGAAGAAGGGAGGTTGGTGGCAAGCTTGTGGCAGTTTGTCTGTCTTCTTCATTTCTCCCCCTGAAGACCAAGGCCTTTTGCTTATCCTGACTCTGACTGATCCTGAGGCCTCCAGGGAGCTAGCCTAGATTTTATATTTTGGTGCCCAATGTGTGAACCAAGGACTCTAATTTCACTGACCAGGGCAAAGGGTGAGTATTTTAATAGACAAACAGGGAACTTACTTTATTAAAGGCTAAACTAGTAGCCTTTTCTAACTGAAATGGGACTTTCTGGACTAGTATAGTAGTAAGCCAAGGAACTAGAATTTGAACTCAGAGCTCCAATTCAAAAAGATATTGAACTAGATAACATCTACATTTCTTTTAATGATTCTAAGTCATTTTTATTTAGTGAAATAAAAGCTCTCTCTCAGGTCTTAGATAAACTCTGCTCATATTCCCATTTTTCTTCTGGGTTATGAATATGTATAAGGTTAAAAATAGATTTCTTGACCGAGACCAGGGAGTTGTGAAGTGTCTTTCTTATCTGAGCTTCACTTTATGGAATTGCTAGCTCTGACTATCTGCCTGTGTATCCTAAGCATGGCCACTGGTAGTGTAGTTGTGGAAAAAGGTGCTTACACAACAGAATTTGGCTGCTGTTCTGTTAGGCTGGAAGATAATCCACCACTATTCTCACAAGTGCTAGCATTCCCAGAAAGAGTAAATGAACCTCATCATTTTCTTGTGGAGAATTAATCTCTATGTATATACATACACATATATATCTATGCATACATATGTGAAATGTCATTGTTTAGCAATACTTCAATATTTTAGTAATACTACAGTATGAAAATCTGCTATGATATTTTTAAGTCAACTCTCCAGGAGTATGTTAAGCGTAGTTAATTTACCTTATCTTACTTCAAGTATTTGTTAATGTGAATTCAAGAGAGCTTTTTGGATTTAGCTTTTCTTTTGTCTGCAGGACTTAAATAGCCAACTATTTTCTATTCAAAATCTTTCTATTTCCTGTGTAGGTAGAGTGAAAGCTTTGAATAATTTTTCCCTAGACTCTTCATTTTAGATAAGATGTCAAAGATCCAAAAAGAGAAAGAGAGAAGGGAAAAGAAGAAGAAGGAGAGAGAGAGAGAGACAAAGGAGAGAGACAAAGATAGAGACAGAGAGACAAAGAGAAGGAGAAGAAGAAGGGAGGGAGGGGGAGAGAAAGGGAAAGAAGAAATCCTAATTTCTAAGACTTGAATCTGATAATTACTTGGATGGTCCCATAATCTCTTAATGGAAGAGAAGGGACAGAATCCTATTCCCTTAGGTCTAGGAGCTATTCTAAATGTTACATATATATTACCTCTGAGGCAGGTACCATTATTATCTCCATTGTACAGATAAGAAAACTGAATCTGAGAGTCATTAAGTAACTTGACTATGGTCATACAGCTAGTCAAGATCTAAGGTAAGATTTGAACTTAGATCTTTCTGACTCCAAGTCCATATCTAAGTCAATGACCTGTTTTTAAGGTCACAAGGGTATATGCCAGTTCACCCAAAAGGTCATTTAAAATGGAATATATAAATAATGATTTGTTCCAATATTTCCTGAAGGCTGAGAATGGATTGGTACCATAACTTTACACTCAGTCACAGAATCTTGTGAGATTTTGGAATCTATGCAGACTAACTCAATTTTATTGTCCATTATCTGGATCAGGGTAAAACAGATAGTGATGCAAATTACCTCTTTGTCTTAGTTATGTACAGGAAAGAAATGATTCTTGCAAATTCAAAGAATAAGAGTTAGTCCATTTGGGCTTTTGTTTTTAACATATTTTAACTAATCAGTTGTGTTAGCACAGCACACTATATTCAGCATACAGATATGTTCAATCAAGAATCTCTCTCACTTGGGTTTCTTCTTTGTCTTTTACTAACCTTCAGAAGTATACATGTGAGAGCACAGGGAATATTATAAAAAAATATTGTAAAAACAAGCATATTCGTGACTTCTTGCACGCATTGTTTCTGTTTCTGTTCCTTTTTCTCTGTTTCCATCATTCTCTCTATTTCCATCTCTCTTTCTCTGTCTCTTTATCTCTGTTTTTTCTGCCTCCTTGCTCTGTGATTGTTTCTTTATTTCTGGCTGTTTTTCTCTTCCCATATTACTCTTTGCCTGTTCTGTTTATATCTCCATCACTGTTTCTGTCTCTATCTCTGCCTGTATATCTCTTTTTCTGTCTGCTTTCTCTTTTCCCATGATAGTTATCCTTTCCAAAAATATTTTCTTTCAAGTACTTTGTCAAATAGGAAAATTTTATTACCTCACCCATCCCCCACTACACAACAGAAGCACATTTGGTAAAGAAGGTTGGAAGGACTAATGCATTAATAGTGCATGCTGGTTGTCAGTTGTGGATTCAAGGAAAAGAAAGAAAGAGAAAGAACAAAAACAGTCCAATTCATGCTTGAGTCCCGTTTCCTCCCAGTGGGACTGTGTTTGTGTTTGCTCTTCAGAGGAATGATGAATATTGATCAGACTGAATTTAAGACCCACAGGGAAGTTATATGGCAGATAAACTCTGGGTCCTGAACAGGTTGACACCCTTTTTGATTTAAAAAAAAAAAAAAAAAAGTTCTGATGAGCTTAAGTAAAGGCCAGAGAGGGAGGGGAGAACAAGCAAAGTCAATAGAGAACTCAGAGGATTGGCATACTCTTTTATTTTTTACTTTTCTTTATTTCCTCTTAACTGTTCAATTCAAAACTTTCAGCATTCTTCCAGAGAAACATGCATTCTCTAAGTTCAGAACAAAAGTTAGGACATCAAGTATTCAAAATAGAGAGCAAGGACTAAAGTTGTGTCCATATAAAGGGTCACATGATTGACTTGGTCCTAGTTGCCCTTTACCTTATCATCATAGATCTTTGAGTGGTGATTACTACATATTAATGCTTGTAAGCTAGGGCCAGACAAATAATCAAAATAAAGTTGAAACCAGTCAGGATAGGAGATGTAAAGTGGAATATTGTCCACTTTAACCTAATTACCTAAAAATCTCTGTAAAAGAATAATATGACACCAGAGTCTATTTAATTGTTTTAGCCCCCCCCCCAAAAAAAAAAAAAAGTTGAAACATGACATACTTGCTTTGAGGGCAATGTGCTAAAGTACAAAGTTCACTGACCTGGGAAGTAGAAGACAAAATTCACTGGCTCTGAAGTTTGCTTGGCCATGTAATTTTTGCCACTTAATCTATATTTACTTCAGTTTCCTCATTTATAAAATGGGCATTATAATAGCATCTACTTCCCAGGGTTGTTATAAATGGGATAATGATTGTAAAATGCCTAACATGATGTCCTGCACATAGTAAGTGCTATATAAATTTTAGCTATTATCATTAATAACAATATTGTGATTATAATAATTATTATTAATTGAATGCCACGAAGCAAGTCATTTAATTTTTTA
Organism: Sminthopsis crassicaudata; assembly: GCF_048593235.1. Classification (NCBI taxonomy): domain Eukaryota; kingdom Metazoa; phylum Chordata; class Mammalia; order Dasyuromorphia; family Dasyuridae; genus Sminthopsis; species Sminthopsis crassicaudata. Next base: position 265,329,542 of record NC_133620.1, read on the forward strand.
AAATTTTTTTATTTTATTAATTTTATAATTATACTTTTTTTTGATAGTATATATGCATGAGTAATTTTTTTATAACATTATCTCTTGTATTAATTTTTCCAGATTTTCCCCTCTCTCCCTCTACACCCTCCCCTAGATGACAGGCAATCTCATATATTTTACATGTGTTACAGTATAAGCTAGATATAATATATGTGTGTAAATCCAATTTTCTTATTGCACGTTAAATATTGGATTCCGAAGGTATAAGTAACCTGGGTAGATAGACAGTACTGCTAATATTTTACATTCAATTCCCAGTGTTCCTTCTCTGGGTGTAGTTGTTTCTGTCCATCATTGATCAGCTGGAAGTGAGTTAGATTTTCTTTATGTTGAAGATATCCACTTCCATCAGAATACATCCTCATACAGTATCATTGTTGAAGTGTATAATGATCTTCTGGTTCTGCTCATTTCACTCAGCATCAGTTGATGTAAGTCTCTCCAAGCCTCTCTGTATTTCTCCTGCTGGTCATTTCTTACAGAGCAATAATATTCCATAACCTTCATATACCACAATTTACCCAACCATTCTCCAACTGATGGACATCCATTCATCTTCCAGTTTCTAGCCATTATGAAAAGAGCTGCTACAAACATATTGGCACATACAGATCCCTTTCCCTTCTTTAGTATTTCTTTGGGATATAAGCCCAATGGCAGCAATGCTGGATCAAAGGGTATGCACAGTTTGATAACTTTTCAGGCATAGTTCCAGATTGCTCTCCAAAATGGCTGGATTCTTTTGCAACTCCACCAACAATGTATTAGTGTCCCAGTTTTCCCACAGCCCCTCCAATATTCATCATTATTTGTTCCTGTCATCTTAGCCAATCTGACAGGTGTGTAGTGATATCTCAGAGTTGTCTTAATTTGCATTTCTCTGATCAGTAGTGATTTGGAACACTCTTTCATACGAGTGGATATAATTTCAATTTCATTATCTGAGAATTGTCTGTTCATATCCTTTGACCATTAATCAATTGGAGAATGGTTTGATTTCTTATAAATTAAGATCAATTCTCTATATATTTTGGAAATGAGACCTTTATCAGAACCTTTAACTATAAAAATATTTTCCCAATTTGTTACTTCCCTTCTAATCTTGTTTGCATCAGTATTGTTTGTACAGAAACTTTTTAGTTTGATGTAATCGAAATCTTCTATTTTGTGATCAATAATGATCTCTAGTCCTCCTCTGGTCATAAATTCCTTCCTCCTCCACAGGTCTGAGAGGTAGACTATCCTTTGTTCCTCTAATCTATTTATGATCTCATTCTTTATGCCTAAATCATGGACCCATTTTGATCTTATCTTGGTATATGGTGTTAAGTGTGGATCCATATCTAATTTCTGCCATACTAATTTCCAGTTTTCCCAACAGTTTTTTTCAAATAATCATTTTTATCCCTAATGTTGGTATCTTTGGGTTTATCAAACACTAGATTGCTATAGATGTACCCTTTTTTGTCCTTTGTACCTAATCTGTTCCACTGATCGACTGGTCTATTTCTTAGCCAATACCAAATGGTTTTGGTGACTGCTGCTATATAATATAGCTTTAGATCAGGTACACCTTGACCACCTTCATCTGACTTTTTTTTCATTAATTCCCTTGAAATTCCCGACCTTTTATTTTTCCATATGAACTTTGTTGTTATTTTTTTCTAGGTCACTAAAATAGTTTCTTGGGAGTCTGATTGGCATAGCACTAAATAAATAGATTAGTATGGGGAGTATTGTCATCTTTATTATATTCCTTGGCCTATCCACAAGCACTGTATGTCTTTCCAATTATTTAAATCTGTAAGTCATTTAATTTCCTAAATTCTGACTTAAATACTTACCAGCTGTATGTCCCTAGGCAGGTCACTTTAATCTGTTTGCCTCAGTTTCCTCAACTGTAAAATGAAGATACTTCATAGAGTTGTTGTGAGGATTAAATGAGATAATAATTATATACAAATATTTAGCATACTGCCTGGAATAGAGTAGACACTGTATTATTATATTATTAATTATATATATATATATATATATATATATATATATATATATATATATATATATATATATAAATTATTATACATATAAAATAAAATATTATGTATAAACACTGCTTATTCCCTTCCCTTTACTTCTCTTGAGTTTCCTCTTCTTAAAAATTGGGGAAATAAATCTTGTATTATTTATTTTATATTCTGTTTATGATTTTTAAGTGTTATATAAACTTTTAAGATGCTTTAAGGTGGTATTATTTTCTGGAAGCTAATTCTATTCTTATGCTTTGCCATCCCTGCAATATGATTTTCCATTTGTGTAAGGGCTCTTTAAATGGGCGGGCACAGTGCAACAGGAGATTTGAGTGGCCCAGAAGTAATCTCTGTGGATATAGGACTGCCCTGTGGGTGGGACCCTGGCCATATTGAGATAGCTTGTAATGGGTGATGGTTCTCTCGCTGGTTGGCTGTGTGTGTGACCTCACAGGCCCTTTATAAGCCCACTGCAGGCAGCAGTCACTCTCTTTAACCTGGCTCCCTAACCTGGGGTAGATGACTAAGCTGATGGATAGCCGAGAGGTAAGGAGTTTGGTAGTGAACATGTGGGTCTTCTGACCAGGTGTTCACTAGGGAACCAACAAGTCAGGGCATTATGTCAGGGCATTATGTGAGTAGGTATAATAAAGGCTTTTAAGATTACACGTGGCTGTTCTTGAGCGTGCTCCTGGTTATTAAACTATAGATTCAAGAGATCGTGGCCAGAGACCTTTGAAGCCTCAGAGGAGGCGAGCTGGGTAGAGTTGACACTGCAAAGGTCAGTGGTCAAAGGTACTCTGTTGGGCCTTGGACAGACTAGTAATAGTAACTGCCAGGAGAGCATGTTACACATTTGAAAATATATGTATGTAGTGGATGGTAGGGTTCCCAACATCTTCTTCTGTTTAAAATTCTGAGAAAAAGCTTCAGCAACAGCCTGCACTACTGAGCTACAACCTAGTATAAGTCATTAGGTAGAGTAAAGATGAAAATTAACTCCTTAAGTGCCTTCACCCTTTGAATTTGTAAAATCCATATTCTATATAATATTCAGGGAATGTTTTGTCAGTCTTGGCCCAGAGCAAGCCTGAGAGGGGAGTTAGAGAGAACCCCTATCCAATACTTCCATATGAAGTAAGACTCTGAAAAAAAAAAAAAAGTTATCTCACCTCAGGTCATACAGTCAGTTAATTGGAGTTAATCTAGGTCTTTGAGCCTGGAATTCTCATCCTTAGCTGAACTCAGTCAGGTGAATTAACATAAACACAGATACAGGGGCCCAAAGACACCAAGCCAAATGTCAAAGGAATTGGGTAACACAGAGATCTTTTGCTGCCTCTTTAAAGATATTCATGACTTTTAAATGTTGTGTCATTTAGGACACCGTAAATTATAGAAAGGGCTGAGGGGAACAATAGACTGGGAAAATTTGAAATGTGTTAATAATTTTATAGAAAATAATTTTATAGAAGGATAAGGTTTTCAGAAATTTATTTCAGGTTCAGATGAATAATTATTATGGTTTTTCTTTTGTTTGTGTATGTGTATCTGTACACATCTGCACATGTCTGTGTATATGTATTTATGCATTGGTTGGTTATTGTAATTTGTTTTCAAAGTGGATCAAAATGACAGCACTATGTTAAGTCAATGTATAATGTGTCCATTGATGTCTGGTCAGACAAATTTAATCTCAAAAGACTTTACCACATGTCAGGTACAAGTCATTCACATGAATATTTGTAGTGAAGATACCTCTTAATTTGTACATCTCATGTTTTTTATCTACTTCAATTCTGCTTTATTCATAGAACACAGTATCTTCTTTGATATGGGCATATCATTCTGGGCAGTTCTGAGCCAGTATTTCTCATGTCAAACAATAATTTCAAAGGTCTTCAGAGAGACCTTTAAAGTGTCCATGTACTGCTTCTTCTGACCTCCATGTGAGCACTTAAATTGTGTTGAATTCTCAGTAAAACATATGTTTGGCATTCAAATAATGTGGCCAGCCCATCTGCACTAAAGTTATATATGTTTATGTATATACACATATATGCAATATATGCGTATGCATATATTTATTTATATACAAATATATACATATAGGTATTTGTGTGTAGCATGTATGTTTATATTTATACGTGTGTATATATGCATGTATGTCTTTAAAATATACATATATATATATTTCTAGCTACACATCATTTGATACCTCTGGAACTCATTTCATCATCTACAAAATCAGCAGCTTTGACTAGATGATCTCTAAGCTTTCTATAGATGTTACTATTACTATCTTGTGTGTCCTCAGCACATACTCTGAGATATATGCTTTTATGATCTCTGTTTACAGGTGAGGTAGAGGTTAAGTGACCAGGCCAGCTTATAGTTTAACTCAGATTTTTATTACTTCCTGCCCAGTGTTATATCCTATACCACCTTACTGTCTGTTTACTTGCTTCTGTGAACTAGACTAGTGATTCTCAAAGTATGGTTCCCCCAAGAAGTTCCTAAGACTCTTTCATACTCAAGATAAAGACTATTTTGATAATAAATACAAAGGTGTTATTTGTTTATTAAAAACACTCTTTTCTTTCTCACACATGTCTGTATGGGGCCGGATTTTCATCTTATATTTCAACCACAAGAAAATTGAATGCATAAACAGATATAAGAATACAATATTCTTCAACTAAGGCAGACATCAATCAATCAATAAACATTTATTAAAACACCTACTATGTATCAGTCACTGTGCTAGACTTGGTATTAAGGTAAGACAAATAAATTTGAAGAAATATATAAAACAATGCCATTCTCACTTTTTTATTTTAAAATATTTATGGGATTATGCTTATTATTTTTAGACAAATTAATAAATATTTAAAAGTTAATTGATTTTAATTTCTAATATGATAAATATCAATTGATACATTCAGTGGTATCTTGGTTAACAGTAAGTTCTCTGAGGAAAAAAAAAGTACAGATGACACACTTTTAAATTTAATATGTATTATTAACATTTCTTTCAACTCTTTTTAAAGTCTAGAAATAAATACATTAGTAAATAAAGGCTTGATTTGTAGCATTTGTTTATTTTAAGGTATAAATGCTCTGAGTGAAAATTTAAAAGTTGAGTACCAAAAGTCAATTTGAGCTGACTTTCTGGAATTCTCCTGAATATAACCATATGCAAAAAAAGCATTTTGAGATCCTCAATAATTTTCAAGAGTCTAAAGGGGTCCTAAGATGAAAAAGTTTAAGACTCCCTGAGCTATACAAAAGAAAGGAATATTTCCATTCCCATTTTACAGAGGGGAACTGAGCTCTCCTCAGATTAATAATCAACCTTGATAGAACAAGAGTGAACAAGATAGGTGTTCCAATGAGTGGTTATTTGCCTTCCCAGCTGGGTCCCAAGGAAATAGTCTCATCAAGGTTTAATTAATATGTGAATGCTTTTGCAACACTTGATACATCAATCCTGCATTTATCATGATTGTACTAATAGAATATTTTGATGGAAGGCATCATGGACTAGTGAAGAAATTTTTAACCTTTTATATGCTTATGAATTGCTTTGGAAGTCTAGTGAACCCTAGGGACCTTTTCTCAGGAAAAAAAAAAAAAGTTTTAAATGCAGAAAATATGGTGCTTAGAATTACAAATGAAAACAATTATATTTAAATAAAGGATATATATATATATATATATATATATATATATATATATATATATATATATATATATATATATATATATATAATATATTTTGTTGTGCACGTGTATTTGTGTGTGTGTGTGTGTGTGTGTGTGGTCCAAACACCCCAGGTTAAGAATCTACAATCTAGTGAAAAGAACAGTGGATTCAGAATTATAAGATTTGTGTTTGAATCTCATCTCTGCCACTTACTGCCAATATAACATTGGACAAATCACTTGATCACTTTAGACCTCAGTTTCCTCAATTTTAAAATGAGAAGGCTGGACTAAACACCCTATAAGGATCCTTCTAGCTCTAAATCTTTGATCCTATTAATTTTTCCCATTGGTCTTTAGGAACCCATTAAAAAATTAAAAAGATTACATAGGATAAGTAATTTCCTTCTATGCTATAGATCAGAAGCAAATGTCTTCTGTTAGAGCTTGAAAATTTCTCCTGATGAGTTTCTGTGTTCTCCCCTTTGGAAGAGGCTACTAGGATGACAATATCTGGCTTAGTTTCTTCTATTCTTCTGGTTCTCCTACAAAGTCTATGGCTAATCCTGCATGTGTGGGGAAAACCCTTCCTGAAAGAAACAGACGTTTCAGGGCAGCCCTGTACTTAGCTGACGGAGCCTGTTCAATTAGTCCATTTAGCATGAGCTCCCCAGTTAGCCTCCCTCTGGAAAATAGGTGAGAAATTCTTATATTCCTCTCAATATGTTAATCAGACAACTGGTATCACAGTTCTCTAACTGTGTAATACCAGTCCCCCTTGGCAGATATATTTTATTTGGATAATGATGTGAAATTTAAGATCTACGTTTCAATTGTACAGAGCCATAGGCAGTTGTCAATTTTAGTGACAGACATAGACCTCGAGCTAAATTCCTGTGCACAAGCAAAAATTCCAACAAGCGTAGCACAATTCTAGTCCCTTAATAGAAATACATTTTCTCCCATTGAGGGGCAGTATTTTTAAACTGTGCATTGCGTCTCTTGGTACTGGCAAATCATTAATGCTCTCAAATATTTCCTTTAACACGGGCAGTGGTGACTCAAGCTATCAACCAGCCTGACAGGAAATCAGATGGTTATTACCTGATACCCTCACTTTTTCTCCAAGAGAACAGTGCTGAATATACTCCATCCTTTCTACCTCAGCAGTTTCTCTAGCAATGTGGCTGGTTAATAGGTCCAAACTCTAAGGCAACTAGAAGAGGAGTCAAATGCTGCATTTCTAAGACCTTAGGATCCTCAGACTGGGAAGAATTCCCACAGCTGATCTTGCTGTTGGCAATTACATTAAAGAAGCAGTCAACTAAGAAACTGCATGGCTTAGGGCATTGGTAATGGGATGCAAGGGCCTCTCACCTTGAGGTCATTGGTTCAAATCCAGCCATGGTAATGAGAGCTGAGTGTAGTGCCTGGCATTCTAGGTGAAATTATTTGTTAGATTTGTGAAAACACATGCATTGGCTCCTGGGGTCTATTTATCAAACATCACAATTAGAGAGATAGAACTTTGAATTTCATACTATGACTTAAAAGTAAACAAACATGGATTTATCTAACTTGAAAGGCAAGAGAATCCTAGACAGAAAATTTTTCTTCCCATTCCTCAGAAATTCAAATCTGTGGGCCATCAACAAAATTGAAACAATTAGTTTTCATTATAGCAAAAGAACACAGGAAGATACACCTTGTTATGGCTTACACGATCCTGCATCTTGGGAACAGGGAGAAATAGCAAAGGTCTAAATGGGCAAAAAGTTCTCTCTGGACTTCAATTATCTTATCTATAATAAGTTTAGGAATTGATGACATTTAAGTTCTATAATTTAATGAACTTTTAGCTATGAATATGATCTAAACCATTCTGAACAATTTAAAAGTTCTAGGAAAATTGTATTGTATACTTTTGTTTGCTGGATTAAGAAAATATATAATATGGGTTCATGGGAGAGCATTAGCTTTAGAATCTGGGGACCACTTTTCAGATTCTGATGATGCTATCTGTGAGACTGGGTAGTTTGTAGAAAGGATCCTTGTTATTTTCAGTATGGGATAGATTAAATAAGGATAGGTAGGTGTGCAGTAGATACAGTACTGGTCCTACAGTCAAGATGACTTATCTTTATAAGTTCAAATTTGGCCTCAGATACTAAGTAGCTATGTGATCTTGGGTAAGTCACTTAACCTTATTTGCCTCAGTTTCTTCATCTGTAAAATGAGCTGGAGAAGAAAATGGCAAACTATTCCAGTGTTTTTGGCAAGAAAATCCCAAATAGAGTCATGAAGAGTAGGACGTGACTAAAATGAGTGAATAGCAGAAAATCTTAGAAGTCTCTTATAACTATAAAATTCAATGAAGCATATTCATACAAAGTACTTTGATAGCCTTCAAAAATTCATTTGTGAAATTTTTAAGTTGTCCTATCAACAAAAAATAAATGTCACATACATATAGATATATAATCATAGTTGTATATTGGACATTTGGTGTTTCCAAATAATATTTACATTATTTTTCTTTTAACTATTAGGAGAAGAGGAGTAGCTGTGTGGTTCAATGTATAGAATGCTAGACTTGGGGTCAGTAAGACTCAACTTCCTGAGTTTACATCTAGCATTAGACACAACCAGGATTTGTGATCCTGAGCAAGTATTCAGTGTTTGCCTCAACTTTCCTTAAATGAAAAATGAATTGTAAAAAGGCAAATTGCTCCAGTGTCTTTGCCAAGAAAACCCCAAATAGGGTCATGAAGAATAAGACCTGATTAAAAATGACTAAATTACAACAACAGTCAAAACCAACTTATTCTGTATGATTGGCTGGCTTCAGAATCATTATTATGAATCTTCATGGATTCAGCTATTGGCAGTAGCCCTGGAAATACTATCTTTATTCCCAAGCAGACTAATTGTCGGACTACCCAGGCCTCTTCTTATATTTCCCTCCAGTATGTAAACTCACATTACTTACTTAAATGAATCATCAATAGACATTTCATTATTACAGACAAAATCTCTTGAAAAATGAATGAAGCTTTCACTCACTTTAAAAAAAACAAAACAAAACAAAAAAAAAAACTCACTTCCATCCAAATCCCTCTTGTATTCCCAGTCCTTCTTTTTAACTCTCTGGGGAAAAAAGATGCTTGTGGAAATTTTAATAATTTCCCAGGGAGGGAAAATGATGGACTAAATATGTGTACCATGTTTTCAAATTAGATTAAATGTGCCCCCTGCTTAATGTACCCCTTGTTGAATGCCCTCCTCATCTTATGCCGCTTAATGCTAGGCTGTGCTTGAATTGAGCGCTGGGATTTGGAAACAGGAGTTGGTGGTTTGGGGTTTATGTTGTTTGATAGTTTGGGGTATTCTATGTCTATTGATCTCTAATGTCTTCCAGATGTAATCAAACTTGCTCACTTTATAGTAAAAACCCTAAAAGACTGAGAAAGACTGAGAAGGAAAAAAAAAACAAAAGAGAAAAGAGAAAAAATTACATTTGATGGGCACAGAAGCTGCTAATAAACTTTAAGATGTACTAGGCTAGGTACAGAAAAATGCCAACTGTCTTAGACACAAATATGCCCATGAAAGCTTAAGAATAAAAAAGTATTATGCTTGGTGAAGACTAAAATCAGAGTAGTAATGAATGTTTGCCTTAGAAACAAAAATTTCTATACTCTAGAGTTCTGTCTAAGACAATAAGAAGACCTGCTGTCCCTCAGAGAGTGACTGAAAGTTCAACTTTGCACTGAGACCATCTGTCAAGCAGGAACAAAAATTTTTAAAAATAGTGAAAAATATGCTTAGAAATATAGCATAATGAGATATAGTCAAGATGGCACAGAGTAGATGGGTCTTTGTTTGAGCTCTTCCTGACTTCTCTCAGATCAAATCAAAATCAAGTCTCTGAACTGGTTTTAGAATGACAAAACCCATAAATATTTGAAGTGTAACAACATTCCAGCAGAAGATATTTTGGAAGAACTTCAGAAAAAGGTCTGTTTCAATGGAATACAGGGAGAGACAGCCAAGTACAGACAGTGTAGGGACAAAGAGTAGAGTGGCTTCTGGGCAATGGGGAAGTTTATTGGGAGACTCTTAGCCAAAACACAGCAATGTTGACTACTCTGTCCTGGTTCAGAAGCTAGTGAATCAGCAGATTAGTTGTGAGACATCCAAAGCAACTACCAAAGGCAAATAGTGAGCTCCTGAACCCCAGTAAAACAAGCAGTACTTGGCCATGTTCACCAAATGCTGTAAGGAAGCTGCAGCATCTGATCCAGGGAAGCTTGAAGCTGCTGTTGCCTGTAGAAGAAGTTTAAGACAATCTCCCCTTTGCTCTAAGAGCAGACTTCAACCTTTAAAAATGAGCAAAAATGCAAAAAAAGCTCTGATAATAGATAGTTATTATGGAGAAAGGAAAGAACAGACCTCAAACCCTGAAGACACTAATGACAAAATGTATCCAGATAAAGTCCCAAAGGATTATATGAGTTAGTCTCCATCTCACAAGGCTCTCCTGGAAGGATTCAAAAAGATCTTAAAAGATCTTCGAATAAAAATGGGAAAAGAGAGTTTGCCAAAGAATTTATGAAAGGAAACACAGAAATCACCTGAAGAAAAGTTCTTAAAAATTGATTTAGTGAAATGGAAAAAGCCTATAACTCCTTACAAAATAAATTTGCTGAAATTTGTTGAGAAAGAAATCAACTACTTGAAAGAAAAGAATTTGTGAAATAGAAAAAAATCCAATGAACAAAACAACTCATGTAAGAATTTAATTGGCTAAATCCAAAAAGAGATAAAAAATCTAACTGAAAAAAAAGATTCACTAAAAATTAGAATTGAACAAATAGAAGGGAATGACTCAATGAGACATCAAGGATCAGTCAAACAAAATTTTTAAATTTAAAAAAAATTTAAAATTAAAATTAAAATTTAAAAAATTTTAAAAAGTTAGAAGAAAATGTGCAATATCTCTTTGGAAAAACAGCTGACTTGGAAAATTGATCTAGGAGAGACAATCTAAGATTTATTGGACTACCTGAAAACCATGACTAAAAAAAAAAAAAAAAAAAAAAGCTTAGACAACATCTTTCAAGAAATCATTAAGGGAAAACTACTCTGATGACTTAGGATCAGAGAGTAAAAAGCCATTAAAAGAATTCACTGATCACCTCCTGAAAGTGACCCCAAAATGAAAACTCCAAGGAATATTCTGGCTAAATTTCAGAATTATCAAATCAATGAGAAAATCAGCCAGAAAGAAACAATTAGAATATTTAGGAGCCACAATCAGAATTGCTTACAACCTAACAACTTCTACTTTAAAGAATGGAAGGCCTGGAGTATGAAATTTGGAAGAGCAAAGGAGCTAAGATTGCAGCCAAGAATCAACTATCCAGAAAAATAAAGCATTATCTTTCAGGGGAAAACAAAGATATATATTCAATGAAATGAGTGAATTTCATTTGTTTCTGATGAAAAGACCAGAGCTGAACAGAAAATTTGATATTCAAACACAGAACTGAAGAGAAGCATGAAAAGTAAAAAGGGAAGAAAAAAATTACTACATTTCTTTCAAAAATTAAAAAGTTTACATTTCTATATGGGAAGATGATACATTTAACCATTGAGAACTGTATCTCAATGTTTAGAGGGTATAGGTAAAATTTGACTTTATTGTGATGATATAAAAAAAAAAAAATCAGAGGTGGAAAAGAGATTGTACCTGAAGAAGAGGAAAGAGGAAGTAAAATGAGATAAATTATATTTCATGAAGGGGGCAATAAAGACCTATTACAATTGAGGGAAAGAAGAGAAGGAGATGAACATTGTATGAACTTTACTCTCATCATATTTGTCTCAAAGAGAAAATATCAAACATATTTAGCTACATGGAGAAAATTGTCTTACCATATAGGGAAGTAAGAGAGGAAAGGGGGAAGAAAAGGGGAAGGCTAATACAAGGGAGAATAGAAGTAGAAGGGAAAGGGGATAAAAAAGGGAGGGATTGTAAAAGGGGAGGGCTGTTTGAGGGAGGTGACATTAGAAGGAAAACACTGGGGAGAAGGGAAAGGGAGAAAGGAAAGAGAAAAGGATAACTTAGAGAAAATAAAATGGCAGGAAATACAGAGTTAGTAATTTTAACTATGAACGTGAATAGGATGAATTCTCCCATAAAACAAGCAAATAGCAGACTACATTAAAAGCCAGAATCTTGCAATATATTGTTTACAAGAAATACGTCTAAAACAGAGTGATACATACAGAGTAAAGGTAAAAGTCTGGAACAGAATCTACTATGTTTCAGCTAAAGTAAAAACAAACAAACAAAAAAAAATCAGGGGTAGCGATCCTGACCTCAGATCAAGCAAAAGCAAAAAATAATTTAATTAAAAGAGATAAGGAAGGAAACTACATTTTGCTAAAGAGTATCTCTTAGGGTCAAGGAAAGGTCATATTCAGTGCAACCAGGAGGTTGAACTTGAGAGCCCCAGAAGTAACTTCTGTGTGCTGGAAGAGACTGTATCATGGGCAGAAACTCTTAGCCACATTGAAGTAGCTTCCTAATGGGAGATGTCTCCCTCTCCGATTGGCTGTGTATGACCTCACAGACCCTACTTAAGCTCTATGGAGGAGGAAGTCCAATTCCTGATTTTCCTCCCTCAACTCCACCTTCATGGTGTTCACCTCACTTCCACACAGGGGTGGCTTCATTGCCCCACTCTCTGAGAGTATTTATAAAACAGTGTCTATTTATAGAATGATTTGGGAAACTGAGAAATGTGCAGCTATTGTCCCAATCACTAGTATAGATAGGCAATGTGAGATCTGTGACCCAGGAGGAGAAGTAACATCAGATTTATCAACTCATACTCCTGAAGTACAATTTGGTAATAGTTATTCAAAGTTTGACTTCAGGCAACAGAATTCAGGGATATGATGGACCGAAGCTTTTATAGCTGAACATCCTTTGCTTGTTATCTGTATGAACAGCAGACTATTGAAAAGGTTGGTAGACATAGATGTAGATAATACAGCTATTAGAAGTGCCACCTGGTCTAGTAATTGGTTAAAAGCTACAGCAAACAACTATACGTCTGGCATAAAAGGATCTATAGTAGCTAAAATCAGTACTACCTGTTTGAGATGGGAATTTAAAGACAGAAATCTTTATTTATTTTACAGTTGAAAGGTCCTTCATTAATCAGTGGGAAAGAGACATCTTACAAAGTGAAAAAATTCAGACTTCACTAGGTATAGGACAGAAACAACTTAACCAAGGACATTTATAAGCTTCTTTAAGTCTTTGGAATTCCCTTGAATTTGATATAAAAAGGAAATTTGGGGAATGGAGAATGTTTAATGATCTGAGGAAAGGTGGAGACATGCACAGGTGGAGACAATGGAAGTTCTTCAGCTTCGGCTTCCATCCCCTCAATTGCCTAAGAAATGGTCTTTTAGGATTAAGAAGTATTTCAATTCTATCCTTTTAGATAAGGAGGATATGAAGGAATTTATCCTTTTAGTGCCCAGCATTAATCACCGAGCTTTATAAAGGATTTGAATGGAGGTTTCCCCACAGAGTAGGAAAAGCAGACTTACTTTGTGTCAAATGAATGTGACTGCTGACCTCACTTTGGAGAAAAGCATCTCCAAAAGTTATGTTGTGACCACCATTAAGAGGAGACAGTGCTTTAAACTCACAATGCCAGCTTACAAAAAAAGCTCTAGAAGCTCTAAAAAAGATTGAATTGGCTTTATCTAATATGGCTGCAAAAAATAACTCCAAAAGTATTGGAAATATCAAATTTTGTTATAAAAAAGGCACCCACAACAATCTTTCATCAAGGAGACAGTATGATGAAGTGGGTGAACCTCCCAGAATAATCAGATAAAAATTTTATTTTCTACCTAGTGCTTATGGCTAGAATTTCAATAAAAGTGCATTGAGAGAGTAATAAAATTATCTGGGACGAGATCGGGCAAAATAAATACCTTTTATGCCAATGCACAAATTGATGTGTGTTGTGAAACCATCCCAGAGTGGAGAAATTTATTGGCCACAGATCCAAACTTTGCACATAGGTATGTAAAAATAATTTTTGGTTCGGCTTATTCAATAGATGTGGTACAAAGAATTTCCAGAGCACAAATATCATCAGCTCTTTAAAGAACTTTGAGAGCAAGTGAGAAGGCACTCAGGTAAGTATTATATCCTGCATTTCCATTTTCATAGTGGACTTTCAAATTCTATCTTTTATCATCAGGCTACTAGAGCTTTACATTTACAAATTGTGATAACTAAAGAGGAAGCTGGGAGCATAGAAAAAGGCTGTACAGCTTGCCTCCCTTTTCACTCTCCTATGCTCTCCAGGACAAAACCCTTGTGGTTTGAGATTTAATGTTTAAGACAAATGGACATTATTCATTTTAAGAGGCAGAGCATCCATGTAACTGTGGATATACATTTCACTCTAATTTGAAGAAGCAATTAGGTATGTGATCAGCCATCTTTCCATTGTAGGAATCTCACATGTACTTAATACAAGTATACATCTTCTGCCTTTAGGTTTTCTTGCATTGAATTTGGTATTGCCCATTCCATTGGCATTTCATATAACCCTAGTATCAAGCCATCACTGGACAGACTATTTATATCCCCAAAATGTTCCTATCCATACAAGAGAAGGGAATTTTGGGATTTGCACAAGATGTGGCAATACATACATGTAATTGCCTGCAATTTTAAAATTCTTTAGATTTTATCCCACAATGTACTTCTAGCACACACAGAAAGTGCAGCTAACAGACTGACTCACTGACAAGGACAAGAACTTTCTCTTCACAGTGATGTGGAAAGGCCTAGATGGCATCTGAAGTGCTCAAGTTGGGTCAGGATTTGGGGTCCCAGGTACCCTCTTGTTATTCTAGATGCAGACCCAACACCAGAAACTGTGACCTGAGGATCCAAAAAGAGAAGGACCAGACGATGGCCCAAAGGGATAGGCCAGATGTCATCAGACCTTCAGATGCTGATGTCCCTCCTGACTGTGACAGTAGAGACAGCAGATACAGCTCCAGTGTACCAGCTGAATTGGACTTTTTTGGGTGATGTACATTACAAACAGATTGATAAAGGGACAACGGGCCTGTGTGTTTCTCCCATGGCTACTTGCCCATATGGTGACCTGGGGAGAGGCTTTGCCCGGTTTTCATTTATAGACTTTGCCTCTAAATTAGTGAGTGAAAACCAACATGAACACCTGCCAAAGTTACTGAGCAGTGTTACAGGGCATGATTTTCTTGTGTACACCTTTCTCTGTGTTTTTCTTTCAAAAGATGTATACAATTGTAACTATAGAATCATGACACCTTACCTCACTGACATCCTACCTTGTTGACATCCTACCTCATTGATATCCTACCTCTTTGTCATCTTACCTCTTTGGCATCCTATCTTCTTGAGTTTGACTGGGTTGAATGGCTTGAATTGGGTTGAATGAGCTTTACTCACTGTTTAAGGCCACTGTTGAGCCTTAGTTCTCACTGTCATACTTTTGTTGTTGTTCTGTTACATCCTACCTCTTTGAGAATGATACTCTGTGATCTCATTGATCAAGAGAACTATTGTTGATGCTAAAATTAGCTTGATAAGATGAGTGGTTCCCACTTTACAAGAGAAGGAAATTGTTAGAGTCAAGGAAAGATCACATTCAGTGCAACCAGGAGGTTGAACTTGAGAGCCCTGGAAGTAACTTCTGGGTGCTGGAAGAGACTGTATCATGGGCAGAAACTCTTAGCCACATTGAGGTAGCTTCATAATGGGAGATGTCTTCCTCTATGATTGGCTGTGTGTGTGATCTTTAATCTGGAATTAAGCCAAGAGGTTGGAGGCAGGTTGTGAACATGTGGGAGTCAACAAGAGGTCAGGGCAGAATGTGAACATGTGAATAAAAGACTTTAAGCTTGCATGTGGCTTTTCTTGAGCGTGCTACCGGTTTTTAAACTACAGTTTGTGAAACTGTAGCCAAAGACTTCTGAAGACCTCAGAACAAGGTAAGCTGGGTAAAATTGGTTTATACACTGCAAAAGATAGTGGCCAGAGATAGTTCCCTGAGGGCCTGGGAATTAGGAGAGCCTGGCAATGGAAAAAAGGCAGAATAATACTAGGGTGTTCGCAAATGAAGAGAATGCCCAGGATCAAGCAGGTTTTTTTTGCAAGTATCATAGATAATGAAGTAATAACAATACTAAATAAATATGCTTAAACATATACAAACATAAAAACACATGATATAAAAACCACTTTCCTAGAGAAGTCAAGAGAGCAGCAAGAAGAATTAGGCAGAAAACTATACAAACAGGGGATATCAAAGTTGCTCTATCAGAACTAGATAAAGCAAAACATAGAACCTTAGAAAAATTAGGTATGATAAACTTTTGGAGAAAATTGAATGGAGACAGAAAGGAATATACTTTTTTTCTTGGTGGTACATGGAACCTACACAAAAATTGACTTTGTATTAGGCCATATAAATCTCAAAATCAAATGCAGAAAAACAAAAATAGTAAACACATCTTTTCAGATCATAATGCAATAAAATTGAAATGGCCAGGATAAAATACACCAAATTTTTTTTTTGGAAACTAAATAATCTAATCCTAAAGGATGAGTGGGTGAAACAACAAGTCATAGACACAAAGTGATAATTTCAGCCAAGAGAATAACAATAATGAGACAACATATTTATGGAATTTATGGAATGCAGCCAAAGCAGTTCTTAGGGGAAGTTTTATATCTCTCGATGCTTACTTGCATAAAGTAGAGAATTGGGTGTGCAACCAAAAAAAAAAAACAAAAACTCAAAAAAGAACCAATTAAAAAGCCCCAGTTAAATATAATATTTGAAATTCTGAAAGTAAAAGGGAAGACTAATAAAATTGAAAATAAGAAAATTATTGAACTTGTAAACAAAACTAAGAGTTGGTTTTATGAAAAAACAACAACAAAATAGATAAACCTTTAGTTAATTTGATTAGATAAATGAAAGAAAATAAAATTTTTAGTATCAACAATGAAAAGGGTGAACTTTCCATCAATGAAGATGAAATTAGAATAACAATTAGGAGCAATTTTGCCCAACTATATGCCAATAAATCTGATAATCTAAGTGAAAGGGATGAATACTTATAAAATATAAATTGCCCAGATTAACAGAGGAGGACATAAATTACTCAAATAGTTCCATTTTAGAAAAACAAATTGAACAAACTATTAATCAACTCTCCAATAAAAAATCTCCAAGGCCAGATGGATTTGCATTTGAATTCTACCAAACATAAAAAAAAAAACCAAAAATAATTTTAATACTGTGCAAACTATTTGGAAAAATAGAGAAAATTCTATCAAATTCCTTTTGTGACACAAAAATGGTGCTGATATGTAAACCAGGTAGAGTCAAAACAGAGAAAGAATATTATAGACCACTTTCTCTAATAAATATTGATGCAAAGATTATTAGCAAATATATTAGCAAAAATATTAGCAAAGAGATTACATCAAGTTATCACCAGGATAATACACTTGATCATAGATCATATAGAAATCATATGATTATGTCAATAAGGCAGAAAATTTGTTTTTGAAAAAAAATCCAATATCCATTCCTGTTGAAAACACTAGCATGTATAGAAATAAATAGTTTTCCTTAAAATGATCAATAGCATCTATTTAAAATCATCAGCAAACATCATATGTAAAGGGGATAAACTTGAACCATTACTAATAAGATTAATTGTAAAACAAGGTTGCCCACTATCACCATTACTATTCAATATTGTATTAGAAATGTTAGTTTTAGCAATAAGATAAGAAAAAAGAAATTAAAGGAAATACAGTAGGCAATGAGGAAACCAATTTCTCACTCTTTGCAGATGATATAATAGTATATTTAGAGAATCCTAGAAAATCAACTAAAAAATTACTAGAAACAATTTATAACTTTAGCAAAGTTTCAGGATACAAAATAAATCCATATAAATGATCAGCATTTCTGTATGTTACCAACAAAATCTGGCAGCAAGAGATACAAAGAGAAATTTCATTTAAAATAACTGTAGATAACATAAAATATTTGGAAGTCTACCTGACAAGACAAAATCAGGAACTATATGAATGGAATTGCAGAATACTTTCCACATAAATAAAGTTAGATCTAATCAATTGGAAATATATCAAGGATTCATGCATATGCAGAGCTAATATGATAAAAATAACAATTCTACCTAAATTAATCTACTTATTCAGTGCCATACCAATCAAATTCCCAAGAAATTATTTTACAGAGCTAGAAAAAGTAATGAAAAAAGTTCATCCAGAAAACATAAGGTCAAGAATTTCAAGGAAATTGAAGAAAAAATGTAAATGAAAGTGGCCTATCTATACATCAGCATCATCAAAACCATTTGGAACTGGCTAAGAAATAGAATGGTTGATCATTGAAATAAATTAGTCACAAGACACAATAGTCAATGATTATAATAATCTAATGTTTGATAAATCCAAAGACTTCAGCTTCTGGGATAAGAACTCACTATGTGATAAAAATTACTGAGAAATTTGGAAATCAGTCTGGCAGAAACTAGGGACTGACCCACAGCTAATACCTAATACTAAGATAAGATCTAAATGAGTTCTTGATTTAGACGTAAAGAATGAGACTTTAAGCCAATTAGAAGAATTGAAGGATAGTCTTTCTCTCAAATCTGTGGAGAAGGAAGGAATTTGTGGCCAAAGAAGAACTAGAGTACATTATGGAATCAAAATGGATAATTTTGATTATATTAAGTTAAAAAGCTTTTGTACAAACAAAACCAGTGCAGACAAGATTAGAATGAAAACAGTAAACTGGGAAATAAATTTTACATCTCAGGGTTCTGATAAAGGCCTTATTTCTTAAATATGTAGAGAATTGACTCAAATTTATAAGAATATAAGCCATTCTCCAATTAATAAATGGTCAAAGGATATGAACAGACAATTTTCAGATCTAGAAATTAAAACTATTTATAGCCATAGGGGAAAAAATGCTCTAAGTCACTAATAGTCAGAGAAATGCAAATTAAGACAACACTACTTCTCAGATTGGCTAAGATGATAGGAAAAGATAATGATGAATGCTGTAGGGGATGTTGGAAAATGGGGACTATTGGTGGAATTTTGAATTGATCCAACCATCCTGAAGAACAATATGAAACTATGCTCCAAGGCCTTTCATCTACCAGTGTCTCTACTTTGCTGTATCCCAAAAAGATCATAAAAAAGAGAAAAGGATCCATGTGTGCAAAAATGTTTGTACCAGCCCTTTTTTGTAGTGGCAAGAAACTGGAATCTGAGTGGCTGCTCCTCAGTTGGAGAATGGCTGAATAAATTATGGCATATGAATGTTATGGAATATTATACTTCTATAAGAAATGAACAACAGGATGATTTCAGAATGACTTGGAGAGACTTATACGAATTGATACTGAGTGAAGTGAGTAGAACCAAGAAAACATTATACACTGCAATAACAAGATAATAAGATGATCAATTCTGATGGATGTGACTCTTTTGAATAGAGAGGTAATTCAAGACAGTCCCAATGATCTTGTGATGGAGAGAGCCATCTGCACCCTGAAAGAGGACTGTGGAGACTGAGTATTTTCAGCATAGTATTTTCACTTTTTTGTTGTTGTTTGCTTGCATTTTTTTCTTTTTTTTTTCTACTTTTTAATCTGATTTTTCTTGCTCAGCATGATAATTGTGGAAATATGTATTGAAAAATTGCTAACATAGATTGGATTACTTGTTGTCTAGGCAAGGGGGTGGGGGAGTGAGGTAGTAAAAAGTTTGGTATACAAGGTTTTGCAAGGTGAATGTTGAAATCTATCTATGCATATGTTTTGAAAATAAAAAGCTTAAAAAACCCAAATCACCAACATCAAAAAGAAAAGGGTGAACTTACCACTAATGAAAAAGAAATTAAACCAATAATTAGGAGCTATGTTGCCCAACTATAAAGCAGCAGCAAATCCAACAATCTAATTGAATTGGATGAATATTTACAAAAATATAACTTGCCCAGATAAACAGAAGAGGAAATTATTTAAATAATTCCATTTTAGAAAAAAAAAATTGAACAAACTATTAGTGAACTCCCTAAGAAAAAATCTCCGGGACCAGATAGATTCACAAGTGAACAATTAATTCCAATACTATGTAAACTATTTGGGAAAATAGATAAAGACTCCTGCCAAATTCCTTCTATGGCACAAATATGATACTGATTTCTAAACCAGGTACCCATGTGTGCAAACCTAAACAGAGAAAGAAAATTATAGACCAATCTTCATAATGAATGCAAAAATTTTTGAATAAAATATTAGCAAAGAGATTACAGCAACTTATGAGCAGGATAATACCCTATGACCAAGTGCGATTTATACCTGGAATATAGGTTTAGTATCAGGAAAACTATTACCATAATTGACCATATCAATAACAAAATGATCAAATCATATGATAATCATCTCAATAGATGAAAAAAATACATCACCTATTCTTATTAAAAACACTATGGAGAATAGGGATAAAGGGAGCTTTCCTTAAAATAGTAAGTACTATGTATCTAAAACCATATTGGAAAAATACCAATTGCTCATGGCTAGGCTGAGCTAATATAAACAAAACACAATTCAGTCTAAATTGGTCTACTTGTTCAGTGCCATGCCAATCAAATTGCCAAAAAAATTTTATAGAGCTAGGAAATACAATAATAAAATTCATCTGGAAGAATAAAGGGTCAAGAATGTGAAGGAAATTAATGAAAAAAAAATACAAAGTATGATGGCTAAGCAATACCAAACCTAAAACTATATTATAAAGCAGCAGTCATCAAAATCATTTAGTACTGGCTAAGACAGAGAGTGGTGGATCAGTGGAGTAGATTAGATACACATGAAACAATAATCAAAGTCTATGGTAATCTAGTATTTGATAAAGCCCCAAACTCTAGCTTCTGGAATAAAAACTCACTATTTGACAAAAATTTCTGGGAAAACTAGAAAATATGTAAAAAATTTGGATAGACCTACATCTCCCACCCCATGTAAAATGGGTACATGATTTGGACATAAAGGGTGACATTATGAACAAATTAGGAGAAAAAGGAGGATAATTTACTTTTTTTTTTTTTTTTTTTGATTTTTGGAGAAAGGGGAATTTATGACCAAAGAAGAACTACACAACATTATAAAAGGCACAATGAACAACTTTTGGTTACATTAATTTAAAAAGTTTTCACACAAATAAAACCAACAGAAACTGGATTAAAAGAGAAGTACAAAGCTGGGGAAAAATCTTTACTGCCAGTGTATCTGCTAAAGCTTTCATTTCTAAAATATAAAAAGAACTGTCAAATTTATAAGAAATTAAGTGTTTCCTCAATTCATAAATGGTCAAAGGATATGAAAAAATAGATTTAGATGATTAAATTAAAGCCATTTATAATCATATGAAAAAATGCTCTAAATCACTTGCTTAGAGAAATGCAAATTAAAACAATTCTCAGATACCACCTCATATTTCTCAGATTGACTAAGATGACAAGAAAATATAATGATAAATGTTGTTGGAGATGTGGGAAAACTGGGAAACTAATGCAATGTTGGTGGAGTTGTGAAATGATCCAATCATTTTGGAGAACAATTTGTAGTGCCACCTACATGCTCATCTTCTCTGTCATATTCCTTCCAATTCCAAAAATGTTTCACTTGAATAATCAATTCTATTTATTGTCTTTCTACTTATTCATGTTTATACATATTGTATTTGTCTTGCAATTTAAGTATCCATCTATTTATCTATCTACTTGCTAATATGCTTGTCTGTCTGCCTTTCTGCATGTCTGAAATATCTGTCTCTCTGTCTCTGACTTTTTATTTTTCTGTTTCTCTTTCTTTTCTGTTTCTATATCTCTGTTTGCCTGAATCTCTATCTGTGTCTCTGTGTCTATCTGTCTCTCTTCTCTCTGTATCATTTAATATAATTAAAGGGTATCAGGATCGGATCTTTTGATTTTATAAGGAACTTCCAATTAAGGAAGCCCTCTGAACCAATGAAGGCTGACACTTTCCATGCAACATATATTACTTTGCAGAGTTGCCTTAGGTGGCTGGGAAGTTTGTGACTTGCTTATCAAATGCAGGTTTGTGTCCAGATCTTCTTGGATTTAAGACTGGCTCTTTACATTTACAGCATATGTCTTTTCAACATAACTAAAAGAAATATTAATAAATTCTAATGACATTAAAAATTGCTTATTGCAATCCAGCCCATACAAACAAGCATTTTGTAAATGCCTACAATGGACAAGGTACTACACTAAGCTCTGAGAACAAAAACACATGAAAATCATTCCCTAATCTCTAGGTATTCATATTCTGGTAGAACGCAGACAATCTACAGGCAAACCATTGAATAAAACTGTTGCATTTTAGACTCTCATTAAGAAAAAGAGAAATAATCATCAGCACCATTCAATATCTCAATAGTATTATATCTGTTCCAGTACAAGTTTCTAAAACTAGAATTATCTGGACACATTTGCTGCATCTGCATTTAAGTAGATGATGATAATGTGGATAAGAGTGAAAGACAACCAAAAATATAGAAAAGGAAAATAGAGATGTATCATAAGAGTGTACATGCATCCTGTTAGGAGTGGGCAAGAATCTCTGGTAGTGCCCTACTAAGAGCAGACTTTTATAGGTTTGCTTTTGTTTATTATTTTGAAGATGATGGTGAAACTATAGAATCTTAGTTTTGAATGTCTGAACTAAAAACTAAGATAATTGGAATGCTATTAGTTATTAGAAAATGTCCTCAAAGTCTTAGAGCTGTATTAATAGGCATATAAAGTTTGTCCTAAAAATCTTAGGTTAGTTTTAAGCTGATAAAACTTAAACTTTGGGGAAATTCACAATATACACATATTGGGAATTCCTAGGGCAAGCGATCTTAACATTTTAATGTCTTTCATGGACCCTTTTGGCAGTCTACTGAAACTTATGCCTCATTTATCAAGCTATAATTTTTAAAACATAAAATAACATACATAGGATTATAAAGGAAAATAAAGATTGTTGAAAATAAAGATATATAATTTTATTCCATGAAACGTAATGCACTCCCTGAAATCTATCCATGGATCCCCTGGGAGTCTTTACATCTCAATTTAAGAACACTTGCCAAAGGAGATGCCAAAAGATCTTATTTGATAGCCTTCTGATTTACTATAAAAATACATCAAGTGGCCCCTTGAAAGAGTGAATTTCCATATGAAAGTTTGCAACCTGTAATTGTCACCCTCATAGAAATGCACAGTATGCCTCCCCCCTTTCCTATAACAGAGGGAAATGACAATAAGATTAAGAGTAGCGGGGTTGATTATTTCAGCCAAGCGAAACTTTGGCGTCCTGCCCCCAGCTCCCATCTCAGAAACTGATGGCCTTCTATTTGTTCTCGGCTGCAGAATTCTTCATTAAAGTTGAGGAATTAAATATAGCACTTTAGCTAATTAATTATGGTTTGATCGTTTTGACACCTCCAAATGACTCAGCCACATACCTTGGAGCTCTGTCAACTCAATTGCATCTTTGTTTTTGTTGCCTTTAACCAACAATGAAGACTAATGCCACTCTTTCTAGTTTTCGATCACCTCTACAGAAGTGCTCCCCTGGCAATGTGCAAGGACAGACCTAATTAATCCCTCATCTGCCCTCTGTGGTGTCTATACATCACACTGGCAGTTGGAACTGCTGCTTGTTCTAAGGCTATTGCTGGAATGAAAAGCTCATCTGTTTTTCAATAATTTTACCACAGGTGGTGATTTGTAATTAGAAAGGGCAGAATCCAAATTTTGTAGAAATCCCCCCTCTTTTTAAAGCAGGGGGAGACAATGGGGGAGGAGAAGAATGAAATAAAAATCTTTCTCACAGTCGGGGAAAGCATTAATTTCTGGCATCAAGTTAAACAATAGACTTCTAGGACTTTTTTTTTTAAGAGGTAAATAGTTTTGTTTTGTTTTCTTTATTGATACAGTTGGGTACAGGTTCCAGAACAGATGACCATGACATCAAGGAGTGAAGCCATAATATGCAAGTGAAGTAGACTTGAGTGAGGGAAAGCTGTGCAAGATCACCAACCTCACTTTCTCCTCTGAAGTCAGCAGGTTAAGTGGCAAAATATAGATCATGATGACTGGAGATGACTCCAAGCCAGTGGGAGACCTTAACTTTTTTAGGCTAAGGTGTTTAATAAGTCTCAATTTGACTAAGGCAATGCCCAATCAGTGATTAAAATTGGGTTTTAAAAAAGCAATTAGAAAATAAGAACTTGGAGAAATAAATAAGCATATGATGGTCCAGAAGAACTAGAGTTTTTTCAAGCTTCCTGAGTTGCAGAGGATATGGATTCATGCTGATTTTTTCTTGTCCATCTGGCTTCAGGCTGACATTTGACTTATAGGCAGTTAGATGGTGCAATGGCTAGTCTGCTGAGACTGAAGTTAGGAAGACCTAAGTTCAAAAGTAGACTCAGACTCTTATTACCTGTGTGACTCTCAACAAGTCACTTAACCTACATCTGCCAGTTTCCTATCTATAAAGGAGAAACAATAAATGCACTTCCCTTGAAGGGCTTTTGTGAGGATGCAATGGAATGGTATTTGGAAAGCACTTAGCACAGTGCCTGAAACACAGTAGGAATTATAAAATGTTTGTTCTCTTCCCCTTCCTTTCAGGCACTAATATGTGAATATGTACCTTTAATCTTAGAACCTTATTCTCTTGGGACTATTCACCAATAATCTTGAATGATATTTACCACAGGAGTACCATGTGGAAGAGTATGTCTACAAATATATGTGTACAGGTGTGTATATTTTGTATATGCACATTTGTGTGTAAATACACAACTGTATATATACATATATATATACATATACATATACATATACATATACATATACATATACATATACATATACATATACATATGCATAGGAATGAATAAAGCATTATAAAAAAGTTGGTATGTACTAAGCTCTGGATATACAGAAAAATATATCAGCCTTTACTCTCAAGGGACTCATTTTAAAGTTTCAGTTGAAAGTCAAATTGTCCTTAGGATGAAAATGAAAAAAAGATGTTAATTCCTCTTTAATGTCATTTCCATTGATAAAATCATATCAGCTTCTGATGTCATGACAATACCAAGGACTTTGATGTGAAGAACTTTCTTTTCTTTATCTTTGATGTGACTGCAGCATCTGCAGTAGCAGTTACCAAACAGCATCTCCCTAGGCATTTATGAGAGTTAGGAAAGGGGGAACCCCCTTTTGGTTCGGTGCAAGGAGAGTCCCCTGTAAAGGAATTTACAGGCCCCAAAACCTAGATTGATAAAAAAAGGTTTATTATAGGAGTTTGGAAGTAAGATTAAAAGGTAGGAAAACACCAGAGCCAGGGTGACTCCGGTGGGCAGAATCCTTGACATGATCCGTGTAAGGATGCCATGTTTGGGACCTCTGCAAAGTGGACTCCAGTCTGGCTCTTTGTATAATAGGGAGGCTTTGGACAATCCAAAGGGGCCCATGGGTGGAGTCCCAGGCTGGGTTAGAATCTGAATAGAATTCAATAGGTCCTTAGATAAGGAAGAAGCTGTTTGTGGGGGTTGGCGAAACCTAAGCAGATAGTGGGAGGCTGGGAAAGCTAGTTCAGATCCGGTGAGGGCTGGGAAAGCCCAGATATCATTGGAATTCAAAAAGGATGCTTTTTTGACCAGGATTTGTGAATCAAAGGTGCTAGCTTCTTCAGCCATGGGGGTTTGGGAATCAGAAAGGAATCTTAAAGGGATCTCAACCCCATCAGCATTACTTCTTATTACCATGGTTGAGAGTACTAGGGTAAAGGTGTTGCTATTACAAAAGCTCTTGGGTTCAGAGACCTGAATTGTCTCCATCAGAGTTTAAGGGAAGATGGTAGTCAAGGTAGTAGAGGTTCAACTTGCCTGTTACAAAGAGTCTCTTGTCTCTCCCTCAGTTAAGCTGGTCTGCCTGCTCTTGACTGCCATTGTAGTTGGTGGGGATGGCTGACAGCATATAGAAGCATAAACACTCTACATATGTAGTGTCACTTTGCTTTGTTTAAGTCAGTGGTATTTGCTAACTCAGTGCTTAGACTATTTGGGGATAATAAAGTAACAAGTGAATCACTAATGAGAGAATCCTTGCAAATCAGTGGACCTATAAAAAGAGGAGTAACTCTACTAGCCTTTTCTTTCTTTTACCTTCCAGGTGGTCTTGCATTAATCTGCATCTTCAAAGGAGAGATGGAAGAAAGACAACTCTACAATTTTACAATTCTGGTCACCATGTGGCTATGAGTTTTTGATTACTAAAGTATTCATCTTTCCTAGAGGAGCCTAATATTAAATATTAGATCACTAGATGACTTTTGTTTTGTGCTTTTTTCTTGAGCATAGATGACTGAATATAAATCTTAAAATGTATGTATCCAGGCTTAAAGATGACTTTATAAATCTGTTAAATCCTGGTGACCTTGATTGGAATTGAATGGAGAAAAAAATTACCACCAAAAAAAGAAAAAGAACAATCTCTGGCCAAAGAAGAATGGATTTTGAGAGGACAGTATAGAGTTGGAATGAAATTTAGTAATGCCTCACCATAAGTCCTGTAAACTTATTATTATTATTAAGTTCTGAAATGTCAGTTTCCCAAGATAATATGAATCTTGTTTTAAGACTTCTTGTCAATGTTCACATATAAGTATTTTGTATATAGTATTTTTTAGAAAATAAAAATATCGAAAAATAAATTCCTGCCTCACTTTGATTCCCAATATATATTGAGTATCTTTATATTCTGCCCTTTGTAGAGATATGAGCCAAAACCTAAGCCTTAAGCAATTTCCAATTTCTCACACAAAGTGTGTGAGAAGAGGGAGCCAAAATCTTCTTATTAGAGTTCTGACTCCCAATCACAAACTCTGTCATTCCTTTAACAGATTCAGAATGAAAAAAAGGTCTCTTAAGATAGAGAACATGTACATAATACTTCAGTATTTTTATTAAAGATTATAACAATGGAAATAATACATATAAGAAAGTACAACATTAATGCAAACTCAATAGAATTATTTTAGCAGGAAATGGATATTTATTAGCAGCCGAAGGAAACAGGAAAGGTCTTATGTTGGAGATGCCTCTGGAACTGATCCTTGGAGGAACTGAGGATTCTAAGAGGTAGAGATAAAGAAAAAACCCCACAGAGTTCCACAGAAAATCATAGTCTAGTTCCATTCATATGAATTTTTATGTATCCACATAAATGACATTTATCTAGGTTAAATATGGTGGTGTAGAAATTATCAAGAATTTTTAGTGTTTATTGTTTCACAACTGTTCCTTTATGTCATTTGGCATTGTTAATCATGTATTCTACTATTCTGAAAACTATTAGAGAACAAGAGCTTGTTTTACATGTTGTTTTCAAGCTAATATACTTAATGAAGAATTCTAATCACAATTGTTGCAGAAACAAAAACAATAACAAAAAACCTAATGCTATATTATCCAATGTCCTTCCCTATTAAAAAGTTATAAAAGGAAGATTTGCTTAATAGTTAGCTCAACAGTTCAAACCTGGCCTCAGATCTTTCTAAGATGTGTGGTGCTGATCTCAGAAAAAAAAAATCATAATAAAAAGATAGCATTAAAAGATATTAGAAGAAAAAATATGTAATGTTTAGAAAACTATAAGTAATGAAATAATACTAGCAAATATATGTGCACCAACATAGTACTTAAAAGGAAGACAAATCAATTATAAGAAAAAATAAACAGCAAAAATATATAGTTGGGAACTTAATGAACTCTATTCAGATGTAGCCCCATCTAAAAAGGATATAAATAAGAAATGCTGTAAGAATATTTTAAAAGTTATATATGCTTCTTGCAACTACTAGGTAAAAACTATAAGGAATACATGTAATTTTTGGGTGCGTGTGATATCTGTTCAAAAACTGGCCATATGTTAAGGGCATTAAGTTTCATAAACAAATATAGAAAAATAGACATATTAAACATGTAATTATGATTGAAAACTATTAAAATTATAATTATTAAAGAGCATGTAAAGAAACTTAAATGGAGACTGAACAATGTAAAACTAAAATATGTGGGTCAAAGAACAAATAATAAATAATACATAACTTCATGTATTAAAATGACAATGACAAAATTTGTCACTATTTCTGAGATGTAGTCAAAACAGCCCTTAGAAGAAAATATACATTCTAAATACTTTCATTAACAAAAGATAAAGGGAGATTTTTTTTTCTTCTATCTTCTGGAAGAAAGAAGAGTAAGCATCTACCTTCCCAAAGAAAGGTGGATGCTTAATCTTCTATCTTCCAGAATCATGGTGGTCATTGCATACATCAGAGTTATTAATTTTTTCCAAGTTTTAGTTTTTATTTTTGAAGTGTGGTTGTAATTGAACAAATTGTTCTGCTTACTTCACTGTTTCAAATCCCCCCAGATTTCACAAAATCATCCCTTTAATCTTTTTTCATGGTACAAAACTATTCCTACATTCTTAAACCATATTTTGTTCAATCAATCCTCAATTGATGAGCATTACCTTAATTCTTTACTTTAATTCATTTACCTTAATTCTTTGATATCATAAAAATAACTGCTATAAATATTTTTTGTACTTATGAGTCTCTGTAAAACTATATCTCTTTGAGAATATAAACCTGGTGGGGTTTTGCTAGGTTGAAAAGTATGACTTAGTGATTTTAGATTCATAGTTTCAAATTGCTTTTCAGAATATGTTAGTATTCTTACAAGGTACTAAGCCAGTGGAATTGATAGAGACAATAAATAATTAATTTAGCATGGTTCAGTATGATTGATCTGATCCTATGAGGAGATGTGATGGACCAGAACTTGAAACAAGGTACTGAGTGGAATTGAGGAGACAGTGGTTAAATCTAATTTAGCATTGATTTAATCCTACAACAAATGATGTTTCCTAGTGATGTAATGATTGGAGTATACTTGGTGCACAGCATATAAGCAAGAAGCTCTCAGGGCCAAACACAGAACCCAAAAGCCCACTCTCGGAGGCAGAGTCAGATTCATTCCAACTTCCACCTTTGTGCTGGCTGGAGACATTGAATGGACAAGAGGCCAAAGCTGTCAGAGACAAAGGATTAGCAGCAAGAGCTCTTGGAACCAAGGAGAAAGATAGGCCTCTATTAAAGCTAATTGGGCCCCAGGAAAAGATGCAAAACTTTGAAGGAGAAAATAAAGGATTTGGACTTTAACTCCTGGCTGCATTTGAGGTGATTATTACGCTGAACTGAAACAAAGGCTGCCTCCAGGACAGGAGCCCTCCAAGAAATCTGCTCCTAGAGAACATTACACTTTAGAGAAGAATATTACAAGAATGACTTTATCAATTAACATTATGCATTAGGAGGCCCTCCAACATTTGCTATTTTCTTTTCTTTTCTTTTTTTTTTTTTTTTTTTTTGCTGAAGCAACTGGGGTTAAGAGGCTTGTCCAGGGTCACACAGCTAGGAAATGTTAAGTGTCTGAGATCAGATTTAAACTGAGCTCCTCCTAACTTCAGGACTGGTGCTCAATCCAGTGTGCTACCTAGCTGCCCCATTATTTCCTTATGAGGAAAAATTTCACAATCACTTTCATTTTCATTTTTTCTAATAATTGGTGATTTGTAGCTTGTTTTCATAATTATTGATAGTTGTTTTCTTCCTTTGAAAACTGTTCAAATCCAAAAGATTAATTTATAGGAAAAAACACAAAATAATAAGAAAATTCATATGGAAAAACAAAAGACGGGGATCTCAAAAGAAATAAGTGGGGGGCGGGGGCTGGGGAAAGCAGAAAGAAAGGGAACCTAACAGTGCCATATCTTAAACTGACCTAGAAAGCAATTTGGAAGTATATATTACAGAGTAGCTAAATTAAACACATATTCCCATTGATTTACTAATATAAATACAAGTATTTATCCCAAAGAAATCAAACAATGAAGTAAAAAATAGTGTACAATGATATTTATAACAATACCTTTTATTTTAGCATAGGGCAGCTAAATGGCACAATGGATAGAGTGCTTGTCTTGAAATCAGGAAAATAAATCTGTAAAATGATTCAGAAAAGGAAATAGCAAAACACCCTGGTATCTTTGTCAAGAAAATCCCAAATGGGGTCACAATGGGTCGGGCCCAACTTAACTCAACAACAAGGAACTAAAAGTAAAGTAAGTAATTATCAATTTTGGGAATAGCTGAAAAAGTTATGGCATTGTAATGTAACTACATATTATTGCCAGATTAAAAAAATAGCAAAAGGTATAGATGCAAATAATCTGGGAATACTTCTATGAATTGATGCAAAATGAAGTGAGTAAAACCAAGAGAACAATTAATGCAATGACTATAATATTGTCAACAAAACAACTTTTAAGGAAATGATTAAGACTCTTATTTATGCAATAACAAATTATAATCAGAAAACTGATCAAATAATATATTTGCTGTTCTTTAGCAAAAAGATATTGGAAAATAGGTACAGACATGTTCCCAGATATAAACATTGTGTGAATTTGTTTTCTTTGACTAGTTGTTACAAAGGGGGGACTTTATTTTTAAGAAAGTGAGTGTATAATGACAATCATACAAAAACAAAAGAGTGTTAATAAAACAAAAATATAAATAAGGAAGCAGAAGTATATTCAGAAAGGGATACACGCAAGTAGTGCGGTGTTGGGAAAACATGTTAAATTTAATATATATATTTAAAATTTACACATATTGGACATTCATAATTTCATATGTAATCATTTTTATTTTCTTTATTATTTATGGAGATGTTCATATTAATTGATGCTTGTCAAGTTAATGTTTTCAGAAAATATATTTTTAAAGACAAGATTTCCACAACTTCCTTAGAGTTGGAAGTAAAGTAGCCACTCATGGTATGATCCAAGACAACACCTAAATATAAATGATAGGGAGAGAGAGAGAGAGAGAGAGAGAGAGAGAGAGAGAGAGAGAGAGAGAGAGAGAGAGAGAGAGAGAGAGAGAGAGAGGAGAGAGAGAGAGAGAGAGAGAGAGAGAGAGAGAGAGAGAGAGAGAGAGAGAGAGAGAAGAGAAGAGAAGAGAAGAGAAGAGAAGAGAAGAGAAGAGAAGAGAAGAGAAGAGAAGAGAAGAGAAGAGAAGAGAAGAGAAGAAGAGAAGAGAAGAGAAGAGAAGAGAGGAGAAGAGAAAAAGAAATAGAGACAAAGAGACAGATACACAAAGAGAAAGTTCTGGATATTGTCTGCATAAAGATAACAACTCACACGGGTGACAATGAGATCATCAAGGATAAGAATCTAGAAAGAAAAAAAAGGCAAAGGATAGAGCATTAAGAAATAACTATTCCTCAGTTGAGTATAGAAATCTATCTTACCCAATTGGGAAATAAGAAGGGAAGGGGATAAGAAATTTAATGGGGGATAATAAAAGGAAGGGCAGTGGTCAGAAGCAGAACAGACTTTTGAGGAGGGACAAGATAAAGAGAGAGAAGATAAACAGCAGAAAAAAGAATGAAGGTAAATCACAGTTACCATATATGGTTACCATAACTGAATGTGAATGGGATGAGCTCACTCATAAAAAGGAAATGGATAGCAGAATGGATTAGATACTAGAATACTACAACATGTTATTAATAAGAGGCACATCTGAGGTAACACAGAGTTGAAATAAAGAGCTGAAGATTAATCTATTATGCCTAAACTAAAGTTAAAAAAAAAAAAAGACAGGGGTGACAACCATGATCTCAAAGCAAAAGCAAAAAGAGATAAATAAGGAAACTAAATTAAGATAAAAGTTATCATAGACAATCAATTAATATAAAATTAAGACCAAATTCCTCTGCTAAAGAACTCATTTCTCAAATATATAGGGAAATGTCATATTTATAAAAAAATGCAATTTTTCAACTGACAAATGGTCAATAGATAAGGAAGTTTTAGAAAAATAATTCAGAGGTATCTATTATTATGTGAAAAAATGTGCTCTGAATCACTATTAACAAAATGCAAATTAAAACAACTCTGAGGTACCACCTCAATCCTAACAGAAATCATAAATACTGGAGGTCATGAGGGAAAATATGTAGACTAATAACTCCTGGTGAAATTGTGAAGTGATTCAATCACTCTGGAGAATAATTTGCTTATAGATGATAAAACTGTTCATACCCTTTGTTGTAGAAATACTATAACTGGGTCTGTACCCCCAAAAGATTAAAAAAAAAGAAAAGAACCTATAAAAATACTTTGGCAGCTCTTTTTGTGGTGACAAAGAATTGAAAATTCAGGGAATGCCCATCAATTGGGGAATGACTAAATAATTGTGCATATGATTGTGATAAAGTACTATATGTCAAGGAAGATGGTTTCAAAAACAAAAACATATGAAATGATGTAAAGTGAGAAGAACCAGGAGATCATTATGCACAGTAACAGTAGTGTGTAATAATGACCAACTGTGAAAGACTTGGCTACTCTGATCAATACAATGATCTAGGGCAATTTTAAAGGAGTTATGATGGGAAAAAATGCTTTCCAAGAAAAAAATCAATGGACTCAGTGCAAATTGAAGAATAACTTTCTTTTTGTGATATGGCTATTGTAGAAATATACTTTGTATGATTTCATATGTAAAATTTAAGGGAAAAATGAAACATCTACCATTAGTGGGAAGGTAATGAGAGATTGTGTTTAACAAATGGGAAAAATGAATGTTTAACAAAGAAGATAGAAAAGGCATCAAAATGCTAGAAGCTGAGAGAAGCAATGACATTTATTAAGAGGGAATGTTCAAAAGTCAAAAGGTAGAGAGGTCAATTTAAAGATGAGAAGTAAAAAAAGGGTTTGTTTTGTCTGACTATATATTTGTTTTGAAGGTTTTATTTGTTTTTAATAGGAAAATTGTGGAAGGTAGAGAAAAATAAATGTTTTATAGAAAAAAAATGTTTAAATACCTTGTTGATAACCTTGAAGAAAACAGATTTATTGAAGTGCTACTATTTGAAGCCAGGTTCCAAGGAAGTGAAAAGTGAGTGGGAAGTGAGGTAGTGATATAAAAAGAATAAATCAGAAAAAAGATAGACTGAAGTCCAATTAGAAATTGATTGGATGTTATGGGTAAGCAGGATGGTTTGGTGTTTTAAAATCTCAGGAAAGGAGAAGGTATCATTGTCATCAAATATACAGAACAAGTTTATGTTTAGGGGGAAGATTTATAGGAGAAGGAGGTAAGAGATTTAGTGCCTGATTCTGAGTCAAGTCTATAAGGATATAGTGAATTTTCAGACTGTGTAGTTTTAATGAGTCGTTGACAATTCCATAACATATGCAGCCTTAGTATATTTACATGCATTTGCAGTTGTTTGGTGACAAGGAACAGCTCCTTAATAAAGCATTCAAGACAAATGTTATGAGACTACTGGGAAAGCCATTCATAAGCAAGTGGGTAATTTTGAAATTAATCAAATGGGCTGGTTGCTACTCTTATATGCTGCCCATGTTGAATAATAGCTTACAAGTAGAACAGTCGGTTCTGCCATATATTTCCATCTCTAACAACAATCTGCAATACACACAAAAGCTATTAGGCCAAATGATCAATGCTTTAGTACTCTCATATAGACAAGCCAGAAATAAACTGTTACCAAGGAATTCTCATTAGGACAATTATACAATCCAAGGATGTTTGAAGACAGAAATTAATAAGATTAGAATAACTGGCTTTAAATTTCAATCCCTCCTTCATTCATTCATTCAACAAATATTATTGAAAGCTTACTAGCTATAAGGCCCTGTAGCTTTTTATTTTCTGGGTGTTTGTTAGTTTATAAAAATAAACAATGAAATTGTTGTAGTAAGGGAAAAGCTCTGTTTTTTTCAGGCCTAGACTTTACCAGGTCAAGCTGTCTATTCCCTAGGGATTCCTATTCTCCTTCCTGGTGCTTCCAGCCTACTGACTTGCTCCCCCAATTTTTTTTTTTTTTTTTTTAGAATTCCTAATATTTGGAAACTTCTATATTTGGAATGTTCCAAAGCTGAAAACACAGTGTCCTTGCAAAAATGGTGGTGACAACTCCTTTCTTGTGACCTCAGGGATAAGGAACCACTCAGATCCATCCAAGTAAAACTCATTCTCTCCCTATGAAACACTTAACAATCTTGAAGTGAGGATGCATCTAAGCTACTATGAGTCCCCTCTTCTGACCATATTTGCTCTATTGGCTCTGTAGTATGCAGAGGATCTCAAAAACCATCTAGTCCTACCAACTTACTTTATAGATAGGGAGAGAAAGACCCCCAAAATTTAGGTGATTTGTCCAAGATCACATACATAACTATAACTATAACAACTATAACTATAACTATAACTATAACTATAACTATAACTATAACTATAACTATAACTATATATATATATATATATATATATATATATATATATATATATTAGAAGTACACTTTGAACCCAAATCCTTTCTATAATTCCACAATGTGCTTTCCACTATATTGCATTTCCTCCACTGTCCTTTCCAGTATAATTTGGAAATGTCAATTTCCATTCCATTTGGAATATTAATGTTAAAGTTAGTACTTAGGATTGGAAGGCAGTTTTTGCTTTGAAGATTTCATTTCTGACCAATATTGGTATTAGAGGAGTTAGAATGTTGTACTCATCTTCAGGAAAATTCCTTTTTTCCCTCCCTTTTTAGACCACAGTTATGATTTCATTGGTATAAGTAGCTACCAGTAAATCTTCTTACTTCTACCTATGAAGATTGATCCCTGGCCTTCCATTAAGCACCCCCAAATGAATTTGTGTGGTTTATTATTTGCAGCATTTCCCTAATATTATGGTGGCTTTACATAAAATAAGGCTAAACTATCCCCAGGAGTTGACTGGACTTGATTTCTCTCATTAAAGGACCTAAAAGTCTTGGCCACATAGATTATAAGTATGTTGGATTTGGTGATTTCTGAAGTCCATGTGAGTCACCTTATACATCCTTACTGACCAGATTGGTTTTTATAAGGGTAGAGGGAGAAGGAGAACATCTTGCTGCATATCCTTGTTATGACAAAGCAAGAATCCTTTTGTTAAATGTCCAATTGTTTCATTTTATTCCATTTTATGATTCATACCTGAATTATAAATGTTTTAGAATTAAAACCAAATTTCCAAATAACTTTATTGGATAGTTTATATACTAATAATTCTGTCCATTTCCCATGACTTATTACTCAACTTGAGATGAAGATGCTCTGAAGAATCTTTGGTCCATTGGGAAAAAGTAAGAAACACACTTTTTTCTTCTCTCAGTGCTTAGGCACTTAGCACAATACCTGGCACATAATAAATACTATGTAGAACCTTTTTTCATTTCCCCCTATCCTCTTCTCTCTCAGTAGAGAGGTGAGATCCTTATGGATGCAGAATGCAGAGTAGAGTTGAATTTTGAGTTTTGTTGAAGCATTTCTTTGTTAAGAGGAAAGATTTGGGGATGTTAGAGTACATTAAGAAATTATTCTTACTTTTATAAGACAAACATTAATCATTGGTGTGAAGACTAAATTAGCACCCTGGATACTTTAGAATCAGCTGGAGTCAGAATAAGCAAAGAGCCTTGATCTTTATTCTTAGTCTTTTGGGATAGCAGTCAGGAGAATGGGCACAGGAATTTCCACACCTTCCTTATCTCTCCTCACTGCCTCTTACAATTCTCTGTATATACCAACAAATCAAGCCGCATCAGTCTTTTTGTATGTTAGGGAATCCAATGATCCCTATAGGTTTTGAAGTCCTGCAACAGTCTTATGATACCTCAGAGAATCCAATGAGTCCTGAGGACTTTCAATCCTACAATAGTCTTATCATGTCTCAGAGAATCCATTGATTCCTGAGGGTTTTCAAGTCCAACAACTTTTGATGTCCATGAGTCAAACACCATAACTGCCATGCTCTTTCAGTGGTAGGCACAGTCAGCTATGGAACTACCCAATGTTTCTTGGGTCTTCTCCTTCATTTCAAGGGTCTGCTCTGTCTCTCTCCAATGGACAAGGTGAATACGGCTCGTTGGCACCCATCTGATTCCTTCTCCATCTGTAGATCAGTTAACCTATCTGGTCCCTTCCATTCACCACTTTCTGCACATCACTTGGCGATTGCCTAAAGATAGTGGAGCTGCTTGCACTGGACACTGCCCTTCCAGTGGATTATAAAACCTGTCTGCCAGAGCCAGTGCATTTTTGTCAAAAATCAAGAAATTAATAGTATAAAGGGCTACATTTAGAAGTTCTCTAGGGTAACCTGTGGCTCCCCCTTTCTTTTGTTTTTGGAGAAGTGTCTTAATATCTCTGTTTCTCCTCTCTACTGTTGCCTGTCCTTAAAGATTAAAGGGTATGCCAGTAGTGTGTAAAATCTTACACTGTGCACAAAAGTATGCAAAATGTTTAGAAGTATATGCAGGTACATTATCTGTTTTTATTTCTTGTGGCACACCCATAATTGCAAATGCTTGTATAAGGAATTCAGTGACCACTCAGTTTGTCTCTTTTGCTACTAATATTGCAAAAATGAATCCTGAAAAGGTGTCTACCACAACATGGATAAAAGACAGATGACCAAAAGATTTATAATGGGTCACATCCATTTGCCAAATTTCATTAGGTCTCAAACCATGAGGGTTCTTCCCTGGAGGGAGTGTAGGAGCATGGAAAAGAATGAAAGCTGTACAGGCTTTTTTACTATGCTCCTAGCTTCCTCTCTTGTTATTCCAAATTATAAATGTAAAGCTTGAGCAGCTTGATGATATTTAAAATGAGATTCTTGGACTTCTTGAAATAAAGGAGTATTGGCCAACGTAGTTAGAAGGCTATCTGACTTTGAATTACCTACAAAAATAGGACCTGGAAGTCCACTATGAGAATGGACATGCAAGATATAAATCTTACCTGGATGCTTTCTCACTTGCTCTTGAAGTTCCGTAAAGAGCTGCTATATATTAGAGGCTACAAATTTTATTTGGGCTGTGGCATTTTTTTGTACCACACCTACTGAATAGGCCGAATCAGATATTTCATTTATATCTCCTGGATAATAAGTAAGAGCTAGAATGATTGCATACAATTCATTCTGCTGAATGGACTGAAAAGGAGTTCTGACTACTATCTTTATAGTTAAGTCACAAGAGTACAACAGCACAAATACAATGTTTGGATGCATCTGTAAAGATAGTTGACCCTTTAAGAGGAACTTTAGAAATCTTTTCTTCAAGAATCCATCACCAATTATGTAATAGTCTGATTATCTTTAATGGAGACCCATGGGTAAAGTTTGGAGCCATGGCTAATAAAATTTGCCATTCTGGGATGGTTTCACAGAACACATTAATTTGTGTATTAGTATAAAAGGGGTATATCTTGTCAGGTCTCATCTCAGATAATTGTACTACTTGCTTAATGGCCTTTAATAAAATTCTAGCCATAAGCACTGGGTAAGAAGTGAGATCTTGTTCCTGTTGTTCTGGGAGATTCATCCACAAAGACACATTGTAAGGCTGTTTTTCATTCTTTATGGCAAAACTGTCCATTCATATCTTTTATAAGGCTCAGCTAAGTTAACACTGGGCACTGAAAAGGCAAATTTTTTCATATCCTCCTTATCTATAGGGATAGAATAGAAACAATCCTTAATGTCTATAACCCAAAGAGGCCACTCTTTAGACAATTGAGTAGGCGAAGGAAGTCCAGGCTGAAGAGTTCCCATAGTTTCCATCTGTTCATTTCCCTTTCTTAAATCAATCAACATCCTCCATTTTCCAGATTTCTTTCTTACAACAAATACTGGGGAATTCTAAGGACTTAGAGAAAGTTGTAAGTGTCCTTGGTCAAGTTGCTCCTGTACTATATCTAATAAGACCTGCATTTTATCTTTAGCTAGGGGCCACTGTTCTGTCCACACTGGTGTATCAGTTTTCAAGTGGATAGGAGCAGGTGAAAGTGTTAGCAGGCTTTCAACAAGCAGCCCTACCTAAAAATCCAAAGTACTCATTTGTAATCCTAATTGTTGTAAAATGTCTCTTTCCCACAGATTGATGGGGAGTTTTTCAACTATAAAAGGAGTAAAAACTCCTGTTTTGCCTTCAAAAGTCCATCTCAAAAGGGTAGCACTAACTTCAGCTGCTATTGATCCTCCTATACCAGACATGTAGGTGTCTGCCTTAATCTTTGGCTAGTGACTGGGTCAGTTGGCACCTCTAATGACTATATGATCTGCACCAGTGTCTACCAATCCTTCTACTGGTATGTAATGTATATAGAAAGTGAGCATAGGTCAGTCAGCTGTCACAGCTGTTGTCCAGTATATTCCTGGATTTTGTTGCTTGGAGTCAGAATCTTGGCGACTATCACCAGATTGCTTATTAGGAGTCTATATCAATAAACCTGATGCTACTACTTCTCTTGGTTGATAAGTCACACATTGTCTATCTGTATTAGTGACTGGGATATTATCTACATATTCCCCAGTTTTCCACATCAGTATATGGATGTACACTGTTTTGCAAGTACTTTCAGGAGGTGAAATGGTCAAGCCTACTGTGCCTGGAAGCAAGGGATCCATATCCCAGCTGCATACAACTATATTCTTCCCAATTGTAATCCCTTTCTTCCATCAGGTTGCTTCTTGGCTGATTGATTGTGTAATCCCTTTCTCCCATCAGATGGCTTCCTGGCTGATTGGTCATGTCTGGGTACTAGACTTCTAGGCACTCTCTGGGTGTATCATCAGCTGCCATCATGCCTCAGGTGTTTTTTGCCTGGGACTCTGGAGCTGGGCCCCTCATCCAGTTTCCCTGAATCAGTCTACATTCTGATGCCCAATGAAAATCTCTGTTGCATTTTGGACATGGGGTATTAAGTCTTGTTCTCCCACCCTGTTTTCTCATTCTGTCTCTATGTCACCATTGAGCTTTCAGATGCCCTACTTTACCACATTGAAAGCATTGATGGCTCTCTCTGGGAGTCCCCTGCCAAAAGGGACCCTGTCTTCCTATGTTGGGATCTTGGGAAGTCTACATCATAGCCTGGTTATAAAGGGCATTTGTGCCCACTGTGGCACAGCATCTTATGATCTCCTCTAAAGGAGCATTCTTGCATAATCTTAGTATAATTCTTCTACAGACCTTATTAGCATTTCTTTAGCAAGTTGCCTTATCAAAATGTCTGTTACTGCATTTTCACCATTAGTCTGTATGACAGCTATCTGCAAACATCCCACAAAATCAGCAAAGGGTTCATTTGAGCCTTGTGCAATTTTTGTGAAGGTCTCACCCTTGTCGTTTTTATTGGGGAGAGAAGCTCATGCTTCGATAGCAGCAGCAGCAATTTGCTCATATGCTGCTATGGAGTAAATAATCTGTACTAAAATTTCTGCATAAGAACCTACAACTGTTAGTTGGTCACAGGTGATTGGAGTATTAACTCTACTTTGACTATTTTGTTGAACTTATATCCTAGAGAGCTCACTATATTCAGAAAGCCACAAAAAAATTTTGACCAGGTTCTAAGCATGTCCCTATAGATTTCCAGTCACTAGGGGTTAAGACTTCATAAGCCAAATTCTGTAATAACATCTTAACATAAGCTGATGTAGTCCCATAAAGAGTGCAAGCCTTTTTCAGGTCTTTGAGGATTTCTATATCAAAAGGAGTTTATCTTCTACTTTCTTGACTTGAAGAGTTAAACTGTTGAATCATCAGATCCATACCTATTTTCAAATCACTAAATTCTGCCCTTCTTCTGTGGCTTTAAGTCCTGTCTTTTGCAATCTAGTCATAGGAGGTGATTGCTGGGGGGGGAGGTGCTAGTGGTGTCACTGCCCCTCCCACTACTCCTCCTTCCTCCATCCTAGAAGGTGGAGTTGAGGGGGAATGTCAATAATCTGCTCCATAGGTGGGGTTGAAGCTGCCTTGTGAGAATGAGAATCACCACACCCTTGAATCTGACTTAATTCCCAAAGATCTCTGGTGATAATGTCATTAATCCATTCGTAGTCTTCCTCTTTTTCTTCATACTTCCTCATCTGGCTGTTCCTAAAACTTTTCCTTTTTCTATAACTTGCAGGATTCTTCTTAAAGAATTGTATTATGTTGTATGTATACAATGTTTCCTTGGAATTTGAATGAGGACCTTTATCATTGTAGTATTCACATAGTTGTTCTCCTACCAGCTTCCTGTCCCAATTTCTTCTTCCCCTAAGAACCAAGGGGACATGCATTCTAATGTACCCAAGAGTCTAGCAATCTGTTCCCAAGTTATAATTAAGCCTTGTCCCTTGATCAACTAAAGTATGCTTTCTATAGAGCCCCTTTGGGGCATGGGTGGGCATGGGGCTGGAGCTGGGGATGGGGGAGCGGGGGAGAATCTTTTTCTAACATCTGCCCCATTTCAGCTAGAAAAGATTACTAGTTTAGCCCTTAACAAAGTAAGTTCCCTGTTTGTCTATTAAAATTCTCACCCAATTTCCTGGTCACTGTGTACTTCTTCAGTGAAAGTAAGGTCCTTGGTTCCACATTGGGCACCAAACGTGAAGACCGAGTTAACACCTTGGATACCTTAGAATCAGCTGGAGTCAGGGTAAGCAAAAGTCCTTGATCTTTATTCCTGGTCTTTTGGGGTAGCAGTCAAGAGAATGGTCACAGAAATCTCCACACCTTCCTTCTCTCTCCCCACTGCCCAAAGGTAACTCTCCCTTGTCTTACTCCACCCTCCAATGCCTCTTAAAATTCTCTGTATACACCAACAGATCAAGCCAGCACAGTATAGTGGGCAGGGCCATTCTCCAAATATATGCTAATAGAGTATTGTCCAATAAGTAATTAGCCTTAAGTGCTAAGTGCATCAACTCAGTTCCAGCCCTTTACACATTGGGAAAATTATATAGCTTACATTTACTCAGCATTCGCATTTGTAAAGCATTTTCAATATGGCTTTTCTTACCTGATCTTACAATAACTCTGAAAGTATTATTATTTTCTCAAGTTTACAAATGAGGTGAGTCTCAGAGAAATGAAATGACTTGATTAAGATCACACAACTGATAATATTCAGTAGTAACTTTCAAGCCATTTTGACTCAGTTTTTTCTCACAGGACTTTGACCTAAGTGAATGGAAAAGTCACTTAAGTTACATTCAGAATTATGGTAATATATGCTGTTCCAAAATACTGTTTCTCTTCTACTCCTTGAATGCTCTTCTTTATTGGGAACTGGAAATGACTACAGAAGCTATCTGGTCCAATCCTTCATTTTTACAGATAAGGAAACTGAGACTTAAGAAAGCTAAGGACTTAATTGGATCAGTGTGATACTGATAGTAAACTTAGAGACAGTATTAAGCCTTACTTATTTGACTTCAGAATTCTCCCATTGTCTTGGAAAGTAATAAGGCTTATGATTTATCAATATTTTTCCAAGGCAACACTAAAAATTCTTAGTAAGCATTTATGGTTCTAGTCTTCCTATCTAAAAACCAATCTGTCAGTAGGAGGAGCTCCAAAAGATACAAGCCACATGTTAATATTCCTATTCTCATTCCTATGCTTTTTCCTCAAAGGCATTATATCTAACAACTGAATAATGGTATTATTTATCCTGTATTCCAGATGTCTGACACTGGCACAAGTCATAGTCAGAAAAGCCATCCAGACTCTGACTAAAGTTGCCATTGACTGAGCTTTCTGTCTGATGGAGAATACTGACTATCCCACTGTGACAGATCCTTCCTAAGATACTGGCAGGGTCCCAGCTTGCAGGTGTAAGGTTGACCTCTCAAACTGAATGGGAGCTGACAGAAGGGATCTGGGAAAACTGACATAGAATTGCTGACATGAAAACAGTGACGTGTGAGGGGTGAAATTACCAGGAGCATATCTGTCATGGATGATGGTCCCAGAACTGACAGAGCAACACAAACTTCACTGGATATCAGTGGAGTTGTCTTTTGTATTAGCTACTTAGAAAGGACATATTTTTAGGAGACTCCATCTTCTTCCCCAAAATTTTAACTTGATGTTCACATCAATTTGGCATGTTGATCATTTGTTATGGGAAAAGAAATATGAAAAAATTAATGGAATGAGAAATAATTTTAAAAATCACAATCATGCTACTTTACAAACTTGACATACCATTTCTTTGGCCTCCTTGCCTTTACAAATCCTTCCTTCATTTCTAAGGTCTTCTCCTCTCATCCTATATTGCTAAGCCTTATATTTTTGCCAGGTGATATCATTCCTTCTTTCAAGGCTCAATTCAAGATTTTGTTTGATTATATTATCCCTTTGTATGGAATAGAGAGATAAAGTGATGAACTTACAGGAATATGTGAATTCTTTTTCTATATTTTATTTTCATTATTTCTGTGTTTCCCCTATGATCTGTATAATATGTGCAGGCCCATATTTACTTGAGCCTTGGCCAGCTATGAACATATTTACTTAACCTGAGCTGATGACATTTATCAGTATTTGACATTTATCAATATTAGTCTATTAGTTTGACCACTATCTGCTTGATTAAGCCTGAAGGCCTGATTTACTGTTTCCTAGAAATCAGGTGATTTCCGGAAACAGAAACCTTCCATTCCAATCTTTCTGAAAAGCAACAACCAATTAGATGCCTCCCCCTCGCCTTTTCAATTCTCTCTTACTTGTGATGTAATCTCTTGAATAAAAGCTGTGTATCTTTACTACTTCTTTAGCCCTCCTACCGCAAGTTTTCTCTTTCTTATCTTGTGATGGGATGGCTCATTCTCTGGAGGTTTTTATAAACTACTTTTGTCTACAGCCATGCCACCCTGAATGCGCCCAATCTCGTCTAATAAACAACTTTTCTGCTTTCTACTGAGTGATCTTTGAGTAGTCATTTTGGGTAAGGGTCTTCTACATCTCTCACACCTTTATATTGAACTATAAATAGCCTCTCCTTTCTCCTTGAATAAATGAATAAATTAATAAAAATTATAAAGTGTATGTTATGTGCCAGGTACTATATTTGGTACTAAAAATACAAAGAAATAAGTGGAACAATTTCTGCTCTTAGGGAATTTATATTTTATATTTATATTTATTTATATTTTATTTTGATCCTATATAAAATTTTGCTGAATTTTTATTGAAATTTTAAACATATGTGTGTCTGTGTATACACACACACACACACACACACACACACACACACACACACAAAAATCAAAATAAATAAATAAATAAATGATGATAAATTAATTAAAAACATTTGTTAAGTGCTTACTATCTACCAGGCACTGTGCTAAGCTCTGAGGATACAAAAGGAGGGAAAAAATAGCCCTGACCTCCAAGAGCTCATAGTCTAATGAGTAAGATAACAAAAAAGTGGGTACAAACATGGAATATACAGGTTAAATCAGTAATAATTAATAGAGAGAATATGCTAGAATTGAGATTGGGAAAGGTTTTCTGTAGAATGTGATATTTTTGTGGGACTTAGAGAAAACCAGGGAAGAATGTAGGCAATAAAACAAGAGAGAGCATTCCAAGTTCTGGGACACCCAGAGAAAATATCTGGTGCTGAGAGATGGAGTGTATTATTCGTGGAACAGCCAGAAGACTAGTATTGGATCAAAGACTGTGAAAGGAAGTATGGTGTTAGAAGATTGGAAAAGTAGGAGAAGGTTATATTATGAAGGGCTTTGAAAGCAAAAGAAAAGATTTTATATTTTATCCCAGTGGTGATAGGAGTTCACTGGAGTTAATTGAGCTTCTGTGTGTATGTGTATGTGTCTGTGTTTGGTGGGGGAAGAATGTTGGAACTGTTTCAGGAACATCACTTTGGTGGTTGTCTGTACGATAGATTAGAGTGGTAAGATGAAGTGAGCAGGTTCACCAGCAGGCTATTTCAATAATACAAGTGTAAGATGATGAGGACTTGCATCAGAGTAGTAAGAGACTTGGAATATATTGGAGCAAGATTACAAGGGTGAATTGGCAGGCATTGGCAAAAAATTGAAGGGGGAAATGTGAAAAATAGTGAAGACTTAAAAATGACACCCATGTTGAGTGCCTGGGGGACTGAGAAGGTAGTGGTGTTTTGGACAGAATAAGAAAGTTTAGAAGAGAGAATTTAGAAAAAAAGATAATGAGTTGCATTTTGGACATGTAAAATTTAAGATATCTATAGGACATTCAGTTCAAGATGCTGAAAGACAGTTGGAGATTGGAAATTGGAGATTGGCAGAGAGTTTGGGGAAGAACAGATAAATTT
Source organism: Sminthopsis crassicaudata (assembly GCF_048593235.1). NCBI lineage: Eukaryota > Metazoa > Chordata > Mammalia > Dasyuromorphia > Dasyuridae > Sminthopsis > Sminthopsis crassicaudata. Next base: position 265,373,877 of record NC_133620.1, read on the forward strand.
GAGAATCATCAGTGTAGAAATGACTGATGAGATAATCAAGTGAAGTGCTATATAGAAAAAAGAGAAGAACTTTTGGGGAACACTTATGATTTGAAAATATGATCTAGAAAAGTATCTAAGAAAGGAAATTGGGAAGGAGTTTTCAGGCAGGAAGAAGACTAGTAGAGAAAATAGAATCCCTAGAAATAATCCATGATAATAATAACAATTATATTTAAATAGTGCCTCTTTTGTACCTGATACTCTGTCAAGTTCTTTATACATATTATCTCATATGATCCTTAAAACAATCTTAGGAAGTAATTACTTAATTCTATAGTTATTGATCTTATTCTCCATTTCCCATTTAATATAGGAACTCTATGAGAACAGGAGTCATGTTTCTGTGTAGCAGGATTTGTGAGATGAATTTTTGGGAGAAGAGTATTTTCAAAGCCTAGTTGTGTGAGTTTCTAGGAAATGCAGCACCACTATGTATTTCCTTCCATCCTGAGAGGTACTGACGGTCTATTGTGAGCTTAATACAAAGTGAAGAGTTGGCAGCAAGAGTGGTTGCAGTTTGAGATTTTTGCCTTTATTTTTGGACAAATACTGAGTATAGGATTCAAGGGGAGTCGATTGAGTGTTAGCAATTAGGAGGGATTAGAGTTTGAGGTATTGAGGCAGTTTGTCTCTGAGGCTCCTGTCTATGTCTGTCAAAACTCTGAAGTGGCAATAGACTGAGGTCCATTAAACATTTATCACTAGGATATATAAGAAAGATGATACAATGTTTTAACTCCCTTTTGCCCATGACTGTGAATATATGTGTTCCAAAGTTTCTTTTTGTTTGTTTGTTCATAATTCATTGTTTAATCTATACTTTAAAGCCAGGTCACTCTAGACAGAGGACTATGATCATTTGTATATTTCATCATTTTTTAACAGAGGAGTTATATAAAAAAAAAAGAGAGAGAGAGAGAACTGACTAATATTGCTATACATTAAAAAAAAAAAAAAAAAAAAAAAAACCTCAGCAGTCTCTGTTTAAATGCTTCAGGCTTCTACTCTGGCTGAAGCCTCCAAGAAAATGAGAATCTTATTGATACTGATTTTTTTTTATATTGCATGAAAATGTCCCAAAGCATGATAACAGTGGATGTGTTTTTGCTTTATTTTGTTTATTTTTTTTTCTCCTCTGCTCTTAAACTAAAGTAAGCTTAGCTGTCGTTGACATTTGGGAGCAGGCTATGTTGTCAAGTCATGTTTCCTCATTCATTATTTCATTCCTCTTCTCATGCATTCAAAGAAAAAGTTCTCTGAATGGGGTGAATTTAAGGACAATCCCTGAGGAGTAGAAACTGTTTTGTATAGTATAAATTGCCAAAAAGAGACAAGGCGGAAGAGCACATAAGTAAAGAGCCAGCCTTGATATAAGGATGACATATTCAAATCTCTTCTTGACTCTGATATATATTAACTGAGTGACCCTGGGAAAATGACCTAATTTTTCAATGTCCCAGCCAACTGCAGAACAGTCACCATTATGTACTAGTTGAAGGAATTTGCTCCCTAGGAGATGCCTACATCAATGGAATTAGGGGTCAAAGAGTGAGGGAAGGAGGAAGATTTACCAAATGAGATCAAAGTATTACATATCTTCTTCATTCATAATAAGAACACCTTTGCTTCATGAGCAGGTATCCATTCCAAGGAAAGGAAATGATGATAGAGTTTATGAAGCAAGAGAGAATAGGAAATTTGATTAAAAGAAGACTAGCAAATCCAATAACAGAAGGGTAGCTGGGTGACACAGTTGATAATGAGTCTGGAGACAGGAAGACTTACATTCCTGAGTTCAAATCTGGCTTCAGACACTTAGTAGCTATGTGACCCCAAGTCATTTAATCCTGATTGCCTCAGTTTCTTTAACTATAAAATGAGCTAGAAAAAGAATAACAAACCACTCCAGTATTTGTGCTAAGAACTCGACAAATGGAGTCATTATGAATCAGCCATGGCAGAAAAACAACTGAATAGAGACAGACACTTCCTTCTTTCCCAAGGCCCATCCTTTAGGTTAGTGTTATAATATAGCTCACATAGTCTTTAGAGGGACCCAGGTATTACTAGATGATTTACATAATATGGACTCATAGGATTAAAGTGGGAAAGAACCCTAAAGGTGTCATGTCTCAATTCATTTTAGAAAAGAAAAATATGAGGTTGAGAAAGGTTAGTAAGTTGTCCATTTTGTTAGTTTTTGAGACAATATATGAATCAAGTCCTCTTGACTCTAAGCCTAGAACTCTATACATCATATCACTTAGTGATCTTTAATATTTCCTTTTTATAATTTAACCTTTTATTTCCCCCCAATTACATATAAAAAGAATTTTAACATTATTTTCCCCAATTTTGTGTTTCAAATTCTATTTCTCCTCTCTCCCTTCCCCCCACCATTGAGAAGGCAAGCAATTTGACATAGGTTTTATAGGTGCAATATTTGAACCAAAACAGGAATGACAGTATGAGCAGAGACACAGAGACAAAAAAAAATCAGAAAGATATTCAAACAGAGTACTTACATGTTCAGAACAGTGAATTATAAAGATTAATTGATCAATGGTATGAAGAATGTGTTCAGAAATGGTATTTAATAGAATTTTAAGAACTAATTAAGGAGCTATTACATTAATGTAGGCAAGAAAGCCAGAATTAGTGGGGTTAAACAGATTAAAGATATGCAATTTAAAAAATATTCTATTTTTAATGATATCATACCTTTTTTCAAAAAAGAAACAATAAAAATTTCCATGTTTAGTACATAAAATTTACTTAGTTTCATACTATTAGCCTCCGAATATTGCATATTCTAAGTGAACTAAAACCTTTGATCCCATCACTCATTAGTTTCTCCATGGCAGAGAATATTTTACTTTTTAATTTTTTTTTTATATTCATGTATATGTTGTCTTCATCTATGGAACACAAAGCAATCTCTATCAGAGCAGAGATTTTTTTTTCTAACCTTAGCAATTAACTCAGTGACGTATATAATAAGTGATTAATAAAAACTTGATTATTAATTTATTTAGGCTCACTTTCTCCATTTACTCTTCAGGTTCATTGAAGGTAAATTATTTTTTTTAAGGTTATATAGGGAGTAAGTTACAGAGCTATGATTGGACTCGTGGCCCACTAACTCCAAATTCAGCCTTCTCTCTGCTGTATTATAACTTGGATCATTTTGAATCTGTTGCTCTCAAGGCAACTCCATATAGATGTCTAGGAAAGAAAGACTAGAGTATAATTTTTATAGAGTTATATAGAGTTATAATTTTTAAAAACTGAAGTTCATGAAAACTCAAAAAATTCTCAACATTAAGAGGAAGAAGTAAAGTAAAACCAAGAGAAAAGACCGAGGAACTCTCATATTTAAGGAGCAAAATGGAGGAGCCAATAAAAGAGATAAAGAATTGATATAAGGTAGGAAAAGAGACAGTGTAGTCAAATTTAAGGGAAGAGAGAGTATCATGAAGCAGAAGTGATCACTATTATTAAATTATGATGAAAAGTCAAGGATAATGATAAGAACACATTAAAATTTATGTTTGTGGTTGTTTTTATTGCTGCTGTTGCTATTTTTATTCAGACTTGTGATTTGATAGAGGGAACTCCCATGGAAGTTTCTCCTTCAACCAAAGCATACCCATCAAGAAGATACTTGAATTTTCTAGGCTTATATGGTATCAGAGATAAGAATTAAGAACAAGTTACTCTGATTACCAGATGAGTTCTCTATCCATTCCATCATACTTCCTCCATCACAGTTTCTTTGGCAACTGGAGGAGTTCATGAGCAATGTTGTAAATAACTATTTCAGCAGGGTTGGGAGGGGCAGTTTGAAAGGGTTTGAAGAATGAGTAGATGATGAGATAGTGGAGATTCCAAGTATAGACTAGTTTTTTCTAATTGTGTGACCATTGATGGGAAAGATAAAGTAACAGCTTGAGAGGACATGTAGATCAAAGGAAAAATTTAAAGCTAAGGAGAGAAAACTTGACCTCAAAGAAGAGATGAAAAATCAATCTTTCTCCTTTCTTTGCAGATGTGAAAAACTATGAGTATGGAACTTTTTCTGTGTCACAACTTAGTTGATGTGTTTAGTTTTTTTCTGAATATCTTTTTTTCTCTTGCCACTTTATTCTTTTTTAAATATATATATATGTATACATAATATTAGACAAAAAAGAATATATTCAGAAATAAATCTTACTTTAAAATGGTTCAGCTTTTTTTTAATTAATAAAGGGACAGGGAGAAGTAAGGAGCCAAAACCAGAATATAAGAAAACATTGTAGATATGTGTAACAGGGATAAAATAGATCAAGAAGGACATAGAGAAAAACACAAAGCAACTATGTGATTTAAGGCACTTACGTTAAATGAAAATCTTTTCATCTGAGAAAGGAGGGAAAGAGGACAGGATGGTTGATAACAATGAGAGTTTTAAAGAAGTGCAGGACAGGAGTTGAAGGAGTTTTAGTAGAATGTACTTAATCATTTCAGTAAAATAATAATAATAGTAGCAACAACTAGCATTCATATAATACCTACTATGCACCAGATAATCTCTGTTAAGAGTAATTGCAGGCTTGAGGAAAGAAGAGAAAGTTCTGAATAGTTGAAGAGAAAGTAATGAAGTCATCTCTTCTATCTTGTGTCTTACATGCATCTATTCAATTTTTTCTTTTCCATTAGAATGTAAACCCATAGAACTCTCTTTTGTCTTTTTTGATCACAAAAATTTAGCACAAAGCCTGATACTTAGTAGGTTCTTCATAAATGTGTATCCATTGATCCAATCTGTCAGAAATGAATAAATATAGTAGTGATTTGTCCATTTGAGATTAGATAGCGTGCATTTGTAGAAAAATTAATCATCATGGGATTTCTGATCTTTTTCTAAAAATTGTTGAGCAACTAGGAAGTACAATCAGAGGAGGCAGAGGAGTTAAATTGAGTAGTAGAATATGATATCATGACTAGCAGGACCTGCTAATCAAAATACCATATTCTACTATTCAATCCAAGCTGATCCATTTATTCAATTTACAGGTTTGGAAATTTAGATTAGAACTAGAATTAGAAAAGTCTGCTCTAGGCAGTCATTGCCATTTTGAATCTTTTTAAGCAATTTTGACTTTAAATACCATTTGAGTTTATTGCTCACTGAATTAAGGGATGCTGTAGAATTGCTGTTTGTTATTTCATTTTTCATTTATGCCCAATGCTTCATGAGCCCGTTTGGGATTTCCTTGATAAAGATTTTGGAGTGGTTTGCCATAACTTCTCTAGATCATTTTATAAATGTTGAGCAAACAGGATTAAGGGACTTGTTCAGTGTCAGACAGGTACTAAGTGTTTAAATCCAGATTTGAACTCAGGAAAATTAGTCTTCCTGACTTGAGGCCCAGCATTGTATCCACTGCATCATTTATCTGCCTTGTAGAATCCACACTAGCTCATTTAAAGATTTTAGAACACAGGAGGGCCCAGAAATTTTGCCTTTTTTTCTTGCTGTAGTGAGGTCAGCCCTGCAAATGTTTAATCCTGATGGGATGCTGGATATTTGCAATATGATTATCATTAAATTAACATGATGAAAGACAAGTAACAATTACCATTTTGAGTTTGGAAATTGAAAAAAAAGTTCAAGATTTTTAAGATCTTGATCTTTAAACATAGAAAGAGCTTTAGATTTCACCTTATTCAACATCTTTCTCATTCAAGTGAGGAAACTGAAGGTCAGAAAGAGAAATTCCTAGCATCACTGATTTTGAGCTAGAATGGATCTTTCAGGTTTTCTTGCATAATTCTCTGATTTTATAGATGAGCAAAGACAGACCCAGGTGGAATTTAGAGACTTCTTCAATAGCAAACTAATTTCTAACTATAATTTCAAATGTAATGCTCTTTCTTCTATAATCTCTACTTGAAACCAAGTGTTCATTAACTATTTATAGAAGTAAGGTACTATATGAGGCTGTTCTAGGACACAAAATGCCTAATCTCAAGGAATTCATATTCTATTTCTGGAGCACTATATGTAAATAAATCAGTAAACAAAAAGGTAATCTGAAGAAGGCAAGAGTATCAATCACTGAGAAGATCAGAAAAGGTCTCCTATAGATGATGGAACTTGAAGTGAAACTTGGAGGTAAGAATTCTGAGAGATGGCTTTGAGAAGGCAAAGGAGGAAAATGCAAAGTAGCTAATGAAATGCTGAGTTTGGATATGAGAGGAAATATCTTTTAAGAGGTCATAGTACATTGTGACAGAGTCAAGAGTACAAAGAGCCCAGATCTCCTTATTCTTAATTTAGTGTATTTAATTTGTGGATAGATTCATGAATTTTCTTTTTGTCCATCCCTGTTTCCAACAGTCTCAATTCAAACAGACTGTACAAAGAAAGATGTATGTTTGTGTGTATGTCTCTGTGTGTCAATATATGTCTATGTGAGTGCATTATAGCATCTCAAAGTGGGTAAGCATCTCAAAAATCATTTAAAATAGGGCTTCTTAAGCTTTTCCTACAAGCTTCTATATTCAATTTACGTTATTAACATATTATTTTTTCAGTTTCCTACGACCAACCATAGTTTCTTAAACTTTTTCCACTTGCAACCCCTTTTCACACAGAAATTTTTGTGTTACCTGGGGTATATAAGTATATAAAATGGGCATTTCTTGATAATAAATCATAATTTCATGATCTTCACTTTCTATTACAAAATCATATATGGGATCATGATGCATAGTTTAAGAATTTTTGATCTATAAGAAGTCCCCTCGACAATATCCCTGATAAATAATCATTCATCCTCATCTTGAAAACACCAGAAAAGGGGTAAACAGGGTTTATAAACAGCATCTCTCATTGTAGACCTTTTCACTTTGGAATAACTTTCAGTTTTATGTTCTATCCCCCACCCCCATTCAATCTAAAACCAACTGTAACTTCTTATTTCTCCAGATTCTCTTCTCTCTGTCTTGGGTGCTGACTTTCTCCTTTGCTTAATCATCATACGTATTTCAAGGCTGTGTGTATATATCTCTCTGTCAGTTGGTCTCTGTCAGTCTCTATTGATCTCTGTTGGTCTGTCTATGTCTCTGTCTCTCTTTGTCTATCTTTCTGTCTTTATCTTTCTGTATGTCTCTCTCTCTCTGTCTCTTTCTATCTCTGTCTTCTTTCTGTATCTTTCTATCTCTGTTTCTTCATGTCTGTCTCTGCTTCTGTTTCTGTTTGTCCCTTTCTCTATGTGTGTTTGTCTCTTTCTCAGTGATACAATAGATAGAATATTGGATTTGGGGTCAGGAAAATCTGAGTTCAAATTAGTAAGTACATAACAACAATAGTTAAAATTTTTATAGCACTTACTGTGTGCTAGGCATTGTGCAAAGTACTTTACATTTATCTTATTTGATCTTCACAATAACATAGGTACTGTTGTTATCCTAATTTTCCACTTGAAGAAACTGAGGCAAACAGAAATTAAAAGATTTGCCTTGGGTTACACAAATAGTAAATTATCTGTGACTCCATTTCAATTCAGCTCCTAACTGTATCCATGGCCTAGGTCTCTATCTGCAGTGCCATTTTGCCCATCTTCTCTGGCATATCCCTTCTAGTTCTAAAAATATTTTATTTATATTTGAGATTCTATGCAGCAATATAGCTGTAGCAGCTAAAGGAATGGCCTTGGGACCAGGAAGACCTGAAATCAAATGTGTAATCCCTTAACAAATGCTTGTGGATTGCTTATTATTTAAGGATGATGTGTTTTGTCTAAATCTATACCAACATCTTTGTTGTATGTTTGCATGTGTATGTGTATATATATATATATATATATATATATATTACAGTGCTCTTCAGACACTTGATCCTTGTTGAATTGAAGTGAATTATATAAATATCAACAATTCACATATACTTTACAAAGCATTTTCCTCACAACTTTTGAAGTAGGGCATTAATACCTCCATTTTAGCTTATCCATATAAACTCATGTTTGCCTTTAAATGCCCTTTATACCCTGGGCCTAATTTATCTCTCTAATCTCGTTAGACAATGCCACTACCATGCACTTTGATGTGAACTTTTGCTTTCTTCCCCACACATACAATTCCATCTCTTCTTTGCACTGATCATCTTCCATGCCTGAAATGCACTGTTTTTTTGTTTTTTTTTTTTTTTGTTGTTGTTTTGTTTTGTTTTTTTAATCTCTGCCCTATAGAATGCCTTTCTTCAGGACGCTGCTGAAGCATCATTTTCTATGGGAAGACTTTCCTGATTGACCCCATTTCTTCATTTATTCTATTTTATGTTTATTCTATACTCAATTCTTAGAATATAATGTCTTTGAAGGTAGGGATCACTTCATTTTTAAATTTTTTTGTACTTGTACCACTGATGCCCAGTACAATTCCCTGCACATAATAGGTATTTGGGGATAGTAAAGTCAGGAAATCTTGAAATCAAATCTGGCCTTATACACTTACTAATTGTATGATCCAGAGTCTCACATTCAATTTCCTTATCTGTAAAGTAAGCTAGAAAAGGAAATAGCAAATCATCTTTGCCAAGAAAATCCCAAATGGAGTCACAAAGAAGCAGAAATGACTGAAGTACAAAAAGTAAATGCTTGCCAAATGATCATTGGAAGGAATCTATTAATCTACTAATTTCAAGTGAAATTTTTTGTAGTAAGTTTATTTTAATACACACTGCTTTATGAGTCATGTGGGAAGAGAAAAATCACAGCAAAATAGAAAAACCATGGGAGAGAGAAAAAAAAAAAACAGAAAAAAGAAGTGAACATAGCACTGTGGGTTTCCATTCTGTCTCCTTAGAGCTTTTTCTTCATGCAGATGGCATTTCCTGTCCAAAATCTATTGGGATTGCTTTGGATCAAGCAATGAAAAGAACCAAGCCTTTCATAGATGATCATAGCACATTCTTGCTGTTATTGTGTACAATGTATTCCTGGTCCTACTTATTTCATTCAGCATCAGTTCATATAAATCTTTCCTTTCTATAATCAGCTTCTTCGTCATTTTTATAGAACCATTATTTCATGTTTCCTTCAAACCATTAGTTTCAATGGCTTGTTTGGCTATTCCCTGAGTAATGGGCATCCACTCCATTCTTTGTTACCACAAAAAGAGCTGCTACAAACATTTTTGCACATATGGGGTCCTTTTCTCTCCTTTATCACTTCCTTGGGATACAAACCCAGTAATGGCACTGCTGGGTCAAAGTGTATGCACAGTATTATAGCCCTTTGGGCATAGTTCCAAGTTGCTCTCTAGAATGGTTGGATTGTTCAAGTGAAACATTTTTTGGAACTGGAAGGGATATGCCAGAGAAGATGAGCAGCTAGATGGCATGGTACAGAGATCTAGGAGACAGTTAGGACCTGAGTTCAAATTTAGACTCAGTAGTAGCACTACTAATTGATCAACTAATAAAGATCATGCTAATTACTTCCCAAATATTATCTCAATTGATCTTTGCAACAATCCCAGGAAAGAGGTATTTTATCCCCATTTTATAATTGAGGTAAACATAAATTAAGTGATTTGCCAATACAGTATCACATGGCTAGTAAGCATCTGAGGTTAAATGTGATCTCATCTTCGTGACTTCTATCCATCGCATTATTTAATTGCCACCTAGCTGGTTGAATTTCAAAATGAGAAACCTATTCTTAAACAGGAAAAAAGTGACTTTCCCCAAGATTATACATTTAGCAAGTGTCTGAGCTAGAACTGAAACTTCAGCCTTCTTTATTCTTTTCACCATGCCAAGAAAAATCACTCTACTTACATAGAAAGGAAGATAGTACACCTTTTGAAGCTGGAATCCACTTATTTTGACCTTGAGTGGTAGATGGACTTTATTGACAGAGGAGCTGCCCAGTAGTTCCATATTCTTTTGCATCCAAGCTAACACTGTCATTTGACCCTATTTGAGACTATATAATTTAAGAATATAAAGGTTTCTTCTCTCAAAACTCTCTTCCTATGGACGGCCTCTAATAAACAATGGAGTGTAACCTGCCCCATTTCACCTACCTAAGATAAGGTCTTGTAAGGATGCCTTGGATGCCTTCACACATTGTAATTCTTATTCCCTTCCTAGTGCTGTGAGGATAAGAAAAAAAAAGCATATTGAAGCCTGGGGAGGATGTCATAGTGCCAAATATGTCATTTTAGTTCAGACTCTGGTATTATTCTATGTATTCAGAAGAGCAAAGCTAAATCTGGTCCCTGTGGTGAAAGCATAACTGCCTGCTGGGCAAATTCCCCCATCCTCCACCCTTTTAGTCAGGAAAATGATGCTACATCTTGATAGGTGCACAAGTCAAACAATGAATAGCCCCCTGTAAGCAAAATAAAATGTTGACTGGGGTAGAAAAGAGACCTTATGGGACTTTGCCACTTTGCACAAAGGTGATTGAAGCTGCCCAGACTTTCCCTTTCTTCCACCCAGCTACCCCATGCATGGCACCAGCTCTAGCGTGAAGGGAGCTTTAAAAGCAACTAAGTACATATAAACATTTCTCATTCATTATCTGGGGTTTCTGCTACTGGGTGACATATCATTAGTCCTAGTGTAAGGCAAGCTTTAAAAATGTAATTACTTAATCATGCAGTTAGTTTCCCATCAATCCTACCAGCATTTGTTCTTAACTAGCTTTTAAGAACAAAATTAGGAGTAATTTGTAAACAAAAGTAATTGAAGAAAGGCAGATATTGCCAAGGTGTTGACAGCATTAGCAGCCATTATTGTTTTCCTTAATTTCACCGGAGCACAGCAGTTGACAATAGGTAGCTGGCAAACAGCAGCAAGGGAGGGGGAAAGTATTAGTAGAATTAGGGAAAGCAGAACAAAGAATAAGGCCTGTTTTCCTACTTGCCAAAGCATCTTATTTAAAACAAGTGTGTTAGGTTCTTACTAAGTGCTAATGAGACAACAGAATTTTACACAAGTGGACTTCACCTTCTTTCCCAAGTGATTTAGAATGTAATCCTATGCATTGAAGGCTAAGGACTGATTTAATTTTTCACATGACCACTATCACTCTCCCAAATTATAATAATTATAGCAGAGGGAGCTTCCAGGAATAGGTATCATCTTTGGGAGTTTAGCCTGTATCTGGTTAGTGCCACTGAGGGGACATTCAAGTAGAGGCAAAATGGCTGAAACCAATCATTTCCTAAAGAAATTTCAATTATCTCAGTTTTAGATTAGGCTGAAATAAACTTTCACTGTTTTCATCAATCCAGAATTGACCTGATGTTGAAATATAATGCCTGCCTTAGATAGCATATAAAGTAAAACAATTATTTTCCTGCAAAATTTCAAGCTCTGATACCAGTAAAATGGACTTAAATTGGGCAAGAGGTATTTTGCTATAATTCCCTAAAAGATTTATGGAGTATCAGAAATCATTACTGCAAAAACAGGATATCATTCCCTAGTTTTTGTTTTTTTTGTTTGATTGTTGATTGTTCTATAATAATCATATCAATGGGATAATAAAGTATATATCTTGGGATTGGAAATGGTCAGTTCTTAGAAATCTAATAAAAACTCCAAAATAGAAAGTTACCAGTAAATACATTTTTCTTGTTTGCAATTGAAAAATAGACCAGTATATCAAGGACTATTCTGGACCTGAAGCAAAGAGTAGTTGAGTTCACATCTTGTTTTTTGTTTATTAGTTGTTTGATCATAGGCAAGTCACTCTCATTTTCAGTTCATTCATCAATAAAGCAGGCATATTTATTCCTATAGCATCTAATTATTTCACAATATTTTTGTGAACATCAAGCGATATACTAGATATTTGTACTTCATGAATCTTAAAGAAGTACATCAGTATCATTACCATTATTACAGCTAAAAATAATAATAGGTTGATATTTATATAGTACTTGGGACAGCTAGGTGGCTAAGTGGATAGAGTGCCTGGCCTAGAGTTAGGAAAACTCATCTTCTTTAGTTCAAATCTGGCTTCATACTCTTACTAGCTTTGTGACCCTGAGCAAATTATTCAACCCTCTTTGCTTCAGTTTCCTCATCTGTTAAATGAGCTGTATTTGCCAAGAAAATATAAAATGGAGCACAAGTAGTAGGATTCTACTAAAAGTGACTGAATAACAACAAAAACATAGCACTTAATATGTACAAGAACTGTGTTAAGCACTTTATAATTGATATCTCATTTGACCCTCACAACAACTCTGGGAATTAAGTGCTATATATTATACATATTTTACAGATGAGGAAATTGAAACAAACAGAGGCTATGTAACTTGCACAGGGTGACACAAATAGTAAATCCCTGAGGCTAGATTTGAATCCAGGCCTGGTGGTCTATCCACTCTGATGGTGTAGTAGACAGAAAGTCAAAGAGAGAGAGAGAAAGCTAGAAATAGAGAAGGAGTTGATAAAAACAAGAAGCAATGGGATGTACTGAATAGAGAGCTGTCTGGGAAAGAAGGATCTGAGTTCAGGTTTTGCCTCTGACATATACTGTCTGTATTACTTTTGGCAACTCATTTAAGCTCTCAGTGCTGTAGGCAAGGGAACTTCTTTTACCACAGAGATTTCCCTAAACTGATAAATCATTTCTCTAGTCCTTGGCCTTATAGAAATAAAATTACTTAAGGCAATTAAAATGATAAAAAAGTAAAATGATAAAATAATAACTGTTATAGCTCAGGTGCCTTGGTATCTAAAATTCTACCACTCATTACTACCACTGATATCATTTACAATGTGTTGAAGAGTCTTCTATGAGTTTGCCATTGCCATTCGGTGCTATTATTGCCTAAATCTTGAGATCTTTTTTTTTTTTTAACATATATATTCTTCAGGCAGATGTAATATACCAAATTATTAACAGTTTTTCCTTAGCCTTAATTTCAAGATCATAGATCCTTAATTTAGAGGGAGAAGGAACCTTTCAGGTCATGTAACCTCAGCCCTTCAAAATAAGGCTTACAAGAAAAGTGACTTGTCTATGGCTACACAAGTAAACTAGTGGCAGTGACAATATTTGAAGGCAGGTTTTCTAACTCTGCATCTAGTATTGTAATCCACTATATAATCCTTTGAAGTCTATCCTTTATGACAAGAAACATAGCATAAGAAAAATCATTGAATGTTATGGGATAATGTGTCGGGTTTTGAGGATTGAGAGTCAGTGTTAGGCTACTCACATTGGAGCCAATGAGTAGAATTTTGAAAACTTGAATCACACTTTTATCTAGAGTAAGATATGCTTCAGGTTCTACTTTGCAGCCAGGTACTTGCTCTCTCTTGGGCATCTCTCTCAGTGACATCACTTTTGCTTCCTCTGCATTGACTATAGTAGCAGAAATTTCCATGAAGGATTTTAATCGTATAGGACATCCCTCTTTCCAGGAACAGAAACTATTAAAAGTTACAATTTCATTCTCTTGCCCATGAATATCTACTAATGTTGAGTGGTTCAAATTCAGCAGGCAAAAGGAGAAAACAGTGGATTTATGGATATGGAGATTTGGAGGTGAGAATGAGGGAACTTTTGAAGCCTCTGATTCTGAGTTTCAAGCAAAACTCATGGAAGCACATGAAGGTAAATTATTTCAGAGAATAGAAAAATGAGGGCTTTAATTTCTAATCAGGCAACAATTGGATATGATATGCACCCTTTGGTCAAAGAGAAAGGGAATGAAGTGCATATCATTTTTCTTAACTATTGATGTTAAATATATATCTTGAATATTTAGGGCATTCAGGAATAGAGGGTGATTTAAAAAAAAATAAGTACTAGGGCTAAATAAATCAACTATTATTTATTATATAGCTATAATGAGATAGGTAGTATACAGCAGTACTTCCTAAACTTTTTTCACTCATGACTCTTTTTAGCCTGAGAAATTTTTATGTGACCCTGGATATATAGGTATATAAAATACATATACATATCAAACTTTTACTGATAATAAATTGTGATTTCATGACCTCTACATTCTATTGTGAGACTCCATATGGAGTCATAACCCACAGTTTAAGAAGCTAGGAATAGAGTATACAAAGTCCCTGCTCTTGAGGACATCACAATCCAGTAAGGGACATAGAACACATACACATGAAAAACCAACCAACTGTATCAGGGAGTATTTGCTAAGTACAAGATTCATCATGATGGTTTTGGATTCAGGAAGACCTGAGTTTGTGTCTAGTTTCTGACACATCAATGCTTTGAAATCAGGCAAGTCTTTTAATTTTTTAGTGTCCTGGGCCACTTTGAAAGATTATTAATTGCAAAGATTAGTAGAAGAAATTCTAGTTCCTCCTACATCAACAGAGCCTTTACCAAACCTCAGAAGCATGATGGAGAGAGAGCTGGGGAGGAGAAAGGGAAAGGGAAGGGAGAGGGGAAGGAGAGAAAAAAAAGAGGGAGAGAGAGGGAGGGGGAAGAAAGGAGAGAAGGGAAAGGAAGGAGAAGGAGGGAGTAGGAAGAAAAGGAGGGAGAAGAAGGAAGGGTTGAGGGGGGTAGGAGAAGAGGAGAGGGGAAAGGGAGAGAAAGAAGTGGCAAATGAATGCTACAACTGAGAATTGCCTTTTGGTTGAGATGAAGGAGAGGTTTTCTAGGACTAAAATAGGATGACTAAGATATGCTTTCAAAGGAAGTGAGAAATGAACTGAATCTTGATGGTTGGGTAGCATTCAGTCATATGTTAATCAAGGAAAAGGGCATTTCAGAAAGAGGGAATGTCATAGGTAAGATTATAAAGGTGGAATAGGACCAAGCATGTAGCAGAAATAGTCAGTAAAATATTCTAGCAGGTGCAGAAAGGGTAATTTGTGTTGAACTGTCTCTGAATCATAGAATCTCCTTAATCTCTAAGAAACCTCAGATATCATTCATTTCAACCTATATAGGAACAAGTATTTACATATATCATACCCAGTACATGATTGTCTCCCTCTTGCATTAATATATGCAATGATGTGTAGCTTGCAACCTCTGGGCTTAACCCATTCCATTTTCAGATAGCTTTAACAAGTTTCCTTTACTCAGTCTTAAAATGTATCTCCTTTGATAACATCTACCATGTTGTTCCTAGTTCTAAACATGGGGACTAAGCAAAAGATTTCTAATCACTCTTCTCTGTGACAGTTCTTCAAATACTTAAAGAGCTATTGTGCCTTCCCAAATGTCCTTTTATTTGACATAAAAGATTTGGTCAGTGTCCCATAGTTAGTGATAGAGACAAGACTTAAGCCAATATTGACCAATATGGACAGAAACTGTAGAGAAACTATATCTTCTTGGTTGTAGAATCTGACCTTACTGTTAAATATATATTTGAGAGTTAAACTCATCAAGATTTGGAAGTCATATTCATCAAATAGCTGATGAGTCCTCAGTCAGTTATGACTTATCAATATGTAAAGCAGCAAAAGGAAGCAGGGATGGATGGATGGAAGTGAGAGGAGATGCCAATAACTATTGTTGGGGAAGCCAATGCAAACTTCATAATCCAAATAGGTTTCTCACACTTCAAGATTCCTGAAAACTATCTGCAAGATTCAATGCTCCCAGACTCCCCCATTCTAAGAGGATGGCTCTTGTTTAAGAACTGCACAATGTAAATGGTATCTGGTATTTAATGAAAAGCACTGAAATTGCTATACAGTGCCACAGATTCACTGCTGAATATGTCATGAGGCAACATTTTATAGGCATTGTAAAATCTTTTTACCACACACAGCTGCATTACCCAAAATGATTCAAATCTGCAGGGCATCCGAAACTCACTCTACAGCAGTAATAGGCTTTGCTGCTTAAAAAGTGATTATGACTAATGCACAAAAACAATTATCACCAGGCTTAATTGCCAAGAATTAAGCACTATATATACATACATATACTTGGCACTTTATATCTATTTTCTTGCTAAAATTTGAGCAATTGCAAGGCAAAAATATGTGATTTTTTTTTTCCAGAGGAGATAAGCCAACTTCACAGATTGGTGAGGTAGAGCTATGAAAAATCACTCAGGCTGAGCCTGTGTACTAAAGATATTTTGCTGATGTTCATCTAAATCCAATTTATTTTTTAAAAAATCTTACAGTCTCAATGGGTAAAATTTAATGTTAGTACTTTCCGGGATAGTTCTGACAAATACTAAAATCCACTAGAAATAATCACTCATAACTTTCTTCTCTGAAGTACCTTCTAGCTCTAAATCTATGATTCCATGATTCTTTGAAAATTCCTGCATTATGGAGCAGAGTTGTACATCTAGCATAGTGTCTGGCATATAATAATTGCTCAATAAATCATCAGACCAAATCAACAAGTATTTATTAAGTTCCTTCTTTGGATATGTATTATTCTAATCACTTAGGATACAAAGAAAGGAGGAAAAGCCTTATCCTCAAGGACCTTATGTTATAATGGGGAAGATAGCATATAAACAACTTTGTACAAAAAGTAACAAACAACTATTGAACGAGTATTTAAATACATTTGTATACTGGTTCTAATCTTGTCATTTTCTCACTTCTGAGAGAGATCCTCAGTGGTTTGTGGTTCTGTTCATTTATCTGGAATATGTAGTGAGATGAAATGATTTTTACCATATGTTTCCAATATGATTTTGTTAAGAAATAAGGACCTAAACAATCTCTGAAGAAAATAGCTTTGTGTCTGCTTCAGAATACTAACCTAAGCCCTTGTCCTTATTTTTTTATTAGGAAGCAGTGTGGTAGAATAGATAAAAGTTACAATGTTTAGTCTGGAAAATTGGTGCTCTTATTGTTTAATCATTTCAGTGATATCTGACTTCATGATATTTGGGGTTTTCTTGTCAAAGAAATTGGAATGCTGGACTATTTTCTTTTCCAGTTCCTTTATAGATGAGGACATTGATGTGAATAGGGTTAAATGGCTTGCCATCATATAGGGTCACCATATAGCTAATTAATCAGAAAGGTTTGGGCTAAAACCTGACTCATCTATTAGCTGTGAGTCTCTAGACAAGACACAATCTCTCTCTCTCTCTCTCTCTCTCTCTCTCTCTCTCTCTCTCTCTCTCTCTCTCTCTCTCTCTTTCTGTCTCACATTCCTTTTTTTTTTTTTTTTTTATAAAATGGCTATAACAATAGTACTTTTGTCATTGGATTATTGTCTGAATAAAATAAGATAATATATGTTAAACTTTTTACCAAACTTTAGAAACATGATGCCAGTGTTACTTCCAGAACATTATTGCTACAGATCTAGGATATGTTTCAATATTTCATTACCATTTATTTGCTATCCACTGGGTGTGTTGGAATGCTACAAAAGAAATATCAATTCTATGTCTTCAATGAAAATATAATTTTACAGAAGAAGATACTATAAGGAGATATAATTGAGTATTCCATCAATGAGTGGTAGAACTAAGAAAGCAATTTCTTCAGTTTTACTAATGATGTACGATACTGAATATCTAAAATTTCATATATGGTATGATAATCTGTGTTGTTGTGATGGGAAATTTGAGACATATAAAGCCTTCTCTCCTCCTTTTCACTCCTAACAGAATAGTATATAGTATGTATACTATAAATTTATAGTATAAATTTGTCTGTACTTAGTGTTTCTATTATTCAGCTATAGTAATGAGCATGATAACTTTATTCAGCCTTATATAGTCTACAATAAACCATTAAGTGCCATTGTCTCCTTCATTGGTCATACCAAGAAAGATGATATGGTGAAGTGCTGATATCTCTTTTAGCTTAATTCCTAGAGGAAAATTATATATATAATCTTTTACCTTCTACATATCTCCTATCACAACTACTATGGAACTCAATATTGTTTCATATTAACAATACAGGATGATTTAAGTAACTCTAGGGGGTCACATCATTTCACAACTCTTTGGATACACATGATTTCTTCCCCTATCAAAATATTCTTTCCTCTCTTGGCTTTCATAATACTATTTGAACAGGCTTATAAAAGATCTAAGATATCCCATGCCAACCTGTAAATCACCCCTCATTCTGCCAATTGACTCATTCCATATTTACTCTTATCCTTCCAAGTTTTATGGTAATCCAGAGTTCTATTTGGACATGTCCTTATTAATTATGAAAATGTAAATGTATTTCTCATGTGTTTTCTTTTTTCTCTATTGCTTATATCATAGATCAAAATTAATCTTGGACACACTATCTCTGATAAAAAGAAATACCTTATAAAATGACAATTACAATTATGACTTTTATTTGTCTTCTTTCTAATCATAAATCACTACCTTAATTCCTACCCTTATCATATTAGATTTGGATTTTTATACTAGTTCCTAATTGGTTTCAGTGCCTCCTTTCACTCCTGTCTTCAACCCCTTTTTCAGAAATCTGTCAGAATAAAATTGAACTTTTTTGTGAAGGGAGTTTGAGCTGAATTTGGTAAATAATTTTGTTAGTTTTTATTTCCTATAAGATAAAATTCAAATTCCTTAATCTGAAATTTTAGATTCTTTACAATTTGGCCCTATGTTACCTTTTCAGTGTGATCTCAGATCATTTCTTGTCATATACTTTATATTACAAACAAACTGGGTTGGTGACTATTCTAAATTTTTGTCCTGCATTCTTTTGCCTATGTATTTCAATATAAATTCCTATATCATATTTTTTGTTCATCTCTACCTCTTGAAATCTTTCTTTTTCTTTAAGACACAACACAGTTGCTATCACTTGCATGAAATTTTCTCTGATGCTTCTAACTATAAGGAATATCTTTGGCATCTGTTTTTAAAAAGAAAACTGCCTAGATCAGAGTTTTTAAAGCTTTTCCTCACTCATGACTTCTTTCCTTCTGAGAAATTTTTGCAAGATCCTGAGTGTATATACATATTGTGTGTGTGTGTGTGTGTGTGTGTGTGTGTGTGTGTGTGTGATGGGTATGCAGATCAAACATTTATTAGTAAACTCCCTAATTCAATTACATGATCCCAAGTGTAGTTGCAACCCACAGTTTAAGAAGCTTTGGAATAAATTAGTTCTTTGCTTCCTTTATGTCCTAACTTACACTGAATTTTATATACACTATCTCTCCTCTATAAAACGCATGCAAACTCTTTTAAGAAAAGGACTCTAGAACCAAACATGGTATCTTCCATATAGTGAACGTCTAACATATATTTGTTGAATTAAATGCAATATTTAACATTATTGTTTGCCATTTTTATTTTCATATTCTATATGTCCAGCTAGATTGAAAATCACTGAGGAGAAAGTACTATAAAATAATGAATGATACAAGCTTTATTAAATGTTTAGTATGTAGACACTATTTTTTTTTACTTAATAATTTTTTTATTATATATATATTTTTTATAATATTATCCCTTGTATTCATTTTTCCAAATTATCCCCCCCTCCCTCTATTCCCTCCCCCCGATGACAGGCAATCCCATACATTTTACATGTGTTACAATATAGTGTAGGTACAATACATGTGTGTGAATATCATTTTCTTGTTGCACAATAAACATTAGATTCCGAAGGTACATGCAACCTGGGCAGACAGATATTAGTGCTAACAATTTACATTCACTTCCCAGTGTTTCTTCTCTGGGTGTAGCTACCTCTGTCCATCATTGATCAACTGGAAGTGAGTTGGTTTTTCTTTATGTTGAAGATTTCCACTTCCATCAGAATACATCCTCATACAGTATTGTTGTTGAAGTGTACAGTGATCTTCTGGTTCTGCTCATTTCACTCAGCATCAGTTGATTTAAGTCTCTCCAGGCCTCTCTGTATTCCTCCTGCTGGTCATGTAGACACTATTTTAAAGTATTAGTGGTACAAATATGATCAAGAAAGATAATCCCTATCATTAAGAAGCATACATCCTCTTATACACAGCAAGCGAAACTAGAAGAGGTATGAAATTGGTAACATGGAGTGGTTTAAAAATAAAATGTCTAGTTCCTCAGAAAATAGGAAGAAAGCTCACCAGAGGTAGTGTCTTGATGAGAAGGAAGTGAGGAAGATGATCAAAGTACAGGCAGTTTGTTTAGAAAATCAGTGAGAAGTTTTCTGTCACTAATACCTCACACAATGCCTTACAGACAGCACATATTTTTTTGGTTATTTGTTAATGATGACCATATATATGGTAGTATGGTATAGTTTGAAATACACTAGACTTGGAAACAATAGATCTGGGATTCAGTCCCAGTTATACTTCTTACAAGTTATGAAGTAGATCAAGTTGCCTAATCTCCTTGAGAATCAGCTTCCTTATTTCCATAAAATGGAAATGAGATTTGCATGACTTAACTTATTTGGCAATGTGCATTTGTGTGTGTGTGTGTGAGAGAGAGAGATGTTCATTGTACTTATACCTAAATAATAATATTTATATAAAATAGTTTAAAAAAATAAAAAGATACATAATAGTTTATAATATAAAAATAGGTATGTTCATTGTACTTATATATAAAAAAGTCATGAAGCACTTTACAAATAAATGTTATTAAATATATTGCATAAGAAATAGAATGGATTAGTCAACTATATAAGCAATAAGGAACTTTTTTTCTTCACCAAGTTCACAAATGAGTCACTTTTATTATTAGAAGCTATCATTCATTTGACTGAGGTCCTCCTGGTTGATTATTTTCATTGCTACCTATCAGTAAGAGCTTATGTGCTTGAGTTTCCCAGTCATTTGGAATTTAAGAACTTCTTAGATTTTCTATCAGGAGTCACCCTCAGGCCAATATTTTTACAGAATGATAACTCTAAAAACACAAGTGCTTACTTAACTAGGAGATTATTTTCTTTCACAACATAGCAAAAAACAAGAACTAATTGCAGAAACCCAAAGACATAAACAGAAGGGAAAGTACAAAATCTAGTGGATGGATTTAGGAAGGAAGGCCAGAGTTACCAAAGTGATGAAACAGGTGAAGTTTCATCACTTACAACAGGAATTTATTAATTGAAAATATATTTGAAATGGTGTTTGGTTTTAACTTCTTAGAGGAAATGAGACTTCTTGCTTCCATTTACTAATCAGCATAGTCAAGAAAGTATTGTGTAGATAGTTTTGTAATCTTTAAAAAAAAATCTATCATTATGGGAATAACAAAAAACTCTCCTGACCCCAAATACAGTTGTGATTACCAAAAAACTTAATCAGGATTAAAGGGAAGATACATTATTTTTTGATGAAGTATTTCATCTCAGTATTTCAAGAATTATTGATTTATTCAATGTGGGCTACTCCCTCCAGTGAAATAGTTTATAAAAATCATGGTACAGGACTTCTGGCCAAGATGGCAGTGTAGAGTCAGACAGCTGCTTAAACTCTGCATTTTCTCTCAGAATTTATTTCATGACAAGCCTTGGAGTTAGTGCTTGACCAGAAAAAACCCCACAAATAATTACTAACAGAAGACATCCTTGAAATTCTCCAGAAAAGGTCTGTTTTTGCTCGGGGGCCGGGATCCCATGCAGGCTGAGGGCAAGTAGCTTGAGGGAGGCAGGTAGCTCACACTGCACAGACCTGAGGAGGAGGGATGTGATCTCTGCCATTTCTGCACAATAACCTTTACCACAGTGTGGATATTCTGTCTTGGCTGCAAGCCAGGATCAACAGAGAAGCTGTAAACACAGGAAGTAAAGACTATAACCCCAAAAAGTGTCTCTCAGGACCTGGCATCCCCACCCCCACCTGGAGTGACTCAGCCCATTTTTAGAGCTTCAGAGTCTTAGAGCAAAGACACAGAATAGCCAATGCTGTCCTGTTAGTGCCTCACTGCTGTCCCCCCTCAGTCTGTAAATGAAGCCCGGTAACACCATCCAGCCCCCTCAAAAAAAAAAAAGCAGACCATTTGTTTTTCTTGTTTTTGTTTTTTCTTTGATTCTTATCTGACAGAATGAGCAAAAAATTTAAAAGGAGTCGAGCCATTGATAGCTTCTATATGGATAGAGAGCAGACTTCAAACCCTGAAGAGACTAAAAACAGACAGTCCCTAGAGGAATCCCCAAAGGGGCATAGGTTCTGCTCCTCAATAAACAAAACAGTCATAGAAGAAATCAAAAAGGCTCTCACAAGAGAGCTAGAAAAGAAATGGGCAAAGGAAAGGGAAGCTTGGCAAGAGAGGCTGGATAAGTCATTCACTCATTTAAAAATAGGGTGGATAAAGAAATCAAATCCCTGAAAAACAAAATTAGTGAGTTGGAAAAAGAAAATAACTCTCTAAAACATAAAATTGGTGAAATGGAAAAAAATTCCATAGAACAAAACAATTCACTTAAAAACTCAATTGGACAATTAGAAAAAGATATTTTAAAAAAGTGAGTGAAGAAAATACTTCATTGAAAACCAGAATTGAACAAATAAAATTGAATGACTCAAGAAGACACCAAGACTCAGTCAAGCAAAACCCAAAAAAATGAAATAATGGGGGGAAAAATGCCTAATACCTTCTTGGGAAGACAATAGACCTGGAAAATAGATCCTGAAGAGACAATTTGAGAATAATCGGACTCCCTGAAAAGTATATGAAAAAAAAAGCCGGGACACTATTTTCCAGGAAATTATCAAAGTGAACTGCCCAGATATTTTAGAAACAGAGGATAAAATAGACATTGAAAGAATTCACCAAACACCTACTGAAAGGGACCCTAAAATCAAAGTGCCAAGAAATATAGAGTCCAAATTCCAGAACCATCAGACAAAGGAAAAAATACTGCAAGCTGCTAGAAAAAAATCAATTCAAATATGGAAGAGCCACAGTAATGATTACCCAGGATCTAGCAACATCCACATTAAAGTATTGAAGGGCCTGGAATATGATATTCTGAAAGGCTAGGGAACTTGGTATGCAGCCAAAAATAACTTATTCAGCAAAAATGAGCATCTTTTTCCAGGGGAGAAGATGGACATTCAACAAAATAAATGAATTTCATCTATTCTTGATGAAAAAAACAGATCTAACAAAAAGTTTGATCTCCAAATATAGAACTCAAGAGATTCCTACAAAGGTAAAAAGAAATCTTGAGAACTATATTTCTGTCATAAAGATATATAAAGAACACATGCATGATTTGTTCTAGAAACTAAAGGTGGAAAGGAAATTATACTAGAAAAAAGAGTAAAGTGGTGGTACTATATCTCACGAAGAGGCAAAGGTAACCTATTTTATCTGAGAGAAAGAATGGAGGGGAATGAACATAGTGTATATCATATTCTCATTAGAATTGGCTTAAAGAGAAAAATATAGACATATTTAATTTATGGTGAAACTCCTTCCACTTCACTGAAAAATTGGAGGGGAAAAGTGAAAAGGGCAGGAGTAAGCTAAGCAAAAAGGAATACAGAAATTGTGAGGAAAAGGGGTAAAATAGGGAGAGGAACTCTAAGGTGGGGGAGGGATACTAAAAAGGGAGGGCTGTGAGAAGCAAGTGGTGCTCACAAGTTTAATACTGGGGAGGGGGGTAAGGGGAAGAAAAGGAGAAAAGCATAAGCAGGGGTTAACAAGATGGAGAGTAATAAAGAATTAGTAATTTTAACCATAAGTGTGAATGGGGTAAATTTCCCCATAAAGAGGAAGTAGTTAGCAGACTGGATTAAAAGCCAGAATCTTACAATATGTTGTTTATAGGAAACACACCTAAAACAGGGTGATACATACAGAATAAAGGTAAAAGGCTGGAGCAGAATCTACTATGCTTCAAGTGAAGCCAGAAAAGCAGGGGTAGCCATCTTCATCTCAGATCAAGCAAAACCAAAAATTGATCTAATTAAAAGAGATAAGGACACTATCTTGCTAAAGGGTAGCATAGATACTGAAGGAGTATCAATAGTAAACATATATGCACCAAGTGGTGTAGCATCTAAATTCTTAAAAGAGAAATTAAGAGAGCTGCAAGAAGAAATAGACAGCAAAATTATAATAGTGGGAGAGCTCAACCTTGCACTTTCAGAATTAGATAAACCAAACCACAAAATAAATAAGAAAGAAGTCAAAGAGGCAAATAGAATACTAGAAAAGTTAGATACTATAGATCTTTGGAAAAAACTAAATGGAGACAGAAAGGAGTACATTTTCTTCTCAGCAGTTCATGGAACCTATACAAAAATTGACCACATATTAGGACATAAAAATTTCAAACTCAAATGCAGTAAGGCAGAAATAGTAAATGTATCCTTTTCAGACCACTATGCAATGAATTCAATAAAAAGCCAGGGGTAAATACACCAAAAAGTAATTGGAAACTAAATAATCTCATACTAAAGAATGATAGGGTGAAACAGCAAATCATAGACATAATTAATAACTTCATCCAAGAAAATGACAATAATGAGACGTCATACCAAAATGTGTGGGATGTAGCCAAAGCAATAATAAGGGGAAATTTTATATCTCTAGAAGACTACTTGCATAAAATAGAGAAAGAGAAGGTCAATGAATTGGGCTTGCAACTAAAAATGCTAGAAAAGAAACAAATTAAAAATCCCCAGACAAACACAAAACTTGAAATTCTAAAAATGAAAGAGAGATTAATAAAATTGAAAGTAAAAAAAAAAAAAAAACTATTGAATTAATTAATAAAACTAAGAGTTGGTTCTATGAAAAAGCCAACAAAATAGACAAACCCTTAGTAAATCTGATTTAAAAAAGGAAAGAGGAAAATCAAATTGTTAGTCTTAAAAATGAAAAGGGAGGGGGGGCGGAGCCAAGATGGCAGAGAAGATACACGCCACTGTGTAAGCTCCTTTCTTCCCTCACAACCAACTAGATTTAATCAGCCTCAGAAATAGCGTTGGACTGATAGAATCCACAAGGACTGGAAGCAGGACTTACCAGCTGAAGAGAATCTGGAGTTTCAGCAGGAAAGGTCAGCTCCCAGGGGAGGAAGAAGAGAGGCCAGCGCAGACGGTGGGGTAGTGGCACACTGCGCCGGTCACGCTGGGGAGGGCTCTGGGATCAGAGAATCCACCGAGATAAAAGAATCTGGCACTGGCTGTTAGTTCTTCTCTGCTTATAAAACAGCAGTTCAGAAGAGAAATATAAGCCACTTTAAAATTTAAAACCAGATTGGATCTTCCCAGATCCCAGGGGTGACTCAGCAGATCTCGGCACTGGGGGTGTGGCCGACATAGGCAATCCAGGCTTTTACCTCAGGGTAGTTAAAAGATTGAAGAGTGGGCGGGGCGGTAACTCATAGTGCCTGGCTCTGCTGGCTGGAGGCTGTGGAACAGAAGTCCCAGAGAAGCAGAACCTTTGAACTAGAGACCGCAGTTTCTGGCAGACACTTCCCAGTTTGAGCGCAGGGGCTTTTCACGTCACCTGCTGCAGACATCCATGCCCCACTAGGAACCATAGGCTAGGCTTTGAGTCGCCTTTACTGTTCAGTCTCAACCTCAGGGAAGCCGCTAAAACACAGCGCCCTCAAAGCACAGCAGTGCTGATCACCTGTGAGGCACTTCCAGGGAGGGGGTGGGGAACTCTCTCCCAGAGCTCTCTCTTAGCTCAGGCGCAGGGGCTGCTCCATCCATCCAGTCTGGGAGGAAGCTGGTAAAGAAATAAATAAATAATTTCCTACCCCAGGGACAGACCCCAAAAGATTTTTTAAGTATGAGCAAGAAGCCCCAAAAAAACATAGATTCCTTCTACACAGAGAAAGAGCGGGTATCCAACCCCGAGGAAGTTAACAGCAGAGAGTCAGCAGATAACAACCTAAAGGGGAACGATTCCTGCCCCCCATCACATAACTCTCTCCTTGAAGAGACTATTAAAAAGTTAAGAGAGTTTGAAGAAAAATGGGGAAAGGAAAGAGAAGCTATGAAATTGGAGTTGGAAAAAATAAAGAATTCACAGGAGATGCAGGGAAACAAAATTAGTGAATTAGAAAAGTTAAAAAAAATCACAGGAAAGTAGGATTTCTGAATTGGAGAAGATAAAAAAGTCTCAAGAAAATAGGATTTCTGAATTGGAGAAGATAAAAAAGTCCCAAGAAAATAGGATTTCTGAATTGGAAAAAGAAAATAATTCTCAAAAAAAAATTAGGGAAATGGAAAAAAATTCAAAAGAGCAAAATAACTCATTTAAAAATGAAATTGGGCATTTACAAAAAGAACCAAAAACTGTGAATGAAGAAAATAACTCCTTAAAAGTCAGGATGGAACAAATAGAAATGAATGATTCATTGAGAACCCAAGAATCAGTCAAACAAAACAAAAAAAAAAAAAAAATGAAAAGCTGGAGAATAACGTCAAATACTTACTGGGAAAATCTATAGAACTGGAAAATAGATCTAGGAGAGAGAATCTGCGGATCATTGGACTTCCCAAAAACTATGACCAAAAAAAGAGCCTAGATTCTATTTTACAGGAAATTATCAAAGAGAACTATCCAGAGATAATAGAAACAGAGGGGAAAGTAGATGTTGAAAGAATTCATCAAACTCCTTCTGAAATAGACCCTAAAAAAAGAACACCATGGAATATTGTGGCTAAGCTGCAGAATTACCACACAAGGGAGAAAATCCTGCAAGCAGCTAGAAAAAAAAAATTTAAATACCAAGGTGCCACAATAAGGGTCACACAAGATCTGGCTGCCTCCACATTAAAAGATAGAAGGGCCTGGAACCTGATATTCCATAAGGCAAAAGATCAAGGATTGCAACCAAGAATAAACTACCCAGCTAAGTTTTGCATCTTTTTCCATGGAAGAAGATGGTCATTCAATGAAATAGAGGAATTCCATATGTTTCTAAGAAAAAAACCAGACTTAAACAAAAAATTTGATCTACATCCACAAGACTGAAGAGAAACAGAAAAAGGTACACAGAACCCTTGAGAACTATATCTCTGTTGTGGGTATATAGAAAGTACGCATGGATAATTTGATTTTATTGATATAAAAGAAAAAAAAAGGAGGGAGTGTAGTAAAGGGAAGGGGTTAGTATCAGAAAAAGGGGAAGGGGTGATAAAAAGAGGGAAACTACATCCCAGGAAGAGGCATAGAAAATACACCATATCTGAGGGAATTTAGAGAGGGGGAGAATCATTGTGTAAATCTTACTCTCATCAGAAGAGGCTCAAAGAGTAAATAATTGTCATATTTGTTTTTCAGAGAATTCTCTCTCACCTCATTAAAAGGGGGGAGAGGAAAAGGGAAAATGAAAAGGAGAATAAGGGAAGGGACGTGGAGGGAGGGGGGAGGGATACTAAAAAAAAAAAGGGAGGGCTGCGTGTCACAAGGGGGGTCTATAAATTGAATATTGGGGAAGGGGTTCAGAGGGGTCAAGGGAAAAAGCATAATCTAGGGATAATATGATGGCAGGAAATACAGAATTACTAATTTTAACTGTAAATGTGAATGGGATGAACGCTCCCATCAAACGGAGACTGATAGCAGACTGGATCAAAAATCAGAACCCTACAATATGTTGTTTACAGGAAACACACTTAAAGCAGGGAGATACATATAGAGTAAAGGTAAAAGGTTGGAGCAGAATCTATTATGCTTTAGGTAAAGCCAAAAAAGCAGGGGTAGCTATCCTTATCTCAGATCAAGCAAAAGCAGAAGTTGATCTAATTAAAAGAGATAAGGAAGGAAACTATATCCTGCTGAAAGGTAGCATAAATAATGAAGCCATATCGATACTAAACATATATGCACCAAGTGGTATAGCATCTAACTTTCTAAAGGAAAAGTTAAGAGAGTTGCAAGAAGAAATAGACAGTAAAACTATAATAGTGGGAGATCTCAACCTTGCACTCTCAGATTTAGACAAATTAAACCACAAAACAAACAAGAAAGAAATTAAAAAAGTAAATAGAACATTAGAAAAACTAGGTATGATAGACCTTTGGAGAAAACTGAATGGCAATAGAAAGGAATATACTTTCTTCTCAGCAGTTCATGGATCCTATACAAAAATTGACCATATATTAGGACATAAAAGATCTCAAAATTAAATGTAGGAAGGCAGAAATAATAAATGCCTTCTTCTCAGACCACAATGCAATAAAAGCTACATTCAGTAAAAATTTAGGGATAAATAGACCAAAAAGTAATTGGAAACTGAATAATCTCATCTTAAAGAATGACTGGGTGAAAGAGCAAATTATAGAAACAATTAATAATTTCACCCAAGATAATGACAATGATGAGACATCATACCAAAATCTGTGGGATGCAGCTAAAGCAGTAATAAGGGGAAATTTTATATCTTTAGAGGCTTATTTGAAGAAAATAGAGAAAGAGAAGATGAACGAATTGGGCTTGCAACTTAAAAGGCCAGAAAACGACCAAATTAAAAACCCCCAACCAAAAATTAAACTTGAAATACAAAAATTAAAAGGAGAAATCAATAATATTGAAAGTAAAAAACTATTGAATTAATAAGTAAAACCAAGAGTTGGTTTTATGAAAAAGCCAATAAAATAGATAAACTTTTGGTAAATCTGATCAGAAAAAAGAAAGAGGAAAATCAAATTGTTAGTCTTACAAATGAAAAGTGGGATCTTTCCACCAATGAAGAGGAAATTAGAGAAATAATAAGGAGTTACTTTGCCCAACTTTATGCCAATAAATTTGATAACTTAAGTGAAATGGATGACTTCCTCCAAAAATATAGGCTTCCTAGATTAACAGAGGAGGAAATAAATTGCTTAAATAGTCCCATTTCAGAAAAAGAAATAGAACAAGCTATTAATCAACTTCCCAGGAAAAAATCCCCTGGACCAGATGGATTTACATGTAAATTCTACCAAACATTTAAAGAACAATTAGCCCCAATGCTATATAAACTATTTGAAAAAATAGGGAATGAAGGAGTCCTACCAAACTCCTTTTATGACACAGACATGGTACTGATACCTAAACCAGGTCGATCGAAAACTGAGAAAGAAAATTATAGACCAATTTCCTTAATGAATATTGATGCTAAAATCTTTTTTTTTTTTTTTTTTGAAACAGGTGAATTCCATTTCTTTCTTTTTTTTTTTTATTTTATAATTATAACATTTTTTGACAGTACATATGCATGGGTAATTTTTTACAACATTATCCCTTGTGCTTACTTCTATTCATATTTTTTCCCTTCCTCCCCCAACCCCCTCCCCCAGATACCAAGCAGTCTTATATATGTTAAATATATTACAGTATATTCTAGATACAATATATGTGTGTAGAACCGAATTTTTTGTTGCACAGGAAAAATTGGATTCAGAAGGTAAAAATAACAGTTTACACTCATTTCCCATTGTTCCTTTTCTGGATGTAGCTGGTTCTGTCCATCATTAATCAATTGGAATTAGATTAGCTCTTCTCTATGTTGAAGAAATCCACTTCCATCAGAATACATCCTCGTACAGTATCATTGTTGAAGTGTACAATGATCTTCTGGTTCTGCTCGTTTCACTCAGCATCAGTTGATGTAAGTCTCTCCAAGCCTCTCTGTATTTCTCCTGTTGGTCATTTCTTATAGAACAATAATATTCCATAACATTCATATACCATAGTTTACCCAACCATTCTCCAATTGATGGACATCCATTCATCTTCCAGCTTCTAGCCACTATGAAAAGGGCTGCCACAAACATTTTGGCACATACAGGTCCCTTTCCCTTCTCTAGTAGTTCCTTGGGGTATAAGCCCAGTAGTAGTATGGCTGGGTCAAAGGGTATGCACATTTTGATAACTTTTTGGGCATAATTCCAGATTGCTCTCCAGAATGGTTGGATTCTTTCACAACTCCACCAACAATGCATCAGTGTCCCAGTTTTCCCACAGCCCCTCCAACATTAATCGTTATTTGTTCCTGTCATCTTAGCCAATCTGACAGGTGTGTAATGATACCTCAGAGTTGTCTTAATTTGCATTTCTCAATAGTGATTTGGAACACTCTTTCATATGAGTGGAAATAGTTTAATTTCATCATCTGAAAATTGTCTGTTCATATCCCTTGACCATTTATCAATTGGAGAATGGCTTGATTTCTTATAAATTAAAGTCAATTCTCTGTATATTTTGGAGATGAGGCCTTTATCAGAACCTTTAACTGTAAAAATTTTTTCCCAATTTGTTACTTCCCTTCTAATCTTGTTTGCATTAGTTTTGTTTGTGCAGAAACTTTTTAATTTGGTGTAATCAAAATTTTCTATTTTGTGATCAGTAATGGTCTCTAGTTCTCCCTTGGACACAAACTCCTTCCTCCTCCATTGATGCTAAAATCTTAAATAAGATATTAGCAAAAAGACTTCAGAAAATCATCCCCAGTAGTAGTATGGCTGGGTCAAAGGGTATGCACATTTTGATAACTTTTTGGACATAATTCCAGATTGCTCTCCAGAATGGTTGGATTCTTTCACAACTCCACCAACAATGCATCAGTGTCCCAGTTTTCAAGTAGGATTCATACCAGGAATGCAGGGCTGGTTTAATATTAGGAAAACTATTAGTATAATTGACCATATTAATCATCAAATTAATAAAAACCATATGATCATCTCAATAGATGCAGAAAAAGCATTTAACAAAATCCAACATCCATTCCTACTAAAAACTCTTGAGAGTATAGGAATAAATGGATTATTCCTTAGAATAATCAGGAGCATATATTTAAGACCTTCAATAAGCATAATATGCAATAGAAATAAACTGCAACCTTTCCCAGTAAGATCAGGAGTGAAACAAGGTTGCCCACTATCGCCATTACTATTCAATATAGTACTAGAAATGCTATCTTCGGCAATAAGAGCCGAGAAAGAGATTCAAGGAATTAGAGTAGGAAATGAGGAAATGAAACTATCACTCTTTGCAGATGACATGATGGTATACTTAGAGAACCCCAAAGACTCTGCTAAAAAGCTATTAGAAATAATTCAGAATTTTAGCAAAGTGGCAGGATACAAAATAAATCCACATAAATCCTCAGCATTCTTATATATCACCAACAAAATGCAACAGCAAGAGATATAAAGAGAAATTCCATTCCAAACAAATGTTGAGAGTATAAAGTATTTGGGAATCCATCTACCAAAGAATAGTCAGGAATTATATGAGAAAAATTACAAAACACTTGCCACAAAAATAAAGTCAGATTTAAATAATTGGAAAGACATTCAGTGCTCTTGGATAGGCCGAGCAAATATAATAAAGATGACAATACTCCCCAAACTAATCTATTTATTTAGTGCTATACCAATCAGACTCCCAAGAAACTATTTTAATGACCTAGAAAAACTAACAACAAAATTCATATGGAAGAATAAAAGGTCGAGAATTGCAAGGGAACTAATGAAAAAAAAGTCAGAGGAAGGTGGTCTAAGTGTACCTGATCTATAGCTATATTATATAGCAGCAGTCACCAAAACCACTTGGTACTGGCTAAGAAATAGAACGGTAGATCAGTGGAACAGATTAGATACAAAGGACAAAAAAGGATACATCTACAGCAATCTAATCTTTGACAAACCCAAAGATACCAACATTAGGGACAAAAATTCATTATTCAGAAGAAACTGTTGGGAAAACTGGAAATTAGTATGGCAGAAATTAGATATAGACCCACACTTAACACCATATACCAAGATAAGATCAAAATGGGTCCATGATTTAGGCATAAAGAATGAGATCATAAATCGATTAGAGGAACAGAGAATAGTCTACCTATCAGACATGTGGAGGAGGAAGGAATTTATGACCAGAGGAGAATTAGAGATCATTATTGATCACAAAATAGAAGATTTTGATTACATCAAACTAAAAAGTTTCTGTACAAACAATACTAATGCAAACAAGATTAGAAGAGAAGTAACAAATTGGGAAATATTTTTAAAAGGAAAGGTTCTGACAAAGGTCTCATTTCCAAAATATATAGAGAACTGACCCTGATTTATAGGAAACCAAACCATTCTCCAATTGATAAATGGTCAAGGGATATGAACAGACAATTCTCAGATGATGAAATTGAAACTATTTCCACTCATATGAAAGAGTGTTCCAAATCACTACTGATCAGAGAAATGCAAATTAAGACAACTCTGAGATACCACTACACACCTGTCAGATTGGCTAAGATGACAGGAACAAATAATGATGAATGTTGGAGGGCATGTGGGAAAACTGGGACACTGATACATTGTTGGTTGAGTTGTGAAAGAATCCAGCCATTCTGGAGAGCAATTTGGAACTATGCCCCAAAAGTTGTCAAACTGTGCATACCCTTTGACCCAGCATTGCTGTTATTGGGATTATATCCCAAAGAAATACTAAAGAGCGGAAAGGGACCTGTATGTGCCAAAATGTTTGTGGCAGCTCTTTTTGTTGTAGCTAGAAACTGGAAGTTGAATGGATGTGCATCAATTGGAGAATGGGTGGGTAAATTGTGGTATATGAAGGTTATGGAATATTATTGTTCTGTAAGAAATGACCAGCAGGAGGAATACAGACTTAAATCAAGTGTTGCTGAGTGAAATGAGCAGAACCAGAAGATCACTATGCACTTCAACAATACTGCATGAGGATGTATTCTGATGGAAGTGGAAATCTTCAACATAAAGAAGATCCAACTCACTTCCAGTTGATCAATGATGGACAGAAATAACTATACCCAGAGAAGGAACACTGGGAAACGAATGTAAATTGTTAGCACTACTGTCTATCTACCCAGGTTACTTATACCTTAGGAAGCTAATAATTAATGTGCAACAAGAAAATGGTATTTACACACATATATTGTATCTAGGTTATATTGTAACACGTGTAAGATGTATGGGATTACCTGCCATCGGGGGGAGGGAGTGGAGGGAGGGAGGGGATAATTTGGAAAAATGAATAAAAAAAAATTGAAAAGGGAGAACTCACTACTAATGAAGAGGAAATTAAAGCAACAATTAGGAGTTACTTGGCGCAACTTTTTGCCAATAAATTTGATAACTTAAAGGAAATGGAAGAATATCTTCAAAAATATAGCTTGGCCAGAAGAAGAAGTAAATTGGTTAAACAGTCCCATCTTAGAAAAAGAAATAGAATAAGTTATTAATCAACTCCCCAGGAAATAATCCCCAGAACCAGAAGGATTTACATGTGAATTCTGCCAAACATTTAAAGAATAATTAACTCCAATGTTATATAAACTATTTGAAAAAATAAGGATTGAAGGAGTCCTACTAAACTCCTTTTATGACACAGACATGGTACTGATACTTAAACCAGATAGGTTGAAAACAGAGAAAGAAAATTATAGACCAATCTCCCTAATGGATATTGATGCTAAAATCTTAAATAAAATATTAGCAAAAAGATTATCCTTTTTCATCCCCAGGATAATACACTATGATCAAATGGTATTTATACCAGGAATGCAGGACTGGTTCAATATTAGGAAAACTATTAGTTTAATTGACTATATCAATAACCAAATTAACAAAAACCATATGGTCATCTCAATAGATGCAGAAAAAGCATTTGACAAAATCCAATATTCACTCCTACTAAAAACACTTGAGACTATAGGAATAAATGGATTATTACTTAAAATAATCAGGAGCACATAGTTAAAACTGTTAGTAAGCATCATATGTAATGGGGATAAACTGGAATCTTTCCCAGTAAGATCAGGAGTGAAACAAGGTTGCCAACTATCACCATTACTATTCAATATTATATTAGAAACACTAGCCTCGGCAATCAGAGTAGAGAAAAAATTCAAGGAATTAGAGTAGGAAATGAAGTAACCAAACTATCACTCTTTGCAGATGATATGATGGTATACTTAGAGAACCCCAGAGATTCTAATAAAAAGCTATTGGAAATAATTCACAACTTAAGCAAATTTGCAGGGTACAAAATAAATCCATATAAATCTTCAGCATTTTTATACATCACCAACAAAATCCTACAGCAAGAGATACAAAGAGAAATTCCATTCAAAATAACTGTCCATAGTATAAAATATTTGGGAATCTATCTACCAAAGGAAAGTCAGGAATTATATGAGCAAAATTACAAAACACTTGCCACAAAAATAAAGTCAGATTTAAATAATAGGAAAAAACATTAAGTGCTCTTGGATAGGCTGAGCAAATATAATAAAGATGACAATACTCCCTAAACTAATCTATTTATTTAGTGCTATACCAATCAGACTCCCAAGAAACTATTTTAATGACCTAGAAAAATAACAACAAAATTCATATGGAAGAATAAAAGGTCGAGAATTTCAAGGGAATTAGTAAAAAAAAAAATCAAATGCATGTGGCCTAGCTGTACTTGATCTAAAACTATTTTATAAAGCAGCAGTCACCAAAACCATTTGGTATTGGCTAAGAAATAGGCTAGTTGATCAGTGGAATAGGTTAGATTCACAGGACAAAATACTGAATAACTATAACACTCTAGTGTTTGACAACTCCAAAGACCCCAGATTTTGGGATAAGAATTCACTATTTGACAAAAACTGCTGGGAAAACTTGAAATTAGTATGGCAGAAACTAGGCATGGACCCACACTTAACACCACATACGAAGATAAGATCAAACTGGATCCATGATTTAGGCATAAAGAACGACATCATAAATAAATTAGAGGAACATAGGATAGTTCACCTCTCAGAGTTGTGGAGGAGGAAGGAATTTGTGACCAAAGGAGAACTAGAGATCATTATTGACCACAAAATTTGATTACATCAAATTAAAAATTCTTGTATAAACAAAACTAATTCAAACAAGATTAGAAGGGAAATAACAAACTGAGAAAACATTTTTACAGTTAAAAGTTCTGATAAAGGCCTCATTTCCAAAATATATAGAGAACTGACTCTGTTTTATAAGAAATCAAGCCATTCTCCAATTGATAAATGGTCAAAGAATATGAACAAACAATTTTCAGATGAAGAAATTGAAACTATTTCCATTCATATGAAAGAGTGTTCCAAATCACTATTGATCAGAGAAATGCAAATTAAGACAACTCTGAGATACCACTGCACACTTGTCAAATTGGCTAAGATGACACGAAAAAATAATGATGAATGTTGGAGGGGATGTCGCAAAACTGGGACAGTAATGTATTGTTGGTGGAGTTGTGAAAGAATCCAACCATTCTGGAGAGCAATCTGGAATTATGCCCAAAAAGTTATCAATACTACTGGGTTTATATTCCAAAGAAATACTAAAGAAGGGAAAGGGACCTGTGTGTGACACAATATTTGTGGCAGCCTTTTTTGTAGTGGCTAGAAACTAGAAAATGAATGGATGTCCATCAATTGGAGAATGGTTGGGTAAATTATGGTATATGAATGTTATGCAATATTACTGTTCTGTAAGAAATGACCAGCAGGATGAATACAGAGAGATTTGGAGAGACTTACATGAACTGATGCTGAGTGAAATGAGCAGAACCAGGAGATCATTATCCACTTCAACAACAATACTGTATGAGGATGTATTCTGATGGAAGTGGGTATCTTCAACAAAGAGAAGATCTAATTCAGTTCCAATTGATCAATGATGGACAGAATCAGCTACACCCAGAGAAGGAACCCTGGGAAATGAGTGTAAACTGTTTGCATTTTTGTTTTTTGTCCCAAGTTATCTTTACCTTCTGAATCCAATTCTTCCTGTGCAACAAGAAATTCACTTCTGCACACATATATTGTATCTACGATATACTATAACATATTTAACCTGTATGGCACTGCCTGCTATCTAGAGGAGGGGGTGGAGGGAAGGAGGGGAAAATTCAGAACAGAAGTGAGTGCAAGGAATAATGTTGTAAAAACTTACCCATCCATATATGCTGTCAAAAAAGTTATAATTATAAAATTAATTTTAAAAAATAAATAAATTTAAAAATTATAAAGGGAAAAAAATAAAAAATCATGATATGGACAACCACTTTAGACAGCAATTTAGAATTATACCTAAAGGACTATAAAACTGTGCGTACCATTTGATCCAGCAGTGCTGCTATTGGGTCTATGTCCCAAGAAAATCATAGAAAGAAAAGGACCCACATGTGCAAAAATATTTATAGCAGCTCTTTTTGTGGTGGTAAAGAATTGGAAAATGAGTAAAAGCCCATCAGTTGGAGAATGGCTGTATAATTTATGGTTTATGAAAGTAATGGAAAAATGAGAACAAACTGATTTTTAGAAAGATCTGAAAAGATTTATATCAATTGCTATTGAGTGAAACAAGAAGAACCAGGAATACATTATACACAGTAACAGCAAGATTATGCAATGATCAATGATGAAAGACTTGTTTCTTCTCAGTGATTCAGTGATCCAAAGTAATCTCAATAAACTTTGTCTAGAAAACACACACATAATAAAATCACCATACAAAAATCACCATACCTTCTTTAATTGCTATGGCCAAAAAATAACAACATTTGATATCCTCTAGGACAGTTGTAGATTTCAGGATTTCTTGGCTAAGAAAAAAAGAAAACTTTAATTCAAATAATGGTTTCCTTTTCATTCCATGTATTTTATTTTTGTATTCAAAAACATTACACTGAAAAGGAATACATACATTTCATCAGATTATCACAAGGATCTATATTACAAGAAAGGCTTTAGAAACCCTGAAATGTCTTCTTGAATAGCAAAAAGGAAGATGACATCTCTATAAGTTCTACTAAGAATCACAGTCACATGGAGATACATGGATATGTTCAATTAATGAAATTATGTAAATAGATCTTTGTAAACATAGCTAGGATGATCATCAGGTAAAATATTTATAAGCCATCCCTTAAATCTTTTCGATTTTGCTCATTAAGAATCTTGGAGAGGGGAGGGATTGGAGTGGAGCATGAAAGCTCAGCTCAAGAACTTTCAACTTGAGACTTTCAAAATCCTTTTGGTGAATAAAATTTTTTTCTTGGAATTTATTTTGTGTATATATTTTCATATGCTTTTTATGTATATGCATAAGGAAATGTAAGTTTGAAGTCAAGAACTGCTTCCATTTTTGTGGTAGCAAAGTAGTTGGATCCTGTAATAGATGAGTGCTAAGCTTGAAGTCCAGAATACTTGAGTTCAAAAATGACATCAGAAACAAATATGGATAGCTGTATAGTCTTCAGCAGGTTTTTAACCTTTGTCTTCCTCAATTACTTCAATTTTAAAATGAATAGCACTTAACTCACAGAATTTTTGTGAGAATCAAATCAGAAACTAGAGAGCATTTAGTACAATGTCTGATACATATGAAGTATTGAATAAATCTTTCCTTCTTTTCTTCCTTTTTTCTTCTATCCCATCATTCTTTCTTCCCCCTAGCCCTACTCCCTCCCTCCATTTTTCCCTCCTTTCATCTATTCCCTTACTCTCTCCTCTCCTTTCTTCCTTCCCTCTCCCACTCCCTCTTCTAGTCTCTCCCTCCTCTCTCCCACCCCTTCCTTCCCTTTACCTCCTCCCTGGAAATCAGTCAGCCATTAAGTGACTTGCCCAGCATCACATAGCTAGTGAAGTGTCTGAGACTGAATTTGAAATGAGGTCTGCATGTTTCTAGGTAGTCTCTCTACTACACCCCATAACTGAATGTTAGCTAGCTAGCTGATCAACTGACAGGCAAGTTCTGATAAGAGCTTGCGTTCTCCTGATACAGCATTTGAGTTCTTCACACCATGAGGAGACATTAGATAAGTAGTTTCTTTTCTTTTGTTTTGTTTAACTTTGCCAGATGTTATCATCTCTCTTTCTTTTTTAACAATAGGTTTTAATTTTCAAAATATATGCAAAGATAGCTTTCAACATTCATCTTTGCAAAACCTTGTGTTCCAAATTATCATGCTTCACAAGAAAAATAGATTAAAAAGGAAGAATAAAAAGAAAAAGGGGGAAAAAAAGAAACCAAGCAAACAAGAACAAATATTGTGATCTATATTCAGTCCCCAGAGTCCTCTTTCTGGATGCAACAACAAGATTATGTGATGATCAACTGTGATAGATTTAACTCTTTTCAGGCCAATTTCATCCAGAAATCACAGTTGATCATCACATAATCTTATTGTTGCTTTGTACAATGTTCTTGGTTCTACTCACTTCACATAGCATCAATTCATGCAAGACTCTCCAGGCCTTTCCAAAATCATCCTGCTGATGATTTTTTTATGGAGCAATAATATTCTATAATAATCATATACCATGACTTATCCAGCCATTCCCCATCTGATGGACATTCACTAAGTTTCCAGGTTTTTTTGCCACTATAAAAAAGGGCTGCTACAAACATTTTTGCACATGTGGGTCATTTTCCCTACTTCATGATTTTCTTAGACACTGCTGGGTCAAAGTTGTATGCACAGTTTGATAACCTTTTGGGAAAAGTCCCAAATTGGTCTCCAGAATGGTTGGACCAGTTCACAACTCTACCAACAATGTCTGTTTTCCCACATCTAATCTTAGCCAATCTGAGAGATGTGTACTGGTATCTCAGAGTTGTCTTAATTTACATTACTGTAATCAGTCATGATTTAGATCATTTTTCATATGAATAGAAATAGTTTTATTTGTCTGAAAATTATCTGTTCATATTCTTTGGCCATTTATCAATTTGAAAATGACTAGACAAGCAGTTTTTAATCACACAATTATATTTCATAGATGTTTAAAGCAAATCTACAGATTTGCTTATGCTTATAGCAGCCTATGAAGCAGGTGACAGATTCTTATAGACTCTTTAGACTGAAGTTTGACAATTTATGCCCTGAAGAACAATTCAAGTAGCTATTAAAAAAATGAATGATCCTTTTTAAAAATTAAGCTTTATTGATATGCTTTTTTTTACTTTCTAAACATTTGCAGTTTACCTTACAAGACATCCCCTAACAAAGTAAAACAATTAACCAAAATATTATACTGTGATCTCATCTAAAAGGACATACAACATTCCATAGCCATTACTCCTACTGTGTTATTTTTCATCCTTTTTAAAAATTTCATGATCTCCACATTTCCTGCACAAACAGAACAAATTTGTATCTCAGGGCAAAAATAGACTGGTGAAACACACACACACACACACACACACACACACACACACACAAAAAAAAAAAAAACAAAAAAAAAACAAACCCAAAACTTAAGCAGAACAGGAGTCTTCCTTGTACAACTCAAGAAGACCCCAAAAAAGATCCCAAGCCAGAATTATCCAATATGAAGTGCAAATACCTCCAGGTTAGCTCCACATCCATAACATTTTGAGGCCCTGAAGTTAGCTGTGTTTGGCTAGATCCTCAGCAGGAGCCACAGAAACTTTCATCTCCCAGATACTGTGAAGTTGGGCATCCAAGTCCACAAAGACTAAAAAACTTTAGCTGATTAGGAATGCCAGGCCTGGCGCTGTTATGGAGACCTATCTATGCCCAGAGATTACAGAAACAGTAGGGCAGCAGGCACTTACTTACAGGAAGAGGGAATTTTTGATTTGGAATTCTAGGTGAAAGGTGAGAGCTGAAGTGAATCTAGAGGTACCATTTTGCCAATCCCACAATTAGAGGTGCATACACTAATAATTCTCATTTAAAAAAAACAAAAGAACTGGCAAAAAAGAATGAACTCAATCATAGAAACTTACTATGGGAATAGGGAAGACCAGAGTTCATCTTTGTAAGAAGACAATAAAGTAAAAAAGCTTCTTTTACCCCAAAGAGGAATGTTAAATGGCTCCTTGCTCAGGTAGAATTTACAGAATTAAAAAAAGAGTTTAAAAATTAAGCAAGAGACATTGAGGAAAAAGTAAACTAAATTAAACTAAATCCAAGAAAAACAAGATTATGAAAAAAAAGTTAATCAACTAGAAAAGGAGATAATCTTTTTTCTCTGTATATTGTTTTTTATTTATATTTTCCCCAGTTAGATTTAAAACAATTTTTTCATTCGATTTTACAACTTTTGAGATCCACATTCTCTCCCTTATCCTCAATCTCTATCACCCAATTAAAAAAGCACATGTGGTGTTATGCTAAACATTTCCATAAAAGTCATGTTTCAAAAGAAAACATAGATCACCCACCAAATTAGAAGAGAGAGAGAATCCTTCAATCTGTACCCCAATACAACCAATTATCAATTCCTACTCTAGGTATGGATAGGATTTTTATCATAAGTCCTTCAGATTAGTCATGGATCATTGTACTTCTGAGAATAGCAAAGTCATTTTCAATTGATCATGACAGAACATTGCTATTATATTGTATGTGGTACATTTCACTTTGTTTGAGTTCATGGAGGACTTTCCAGATTTTTTTTTTTTTTCTGAGAGCATCCTGCTCATTATTTCCCATAGAACAATAATATTCCACCATAATCAGTTACCACAATTTATTCAGCCATTTCCCAATTTATAATCTTATCCTGGGAAGAGCACTGCTATAAATATTTCGTACTTAAAGGTTATTTTCCTATTTTAAAAAAATCTCTTTGGAAGAAAAAATCT
Organism: Sminthopsis crassicaudata; assembly: GCF_048593235.1. Lineage (NCBI taxonomy): Eukaryota > Metazoa > Chordata > Mammalia > Dasyuromorphia > Dasyuridae > Sminthopsis > Sminthopsis crassicaudata. The sequence goes on from NC_133620.1 coordinate 265,414,418, forward strand.
CTTTGGGATTCATGCCTAGTAGCGGTAGTGTTGGTCAAAGGATATGCATGAATTTGTAGCCCTTTGGACATGATCATAATGATCATTTATCAATTGGGGCATGGCTCTTATTTTTATAAATTTATTTCAGTCCCTCTATATTTGGGAAATGAGGCCTTATCAGAGAAACTTGCTTCATTTTTTTTTTTGGTAATTATTACTACTAACTATATCTCTTCCATTTATTCTCTTTTCTTTCTTCTTTCACCTGTCCTCAAAACTGTTTTGCTACTGACCACTCCCTCACCCAATATGTCCTCTCTTTTATCACTCTCTACCCATACTGTTTCTCATTTCCCTCCTACTTTCCTGCAGGGTAAAATGGATTTCTATACTCATATTCAATGTATATCTTATTTCCCCTTTGAGCCAATTCTGATGAGAATAAAACTCACTCATTCATTCTTTCCTCCCCTTCTCTTCTATTGTAAAGTTTTTTTCTTGCCTCTTTTTTGGGGCAGATAATCTACACCATTCCACTTCTCCCTTTCCTTTTCTCCCAGTACATTTCTCTCTCACAAATTTCATTTTTTTAAAAAGACATTCTCCTTTAATATTCAACTCATACCTGTGCCCTTTGTCTATATATCTATATCTATATCTATTTCTATATCTATCTATCTATCTATCTATCTATCTATCTATCTATCTATCTATCTATCTACTCCTTCTAACTGCCATGAAAATGAAGTTCTAATGAAGTACAAGTATCATCCTCTTTTGTAGGAATATAAGCAGATAAACCTTATTAGTTCCCTTATGATATCACTTTCTTAATTATCTCCTTATGCTTCTTCTGAATTCTATATTTGAAAATCAAATTTTCTATTCAGCTTTGATCTTTTCATTATAAATGTTTGAAAGTCCTCCATTCCACTGAATTTCTACTTTTTCTATTAAAAGATTATACAATTTTGCTGGGTAGAGGATTCTTGGTTGTAATCCTAAAGTGTAATTTGTAATTTGTAATTTCTAGCTCCATTGCTCTCTGGAATATTATATTCCAAGCCCTCTGGTCCTTTAATGTAGAAGAGCTGCTAAATCTTATGTTAGTCTGAAAGTGGCTCTCCTTTACTTGAATTGTTTCTTTCTGAATGCTTGCTAAATTTTCTCCTCGACCTGGGAGTTCCTGAGTTTTCAGGAGGTAATTGATGGATTCTTTAAATTTCCATTTTACCCTTTGATTTTAGAACAACAGGACATTTTCCTTGATAATTCCATCAAAAATGATATCCAGGATATTTTTTTTTATCATGACTTTCAAATAGACAAGTAGTTTTAAAATTATCTTTCCTGGATCTAGTTTTCAGGTCAGCTGTTCTTTCCAATGAGATATTTCACTTTTTTTTTTTAAACTTTCCCCTTCCCTTTCCCCTTCCCCTTCCCCTTCCTCTTCCCCTTCTCCTTCCCTTTACCCTTCCTTTTCCCCTTCCCTTTCTCCTCCTCCTCCTCCTCCTCCTCCTCCTCCTCCTCCTCCTCCTCCTCCTCCTCCTCCTCCTCCTCCTCCTCCTCCTCCTCCTCCTCCTCCTCCTCCTCCTCCTCCTCCTCCTCCTCTTCTTCCTCCTCCTCCTTCTTCGTTTTGTTTTGTTTCATCTTGATTTCTCATAAAATCATTACTCTCCATTTGCTCAATTCTAATTTTTAAGGAATTTTTTTCCTCAGTGAACTTTTGTACCTCCTTTCCCATTTGGCCAATTTTGCTTCTTAAGACATTTTTCTCTTTTTTCCTACCAAAAAAAAAAAAAAAAAAAAAAAAAAAAAAAAAAAGCTTTTTATATTTGCTTTTGCACCTTTAAATTATTTTTCTAATTTTTCCTCTCATTTAATTTTTAAAATCCCTTTTGAGTTCTTCCATATCCTGAGACTAATTCTTATTTTTTTTGGAGACTTTTGATATAGGAGCTTTAACTTTGTCAACATCTTCTGGGTATGTGTTTTGACTTTCCTTGTCACCACAGTAACTTTCTTTTTTTTTTTTTTTTTCTCCCTGAGGCTGGGGTTAAGTGACTTTCCCAGGGTCACACATCTAGGAAGTGTTAAGTGTCTGAGATGATCAGATTTGAACTCTGGTCCTCCTGAATTCAGGGCTGGTGCTCTATCCACTGCGCCCCCTAGCTGCCCCACCACTGTAACTTTCTATGGTCAGAAACATTTTTTTTTTTGTCATTGTCTGCTAATTTCCCTAGCCTATTACTTGGCTTTTAACTCTTTGTGTTAAAGTAGGGCTCAATTTCCAGGATGAAGGGTGCATTGTCCCAAGCTTCAGGAAGTTTGTGCAGCTGTTTTCAGAAATCCTTCTAGAGACCTGAAAAACAAACACTCTTTTTGCCCTATAATTACGCCTGCCTCACTGAAACTGTAAGATCTAGTATGCTAAAGCACCAGAGATCTTCCTCACTGCTAGTAAATAGTCTTTCTGTGAGCTGAGGCCTCAAGAAGCCCACTGCCCACTCCCACTCTTGGTTTGTTGATTTTCCAAGGTCCTCTCATCTCACTAAAAAAGCTTTCCTGCTGATTCTCCAAGTTTTGGTATCTCTTAGCTGAAAGGTCTCGAAATCACCAGTGCCCCTGAAGTTTCAGAGGTCCTTAGACTCCTCCTACTTTGCTGTTACTAGGACCAGAGCTGCACTAATATTGCTCTGAGACTAAATGCCAGATCCCACCTTGCTTCCACAGATGTTTTGTGCTGACCTTTCAAGTCCTCTTTGGTGTTTCTGGACTGAGAATTCTGAAAGCCATCAGTACTGCCATTGGTTCAGAGATCCTTAGATTTATTCTTACTTTGCTGACACTGGTGAGACATGCACTGAGGCTATGCTGGACTCCCACCCTAATGTCACAGACTTTTTTCTGCTGATTTTCAAAGTTGTTTTCAGCTAAATAATGTTTTACTTTGTCTTATTGGTTGTTCTGATGCTCTAAAATTTGTTTACAATCATTATTTAAGGTAATTTGGAGCAGTTTGGGGGAGATGTTGAGCAAGTTCCTTACTTTATTCTGTCATCTTGGCTCCTCTTCCATAGACAATGTCTTAAAGAAAAAAATAAGTCTTTGAAAATTAGAATTGGGCAAAGCTAAATCAGTGAAGCTATAAGACCAATAAATAACAAATATATGTGTGTGTGTGTATATATACATATATATATATATATATATATATATATATATATATATATATATATATATATATATATATATATATATATAAAGAGTGAAAATATAGACCAGAATGGGAATCATAAGAAAATCAACATATCTGGAGGACAAATCAGGAAGAAAAAAAAATAATTGGACTATCTGAAAGCTGGGACCAAAAAAAGAATCTTGACATAAAAATGCAAGTAAAAATCCAAGAAAATTATCCTGCAGTGAGAGAACATGAGGGAAAAGTAGAAATAGAAAAAAAATCACCAAAGACAACATCCTGGAAACACATGGGAATATTATTGCCAAATGTCAAAATCCCCACAACAAAGAAAAATTTTGAAAGAAACAAGGAAAAACAAGTCAAATATACTGGAGTTACAATTAGAATCATACAGGATCTATCAGCAGCTATACAAGAATTATCAGTAGCCAAAATGAAATAACATAGATCTTGGAATCATATATACTAGCAATCAAAAGAACTAGGCCTGTAGCCAAAAATATCATATGCAGCAAAATTGTCCATAATGTTAAATGAAAAAAAATGGACATTCAATGAATTTGGAGATTTTCAGAACTTTCAATTAAACCCAAACTTAATAGAAAATTTAATATATAAAAGCTAATATCAAAGATTAATTTCAAGGAATTTAAATGTTCAAATTGCTTATGTTTTTTACATGAAATGAATACCATATATTAAAGATTGACATCAGAAATTGATTAACTCAAAAGAAAGACTGGGTTAGAGTTGAGAATGATCTGATTCTAAAAAAGAAAACTGTCTAGGAAAAAATAAAAATAGTAATCATGTTATACAAATGAATTACAGAGGAAGAATAGATACAGAGGCAAGAATTGATGAGAGGAGGAGACTCATAGTTCTGAAAACTTACTCACATTAGGAATAAGTTTAATAGGCAACACTACATACATACCATGAAAAGTATAGCACCATCCAAAATCTATACAGAAATAAGGGAGGATTGAGAAGGAAGGAAAAAGGAAGAGAAGAAGATAATTGAGGGATCCATAGATGAGGGGAAATTAAGTAATAGTTAAGCAAGTTAAGGAACAGCATTGAAGTAGAAAAGTTAGTAGGAACAGGAAATAAAGAAATATACATACACAGTATAAAAAGAATAAGGAAGAGAATTTATTAGGGGAAAAAAGTAGTATTAGTAATCACTGATCTTAGACAAAGTCAAACATAAAGATTCAATCAAGAGAGGAATCTAATATGTTGAATATTAGATGCATGTATACATATGAGTAAATATGTATGTGTATAAGTATGAACATATACAGGTATATATGCATACAGCTCTATGTATGTGTTTATGTGGAAACATTGTGAGTGGGAGGGAATGTATATTATATGTGTGTGTGTATGTATGTGTATTTATATATATATATATATATATAAATATATGTATTTAAATGTAGTCTGCTTGGAGGAGGTAGACAGGATAAAAGGGGAAAAAAGAATAAAGTAAAAAGAAAGTACACAGTAAAGAACAAAAGAATAAGCTACATGGAAGGACAGGCAAGATGGGTACTAGAATAATGTTTTGAATCCTTCCTGATGTTCTACTGGGTACAGGAGAACATTCTGTTTTTTTTTTTTTATTTTTCTATTTTTCTTTATTCTAAAATACAATAAAAAAGTGCTTAAAAAAGAAAAAATTACATAAAACTACTATTTCTCTATCCCACTGAATGAAGAGAAAAGAAAAAAATCCTTGTAGAAATATGCATAGTCAAGCAAAATAAATTTTCTCATTGGATGTATATAAAAATGTATGTCACCTTCTATATACTAAATCCATCATTTTTCTGATAGGAAGTTGATAGTGTTTCATCATTAGTCCTCTGCAATCATGGGTGGTCATTCTATTGGCCATAGTTTTTAAAGTTGGTTTTTTTTTTTTTTTTTTTTTAATAATTTTGTTGTTATTGTGTAAATTATTTTCCTGGTTCTCTTCATTTCTTTTTCAGTAGTTTGTAAAAAATGGTTTATTTTTATGATATTGATGTTATAGTATAAATTGCTCTTTTGATTCACCTTACTTCACTTCTTAATAGTTCATATAATAGTTCCATGAACTTTTGACATCATCTATTTCAAATAAATGTAAAATCTAATTGTAAAACTACATTTTAATCCTTGTAGTTGACTTTTCCCTTTCTTACAATATCTCTATTATGCACTTTCCTGTGTCTCGAATTATATGAAATAGGAAATAATTTTTTTAAACACGTGCCAGACCTGTGTTGTTTGTAAATAAAAAAGAATCTTCATCCTTTACATCTAAAATGAAAACAACTCAAATAATTCAATTCATAGTCAATCAGTATCAATGTTTGATTTATCCTTATAAAGAAAACTGCTTATTTTTCTTTGTGGAAAGGGATGAAGTGGGGAAGAATACTGAAAATATCATGTATGAATTATGAAGAAGAAAAACATAGCATACTAATTAAATTAAATTCCCAGTCACTACCAAATAGATTTATTTTGTTAAAAATCTGAGTTGTCACTAATACGATGTGTTGGTATATTTTACAGCCCAAATGAAATAGAGCAACTATGGCACAATGATGTGTACAAATTAAAAATAGTCAATTTGTCTAGTAAATATTGTGAGAACCATTAGCAGATTGTTTTGATGAGATTTTCCTGACTTTAATGGAAATATGCCCCTTTTATAAGGAGATATTTATGACTGATGACATGATGTAATTTCTGATGTTTTTCATTGTAAGAATTTTTATTGTAATAATTTCATTGTAAAAAATTTTAAAAGCTACTTTAATTGCATTAATATAGCTAATTAGATAAAGATGGATACAGAAAGAGATTTACATATATATGTATATATGTGTACACACACACACACACACACACACACACACACATACACGGCCAACAAGTTGTGAACAAATAACATTGTTTTCAGACCCAGGCAAAGCTCTGATTATTCCTCATCACTGGTGAAACTAGTCCTCATGAGAAAGACTTCTGCTGGATCATTTCTGAACACTATCCAAGTTTCTAAACAGGCATAAAAATTACTTTTCCTATTTCCTACATCCTATTTCATCTCATAGTGGCCTCATTTCCATTGTGGTTATGATTAGACCTCCAAGGTCCCTTCCAACTCAGAGTCTGATTCTAGGACATGTAAAGGCTAAAATTACACCCCATGTGAAGGAGACTCCATAACCCAAAAGATTCTTCCTTTAAAACCACAGATGACTCAATATGTTCATAATACTCAATTTGTATAACAGGAAATAGAAAGCTAATTGCTGGCTATTTAGGGCCATCAAAAATCCCTTAAAAAAACTAGTTGGACTATGAACAGTTACTTTGTATAGGAAGAGGGAAGTCAAAGAAAATAATTTATTAGAACTGATTTCCATATTGGTCACTGAGCCAAGAGACTACTGGCGCTGGTTGTTTACTTAAACCCAGTCATTCAAACCCTGAGTCAATATGTTTTCCATGGTTTTAAACTGGCTTCAGTTTCTTACCTACTAGATAGATAGTCATGAGGATTTATCAGGAAATGTACTTCCATTTGGGCCAATTGAAATTATTTTATTTGAAGAGAAGTACACTTACTTTCTTTAAGGAAGATCATAGTGTATGTTATGAAATTTTACACTTAAAAAAAAAGAATACTTCTAGATTTTTCTTATTCTTCTTGTCACAATAAGCTTCTGAAACATTTATCTATATTTCATGGGCTATAACTTAGAGCTGGAAGGATCCTCAAATATCATTTACTGTTAATCCCTTCATTTCAACAGGTCTAAGATCTGAATATTTTAACTTGTTAAGATTAAAAGATAAGACTGGACAATTGATTATTAATGCATTGTTCTTATTGTAACTATAGTGCTAGGGGTGCAAAAACATACTAAGGAGGCTTGAAACATTGGTCAATAAAGCTAAGGCAAAATCTTTCACAGGTCACATCATATCAAGAATTCTGTCGTTACAAAAGGGATGGAACAACCTACTTAAAATCCAATAAAAGAAATCAAGATGCTGTAAACCAGTAACTGAAAACAAGGAAGTCCAGACATGGGATAGATAATCATAATGACAATGAACAGGTTGGGTAATTTATTTTCCTGGTTCTCTTCATTTCTTTTTCAGTAGTTTGTAAAAAATGGTTTATTTTTATGATATTGATGTTATAGTATAAATTGCTCTTTTGATTCACCTTACCTGGTGAAGGGTGGTGTCATTGATGTGACTAAATCTATATGTAAAGATGAATCAGTATCAGAAGAAGAAGAAGAAGAAGAAGAAGAAGAAGAAGAAGAAGAAGAAGAAGAAGAAGAAGAAGAAGAAGAAGAAGAAGAAGAAGAAGAAGAAGAAGAAGAAGAAGAAGAAGAAGAAGAAGAAGAAGAAGAAGAAAAGGAGGAGGAGGAGGAGGAGGAGGAGGAGGAGGAGGAGCAGAGGAATTCAGGAAAGAAGAAAACAAGAACCAAGGCCAAGAAATCAGATTGGAAGTCAGTCATTCACATAAGATTTTAGGTTTTGGTGATGCCAGTGGCCAGATTTGCACGCTAAGCCTTTCATCCTCCTTGGGATATTTTTATGTACAAGCACCAGCCTTTTCTGCCAACTCTTTTTCATTCCCAGGGACTTGCCAGGAATAAAGTTAAGGCAGATTTATGCTTTATGTAATGATGATCTAAACAATCAGGGTGTAGCTGATATACTTGGAAAATCATTGTATGCCTGGCAAAATAGTCACAAACTTGCTGCTAGTCATGCAATCAATCAATCAACAAGCATTTATTAAACATTTACTAAATGCCAGGCACTCTATTATTCATCACTTACTTTGTATTAGGCACAGAGCAACAAGTAAGTAATTTTATTTAATAACTCATATTGAATCAAAGAAATCACTTAGTTTTGGCTCTCTTAAAGGATATTGAAGAATGGTTTGGCAGGGTAGAACTCTACTTTTTCAACATTTATTTTTCCTTCAATATTTGGTAATTTTGCTTCTCTTTTGTCTAATTTAGTAAAATTTCTTAGTAGTTTCCAACTTATTGTCAAATTTAATGGTTTTTAGTTATTCTCCATCTTTCTTATATTTTGCAAATCTTGACAGTCTACTAAATTGCCTTTTGAGATATCACCCTTCTGTTTCTTCCCCTCCTTTTCTAATTTTTTCTAATCTTCATTCTCTCATCTTCCTGACACCTCAACATGATGTTAACCAAAGTTTTGTCCTAGGCTTCTTTTCACCCTGAAGTATATTCATTGGCAATGCTATTCATTCATTTAATTAATATTTATTAAGTGCCTGTGATGTACCAGGCATTGTGCTAAGTTTTGTGGAAGCAAAAAAAAAAATCAAAACAAAAACAATTCCTGCTTTTAAGGAGCTCACTATCCAGTGGGAGAGAATAGATAGATAGATAGACACACATTTTTTAAATTGTTGTTGTTGTTCAGTTATTTCAGTCATGTCCAAATCTTAATGACCCTATTTGAAGTCAAAGATATTAGAATGATTAGTCATTCCACACCTTTGCTCAGAAAACTTAAGTGTCTCCTCATTGATTTCCAAAGTAAGTTCAAAATTTAGCTGGTATTCAAAATCCTTTACAATCTGGCATTATCCTTCCCTGTCCAGTTTTTTCTCTTGTAATCTACACTGAAGTCAAATGGGATTATTTTCAGTCCTTTAAATATGGCCTTGGCTATGCTTTCCCAATTCCATATTTTTGCTAAACTATCTCCTTTATCTAGAATGCTTCCCTAGCCCCTCATTTCTCTTATGAAATTAATAATCCATCCTTAAAAGTCCAATTCAAATGATGTCTTCTCCTTGAAATCTTTCAAATCTTGTGATATTGTATCCCATTTATGTACTAATCATGAGTTACTGTGCACAATAACTACCTATGTTTATGTCTTGCTAAAGTAAACTTGAAAACAACTACATTTTGTATTCCCACTTCAAGTTACTATCACAGTTAAATAAGAGATCAAGCTGAGGTAAATTTCAGAAATTTTGCTGCATTTTCAATGAGCTTATGCTGTTCACTATGCCAAAGTCCCTTTCTCTTGTGCCAATTTGCTATCAATCATGATATCTGACTACAAGTTATCCATCTGGATGACTCGATGATTCCAGATGACTCAAAGGACAATGGAAACTAATATGTTATGTTCAGTTGTGCCCAACTCTTCATGACTCTATTCTCTAGCTCATTTTACAAATGAGGAAACATAGGCAAACTAGATTAAGAGACTTTCCTAGGGCCACAAAACCAGTAAATATCTGAGACCACATTTGAACTCAGATATATGAATCTTCCCTACTACAGGCCATTGGGCTACCTAAGTGTTGATGGAATATGCTACCACATTTTGCCAACAATTTAAGAGCTGTAGAGAGACATCAAGTGCAGGGACAAATGGAAAAGCAATTAAGTTTGGTCATGTCATAAGAGCAAGGGGAAAAAGACTGAAAGGTTGAAAGTTACACAAGTGCATTACAAATTAAAAGAACCAGAGTAAGACCTATAGCTCACCAAAGTGCTTCTCAATAGAGGATTTATAAAAGACAATAACAGTGGAGGATTGAAAAGAAAAGGAATCATTTGCCTCTTATCAGGGTGCTGGGAACTATATACAAAGAAATTTATAATGCACAATCAGCTACCATGATGTTTTTGTTTTTTGCCTTTTATTAATTTTTTTTAATTGCAAGAAAAAGTTCATCATTGTGAGGGAGGAGAAATGAAAATGGCATAAAAACTGAAAATGATTTTAAAAAATTAAAAAAATATAATCAAGAACCACACAGGATAATAAAATAGGAATTGGTTATTAGTTATACCCATGCAGGATCATACTGCGATTGGTCATTAAAAGAAGTATTTTACCATGATAATAATAAACCACATTCTCAGATTCCTGCTACCTAGTTTATCATATAGCTATCTTATACTTGAATGTGCTATTTGTCTTTGGATTATACTTGTTTCCTAACAAAATTCTGTGTTTTTTTTCCTCAATTGTTCTAGATTAATAAAGTAGTTGGACAATCATGCTAAAGACTTATAATCAGTTAACTTTCCCCCAGCTTTTTGTAATACCCTCTAACCTATTACTTCCCCAGATTAGTTTTCTTTTTCTTTTTTTTATTTTTATGGAATATAATTTTAACACTAAAAAATAATAGCCAAAAAAGAAAGGGAAGTCTAAAGATGTGATGTTAAAATATTTTCACTTTTATGCAATATTTTTTTATTGTTAGATGTTCAGGCTTATTCCATTTGACTTCTCAGAATCTTATCATCATCCTGGGGTACAAGATAAGAAAATGAAAGAATCTATTATAAGGAAGCCAACAAAGGAAATAATTCCTACTCATTCTCCTACACCACCCTTTATGCATTCTCCCTGGAGCTTCTTTGCTTACCTCATTTCTTTTCTTATTGCCTAGCTTTTGGAACTTGTTGTAGCACTGGCAGGGATGAGTGGTCCAGGTGCATCATGCATCCTGAGTGCCAATGCTGCCATCCAATTGTTTGAATAATCAAACAATATATATCTTCACTCATTCATTTTTTCTATCATTCAACAAGCATTTAATAAACACTTAATATGCATAGAATATTGGAGTGGAGTGGAACAGGAAGAAAAATGAATGAAATTAGCATTATAATATTTCTCATTTCATGGTTTATGTTCTGATATGCATGTACAGGATGAATATCACAGAAAACCATAATACTCATAGAAAACATAATACTTAGAAGTTACTTCTAAGAAAAAAAGACCATTCAGATAGTCTCAGATGTCCTCCTTTTCACTCTCCTCTATTCTTAAGCTCTCCTGTATATCTTGTCTTTCTTTAGTAAGTTCAAGAATAGGATTCATCTTATATTTGTATCCCTAGCATTTAACACATAGTAAATAATAAATGTCCTATTTATTGCTCTATCTTTCTGCCTATATCTGTCATTTATCATTTTTCCTATGTCTATTCCTCTATTCCTATCATTTATCATCTATCTATCTATCTATCTATCTATCTATCTATCTATCTATCTATCTATCTATCTGTCTATCTGTCTATCTCTCTTTCAGAGTTTCCTTCCAAGGGAAGTTGCATCAACATTGTATTACAACAAATTGTCCAATCCAAATAAAACAGCTCATCAACATGGATCTTATGATATTCGACAATAAATGTTTTCTCCCTTAAAGATTATCAGTCAACTTATAAAGTTATACTTTGTCTAATTCATAATAATCTAGGCAATTGTCCAAATAATTGTACATTAAGAAAACTTCTGCTGCAAACAGCCATTCATATGCTTGTTTACAGCTTCTCTTATAGAAGTTTCTTGGAAATGTTTCTGTAGTTGAAACTTGTTTGGAAGGTTGGGCAGGGATGAATAAACAGGTTTTTGTTTACACAAAATTTGAACAAACTTATTTTTTTTCAAAGACCTCCCAGCATTTTGCAAAATCAAAGCATGTACCCTACAATCTTATGGGGTAGAGAATATACATAAAGTTTTCTTCTTTTGAATTCATGAACTTTGTGTCAGGGGAGGGTATGTATGTAGCACAATGATTATCAAATGGAATCTCTGGATCAATGTGTTGTAGTCCCAAATGTCTTGTTAAGTCATAGGGATAGTCTCAGCCAAGGAAGATCTTTTGCTTAGCTGTGATTAACTTTTAGTCTTCTTTTGTAAGACAAGGCTAATTCAACAAGCAGTTATTAAGCATCTGTTTTGTATAAGGGGATAGCTAGATGGTGCAGTGGATAAAGCAGATGGGTATGAAGTCAGAAAAATTCATTTTCCTGACTTCAAATCTGGCCTCACATACTTTATCACTGTGACCCTGGACAAGTCACTTAAAGCTATTTGCCTCAGTTTCCTCATCTTAAAATAACCATTCCAGTATTTTTGCCAAGAAAATTCCAAATGAAATTTACTCAACAACAATAACAAAGGAATTCTGGAAGGCAGAGAGAGAGCTAAGCAGAGAGAGGTAGAGGACAAGGGTATTCCCGGGATATAAAAGCATTAAGGCAAGAGTTCAGGTGTCTTGTCAGCAAGGTTAACTGAAAATGAAAAGGAGTGAAAAGAAATAATATGAAACCACTGGAAAGTTAGGTAAATGTGACAATGATAGGTGCTCCAATATGCAAAGGATATAGGGAGCCTTAAATTTCCAGTTCCACTAATCCTTTCCCTTCCAAAGAGTGTCCATATATCTTCTTCCCTCAGGACCCACCCCTACATCAGTACATGTCTATTAGTGTTGGCAGCCAAGACAGATGTGTAGCATTTAACAACTCCACAGCTGTATGGTTTTCCTCTTTCATCCAGTGCCAGCTTCTATAAAACTCAAGTTGTGGCAAGTACCCCTTAACAATAGGTCATTCACACTGTTTTGTCCCTTGGAATTTATGGGAAACCTGAGATGCAGGAGAAGTACAAATGAAGACTTTGTGAGGACCATCACATCACTCTAGGGCTAATGGTAAGTTCTTGGTCAATTACAGAAACAGACTCATGCATCAACCAGACAAATGTGTCTATTATGAGATTCTGCATGTCTAAAAAGGGTCATTTTTAGACTGGAAATGGGGTATTTCCACATTCACAGGTAGCTCTTGGAGACTGTACTTTTGATATTAGAAATGGGGTCATAATTACCTTTGATAGGGATTCATCCTGGATGTATTATTTTTTTTTTTTTTTCTATTCAGGACAGACTTTTATGATTCTAGGGATTGCAGAATACCTGTGGAAATACAAAGGCATGGCATAGACCATTTAATTTTATAAATTACAGGGACATTATGAAGTAATGAGATTATAGGATTAAGATAGAAGATTTTAACACTAAAAATGGAAGAGATTTCAGAAGCTATCTAGTCCTCTCACTTAGCAGTTGAGGGTTAAAATATTTCTCCAAGGTCACAGAAGGATAAGCAGAAAAGGCAGATCAGTGTTATAGAATTGGACCCCAGGTTTTCTGGTGCTACAGCTAGTGTTCTTTCTACTGTACCATTCAGCTTTTAGCTCGCACAATTTTCAGAGTCCCAGAAAAAATTCTGATTCTGGTATAGAACCCAAGCCTCCTAATTCCTAAAAGCAGGACTACATTTTTTTTCCCACTAGACCAGCCACAAAGAAGGAAAAACCACACCTTTTAGCCGGAGGCCTGCCATTTAAGAAGCAGAGTAGAAATTTGTCTTTATTTTGACTCTTTCCCATATTGAAATGGTTAAGGCCTCAACAATCTAGTTGGTTAAGATGTAATACCCTAGGGGAATATTTCCTAATCAGCCAGAGAGTTGATAGGCAGCAGTAGCTTTACTAAGTCCCTTACTACCTGAATGATTTTCATAAAAAAAAATAATAATAAAAATAATAAACTATTTCCTCTCTCTGGGACTATTTCCTCATATGCAAAATGAGAAGTTGAAAAAAATATAAGGTTCCCCCTGGTTCTAGATCCTGGCAGTTGTTCAACTAGAAAATCTTAGAAACTGTATCCATTGATGGAGTAATCGGAAACATGTCAGAGTAAAGAAGTGGGCATGAAGGTGAAATGATATTGGCCTTGGTTCCTGGATAAGTCACTTAGTCTTCTATTAACCCTAAAAGTCTTTCCATGATTGTAGGTTGCAAAGAAAATGTCTGTCTGCCTTGGTATGAAAGTTTCTCATTGGGAGTTCTCTATCCTGATGATAATACAGATTTGATAAATAAATAAATAAAATATCCAAGCATGGTGACACATGCCTATGATCCTTTCTTTTGGAGGAGGCTGAGGCTAGTGAATCACTTGACACTTAATAGCTGATACTGGGCAAGAAACTTCTTGTCTCTGCCTCTGTTTTATCATTTGTAAAACAAAGATAATAACAGTCTCCACCTCAATGATGAGGATCAAATCAGAGAATATAGTGAAGCTCTTGGTAAGTCTCAAAGTTAAATATAAATGTTCAATATTAGCAGACACATTATAGGCAGAGACACAATGATTAGAGAAAATGCAAAGGCATAAGAGATAGATGAAGAAAATTTGAAAAATTAGTTCCATAGAGAATCTTTTTGTAAGTTAAATGCCCAGTCCCAGCTGTTTTATAGCTTAAGATTTTCAGAGAATGGCTTCACTTAAAGGGAGTTTTAGCTGAATGTATACTGTTAAAGGAATGTCTTGTCTCCTCTACAAAGTCCTACTTTAAGTTTTATGGGACAGAATCATGCAGCAAAGCCTTACTTTGGTTAAAGTACCATTCACCAACTTAGGTGTTGCAGTTCTTGGCAGCTGTGCGATTTTCAAATCATTTAAAGTCATTTAAAATCATTAGGATAATTTTAATAACCTGTGCCCCCTGAGGCAGAGTAGCAAATGGCACAATTTGAAACAAATTGAATAAATAAAATAAAAGAGGAAATAAGATGATAGTCCAGTAAAGAGATAAAAAAAGAATCAGACTAATAGCAAAGCCATACTTTTGTTTTCAAATGTTCTGAATCTTTTTAATGACTTGGCCAGTGAAGCTGGAATGACTAGACTTACAATAAGGCAAGATGTGGAGCTAATTACAATACTATGAATGGAGGGACACCAACAAGGTCTCTTGCTGCTCATTTACCTACTACTAGTATGAGGACATATGAAATTACACAGATTCATTCCTTTCTCTCCAGAAAATCACTGAGAACTATCAAACTGAGAGATTTATTTTTGATCATGATAGCAATATAGAACCACTGGGGCTTTTCAAACAAGCTGGTAACTAGTCAGACTTATCACAACCTTGGAAGCTTAGGAATGAAGAATGAAATGAAATGGGGAAATACTTGAAGAGGTTGAAAAGGAGGCTATTGCAGTAGCCAAGGTAAGAAATAAGAGAATATATACCTAAGATATTATAAAGGTAGATAAAAGAATAAAGATTGGGGCAGCTAAGTGGCACAGTGGATAGAGCACCAGCCCTGACAATCAGGAGGATGAGGATTTCAAATCTGATCCCAGAATCTTAACACTTCCTAGCTGTGTGACCTTGGGCAAGTCACTTAACCCCCATTGCCCATAAAATATATACATAGGGTAAATGACAGTTAGGAGTTGGGGATAACAATAATCTTAAACAACACTAACTGACAAACTATATTCTGAGAGCCAATACTTTCCATCCTATTTTTGTGATTTAATAATGGGTTTTACATTTTAAAATTCAGTTTCCTTGTATTTAAAAATGCAAAAACCATTTTTATCTTGAAGCTGCTTGTACACAAACAGATATCAGCAAATTGGCCTTTTGGCCATAATTTACCAACCCTAGGTCTAGGTGATGGAAGGGATGGGGCACACTTGATAAGGAGGTTCAAAAAAGGAAGTAATATTGGAGAAAGATAATGAGTTTTTCCTTGAACTTGTTGAGTTTGCTATATTCAAAAGGCAGTTGAAGATGTGTGATTAGCTCGATAGAGAGACTAGAATTAGATCATATATTTTATTGGGTGATCATCCAATCATCCAATAAAAGTAATACAACTATTACTGTAAACCACCAGGTAAGATAGAATAGAGTGGAAAAGATAACTTCTAAGACTCCTTCTAGCTATAGATCTAAGAACTTATAACTTTTACCTTAGATGAATGACTTTTAAAATATTTTCTTAAAAGCAGCATTTTCAGGGTGATGATACAAAGAGAATGAGGTGAGTGGCTCCTATGGAGTGGGTAAGAGAAATTGATTGATCTTTCTCTACACCCTTTTTCCTAGAGAAAGTCTAGCCATCATGTCACTTCCTTCTCAACTTTGCCCACGGTACCATGCCAGTTGGGAAACTGCACAAACTAGCAATAAAAAGCCAGGTTTGAGAATTGAGACTTAACTCCCTTGGGTTTCTCATTTTTGCTTGTGGACTCAGTCTTGGCGACCTTCCTCAGTATCTCATTTCTCTTCATGGGCTCAGTTTTGGCAGTCTTCCGAAGAACAAGGATGCTCTACTTTCAGCTTGGGTGTGGCTGAGAATGAACGGAGGGCTCTGCAAAATCTGGCCAGGGCATCCATGAGCGGATGCCATGATGTCACTTGATCAAAGAGGACATGGCTGTTAATGTACCCGGGCACGCTTGATGCGGAAATGAGTCACACCACTGCAACATCAGCGGAAACTGTAACAAAACTCTTTAGCCATCTCTGAACTGGAGAGGAGGTTGGCAAATTGCCAGGAAAAGATATGGTGAGTGCCAGATACCCATTAGAAGAATGCTTTTACAATCAGGCCTTTTGCTATAACTGTCTGTCCCTCCCTCCCCCCCTTCCCCTGCCCCTTCTCTCTTTCTCTCTTTCTCTTTTAAGCTGTTTTTTCCTATTGTAAATAATTCCTTTAAATGAGATTCATTGTCTCTCACTGAAGACAACAGGTCCATTGAGAATTTTCAGTGAGCGTGCAATGCACAGGGTAGATGTGAAGAAGGAGTCTAATCTAGCATGAGGAAAGTAGGAGATAGTCAGGTAATATCTGAGACATTTAATCATTACTAGCTCTC
This sequence comes from Sminthopsis crassicaudata, assembly GCF_048593235.1. Lineage (NCBI taxonomy): Eukaryota > Metazoa > Chordata > Mammalia > Dasyuromorphia > Dasyuridae > Sminthopsis > Sminthopsis crassicaudata. The sequence continues at coordinate 265,431,195 of NC_133620.1, forward strand.
ATAAGAAAAGAGAGAAAATTTGTGAAGATGGAGTGCTATTTATATACTTTCAAAACCTTTAGTAGCAGGAGAAAAGGATAGATTTTCATATGGATCTATCATATTTTCTAGAGTAATTGAATGGCATCATGGATAAAACACTAGAACTGGAGTTGGATGATCTGCATTCAAATCCAGCCTCAGACACTTTCCAGTTCTGTAACCAGAGAGAAGTCACTTGCCCTTGTTTGCCTCAGTTTCCTCATCTGTAAAATGAGCTGGAAAAGAAAATGTAAAACCAATCCAGTGTTTTTGCCAAGAAAATGCCAAATGGGGTCATGAAAAGCGAGTTAGTCTTGACAATTAAAAAAATCATGCTTTTTTTCTTTTTGAATTAGATTCATTGTACATTTATTATATGGAATCCTTGATTTGGAGTTGGAAAGGACTCCAGATATCATAGACCAGGGCTTTTTAAACTTTTTCCACTCTCAACCCCTTTTTGCTTGAGAAAATTTCACATGACTCTGGATATATAAAATAGGTATACAAATCAAACATTTACTGAAAATAAATCACAATTTCACAACTCACATTCAGTTATGATAGTCTCATGACCCACAATTTAAGAAGTTGTGATATTCCAATACTCTTATTTTGACAGAGAAGGAAACTGATTAGGTTAAGTGAAAAAGTGTGTAAGGTCACACAAAGAGCAAACATTTGAAGTTTGATCTGGACCTGGATCTTAACCAGTGATTTTTCCACCTTAATTATGGTGAATATTTTATATTTGTGTATGTGTTTTTTGTATGTGTGTATACATGGTTACAGCATATTGTTTACCAGCTTATGGACTCATCTAAGCTCCTTGTGGTAATAGACTGACTAATATGTGTCTCTCCCAGATGCCCCCCGCATAGTGTTTGCTTCATAAATGATAATTGGGGGGGGGAATGGTGAAATTAGAATTGGGTGATCCTACTTCTCTCCCAATTTCTCTTTTACTACATTTTCTATCTCCAGTGCTGAATACATGCAAGGATCAATTGGAAGTGTTTTGTTACCCCCACCCATCTTCCCCCCCCCCCCAGCAGTATTTAGAAATAACAAAGAACTGGAGTGGATAGAGCTAGACCTGGAGTCACAAAGAACTGAATTCAAATCAGGCCTCATGTACTCATTTATGAAACCCACAGCAAGTCACTTAATCTCTCTCAGCCTCAATTCCCTAAAATATAAAATAGGGATAATAATAGCACCTTCCTCCTGGATTGCTGGAAGTTTAAAATTAGACAAGTGCTTTGCCAAAATTGGAGCACTTATGTAAATGTTAGCTCTTACGGTATTAATTTCCTAGTTTTGAAAATACATAGCTTCCTACAAACTTTTTATCCTGAAAAGCAGTGTGTTGTAGTTGTAATAGATTTGTGCTCCCAATTTGTGCTCCCAATCCACCTCTGTGACTTACTACCTTTGTGACTTGAGGAAAATTAATTCATCATTATGAGCATTTCCTCATCTATAAAATGAGTGCTTTGACTTAGAAGACCAATTAAGTCCCTTCTTAGCTTTAAAATGGATGGATGATTTAAGCAATGAGATGAGGATTAGAGCAGCTAGAATGTGGAATTTGGTAACCAAAAGAACAAAGCTTTCATGGACTCAGGAGCTCAAATCTTAGCATAACACTTACTACCTGTATAACTTTGAACCACTCTATTTAACCTCTCTAGGATTCTGTTTGCTTATCTGTACAAGGAAAGGATTGGTCTAATTGTTTAAAAGTGCCTTTTAAACTGTAATTTTGTGATCATATGATATCTTTTCCCTTTTAAACCTCAGTGACTTGCAGAATATCTTATATATAATAGTTTTTTTTTCCTCAATTGAATAGAATTTATTCCGTAAGAAACTCCTTTCTAAGTTGACTTAAAAATTCCTGCTGGAATGAATTGATAAATCCCATTGTTTTTTGTCATTCATTTATGTTTGACTCTTCCATCATCTTCTGTACCATGTCCAAGTTCATGTTCATTGTTTCCATGAATTCTCTGATACTCTTTTTAGATGCTGGTTGGAATTTTTAATAGATGTGCCTGCCCATCTTTAAATACAATCATACATTCATTGAGTTGCCTGATATAGAGACAAAGAAAATATGAAAGTTACTGAGCTGGTGATAGAAAAAGATTAAATCACCAATAATCAATGGATTCTATTCACGTTCATCTTACATCCCAAGGAGTCTGTGAATATGTGCTATCCTTGATATTTTATGAGAGAATCCAGCTTCACATAAAATGGGATCCATTTCTTATTTCCCCTCTATGTTCTTGAAATATTTACAAATTTGATATATTATTGGTAGTTCAGACTAAGTATAAATAAGAACATTTTTTTTTTCTGATAGATAAGGACAAAGTTGTCAATAGTTTAGAGAATATTTGCAATTTCACCTTAGATCCTGCACTTCAAGGGATAAAGAGAAAGAAAACATTTTTGGATAATGACTAAGAGAGGGATATGAGGAGAACTGGAAAAAAATGAATTCAATTAAATTTAGTAGTCTCTTAGTCTTTTTCCTCATGATGTATTATTTACTGTGGTAGCCTCTGAGTTACAAAGATGAAAATGAAAATAGTTTCTGTGGTTTGAGGATCTTACATTTTTCAAGAGGAAAACACTGCATACACAGATGTCAATAGAAATACAAGTCAAAAGTAATTCATTTGGGTGCTGGGAATCAGGCAACCTCATTAAGGAAGTAGCAGTTAGAACTGAGTTTTCCTGAAGCTAGGTTTTCCAAAAGGATAAGATGAGGTGGGAGTGCATGCCAGGCATTAGGCACACCCTATGCAAAGTCATGGAATCAGGGGATTATAAGGTATGCAAAGGAATAAAATAGTCAATTTGACTGGAATGTAGCAATCATGGTGGGGTGGAGGTAGCAACAGTAAAGAAGTCTGGACCCTTTCATATAATATTTTTTACAGGTGAAATAAGGTCACAGTACCAAGAACAACCCAAGGTAAAAGAGAATCATGAACAGAAAACATGTAGCATCAGGAAAGGAACATTAAAAGGGACACAATATTATTTACTTTTTACCTAGTAATGACATGGGACAAAAAAAATGAAAAGTTCAGTGACTTTTGAAATATTCACAATTTGGTAAGGAAGGAAACAAACATTAATTAAGCACATTCTTATATACCAAGCATACTGTTAAATGATTGAAAAATATCTCATTTCTTTATATAACTTACGAAAAATCATTTCTTGAGAAAATATAGAGGTGTGTTATCCTTAAGGATCAAGTCATATTGGTCAGATTGTCTAAACAATCAGGCTTCATTTCACAGTGTCTGTGTTTATGTGGGGTGATATTTCTGGCCTTCATAGCAAGGATCATTATGAAATAAGCATGGTACAGTGGAAAGTGTTGAGTATCAAAACTTGTAATCACAGGACCTGAGTTTAGATCCCAACTTTGTCAACCAAAGTAAACTTGGGCAAATCACTTTACCTTTCTGAGACTTCATTTTCTTATTGATAAAAGAAGATTGGATTAGATGTTCTCTATGGTCCATTTATTTCAGCTGTAGTTAGTTCCATGACCCAAAGTCAAGTTTAATTACTCTTTCAATCCCATTTAATTTGACAATTTTGGAGACACAACTTAAAGCACACAAGCAGACAAAAGCTTTTAAAGTTACAATCAAACTGAAAAATAAAAGCCAATACCTTCTCTATGTGTTGTCTCTCTCCACTAAAATAGAAGACATTTGAGAGTAAGCGTTGTCTTGCTTTTGTATCCCTAGTTTAGCATAGTGTCTGGAACATTTGATGTTCAGTTATGTCAGTCACCATGTACCTCTTCATAGGTTTTTCTTGGCAAAAGCGCTGGAGTGGTTGCCATTTCCTTCTGTGAATTCTCATTTTACAAATGAAGAACTGAGGCAAATTAAGTTAAATGACTTAAGTGTGAAAGAGGTTAAGTCTTATGAGAATTGGATGAAGATTCAGTTTCCACAGAGTTCCGTAAAAAATCAGAGAAATGAAACAAATTAATGAAATTAAACAAAAAACTAAGAAATGAAAGGTTAGGCTAGGCTGATGTGGAACAAAAGAAACCATACTTACAGAGGGATTGTCAATATAGTCAGTCACTCAAGGGGAACTAAGAATAAATAATGTGAACACCAAAGGAAATGTAATCAAGAGTAGGGACTTAAGGTCACAGAATTAGGCACTTCAGATAGCCTGTAACCTTTGTAGGTTCTGGGAAATAGGGGAGGGATTTGCTTTTGGGGACAGAGAATAAAAGGCTGAGCTTTTGCACTTCAAGAATATACCTACTAGCAAGACACCTGCTCTTTCAGGAACATAAATAAATTCTTTTCCTGGATTCATTAGGGAGTCAGTGAAGTTCTTGGTAAGATGCTCATCTAGAACAGAGAAAGTCTAGAACAAAAAAAGCACTTTTTCAATGCTTTCATTGATTCATTCACCATACATTCATATATTCATTCACGTAACTTCATCCAAGGAGATTGGGCAAAACATTTTCCTTTGAAAATAAGGACCCTTGTACTATTATAGGAGGAAAAGGGCTAGAGAAGCATTGCTGTAACAATTTTTATAATGTGATATCTTCCCCAAACCTTTGATGGGACTTACTAATTTTTAGTATTTTATTTGACTCTCAGGAACAATTGGGGGGGAGGGGTAGCAGCTTGAATTTTTCAAGTATTCTTTAAAAAAAAACTCTGAAAGAAATTTTAGACTTGGAAAGAAAAGTGCAAAAATTCCCCAAAATGTTTATTGATTCACCAGCAACTATAGGACAAAAATCCTGATTTGGAAAGGAGAAAATGGTCAACTTTGCTCACATTCATGTGCCCTCCCACTTGAGGAACTGAGCCAGAGGCAAAGGTTTTCAAATGTGCTGGTGACTCTCATTTAAATTTTCACATTTGCACATAATTTAATTTCCTGTATCCAACTAAGGCAAGCAGCAGAAATGCCCAAAGACAGAGAGGATTGTTGCCGAAATTAGTGAGCAGAAGAATAATTGTTGCAGAAATTAGTGAGATGAATTTATTTCTCTTTGTTGGAGTTAGAGCAGATTCAGAAGCCCCTGTTCTAAATTAGGAAGAGTACAGTTGTCAATGCCCCAAAGAAATCCAACCATATGGACCAGATAACGATGATTGTGGAAAGTGTACATCTTTAGACTTCTAAGTCATTGTAAAATATATTGAATGCAATTAACCCTTATAAGACTAAGTGCTAACTACTACTCAGTGATATGCTGAGGTTGGGAAGTTTGGACACCAAAAGTTTGGTGGTGGCAGACCAGTATCAGGAGGTCTCTCAAAAGAATTTGCATACTTGAACTCATATCCTACTTAAGGAACAAAATTTATTGTAATTGTAATGCCAATTGAAGCAGCCTAAGTTCCAAAAGAATCTAGCAAAGGACCTAAGCAAAAAGCAATAGATTTATAGGGCAAAGTTGATCAGAGCTTCATGTTACTTATTTTATAGTTTTATGGCTTACAAATAGGTTTGGGGAGTGGTCTATTCCCTATTGTCTCAGGAACTTGGTTATTACTGATCAACAGATTATCTAACAGTAATGTTTGTAGGATTATTATAAGGTCATGAGACTGAAATCATTGACGGATAGATTGTTAGAACAACAATATTCTTAGGTCAGAGGGCTTCAGGATCATTAATATATCTTCCCTACTGTCTAAGGGACAGTAGTACTCCAAGGTTGGGGAGGGGACACCTCCCGATCACAGATTCCAAAGCCAGAAGACTGACAGATTGTCACAGAAGCACCCCAACGTCAGGGGGACCTCCTTACTACTTGTTTCCCCTAGAAGCTATATTCTTTAAATTTGACAAACCTAAAGGTTCTAACCTTCCAGGAAGTCTGCCCTTGACAATAAGCTTGCCCCAAATTTTACTTATTACAAATGAGAAAATAGTATGTGTTAGTGTATCATATCTCTACCTTCCCTTTGATTCCTTTCCCCTCTCAGACATACATGCTCCACAGAACTACCAAGTAACAATTGTGAAACATAGATTCTACTTTATCACTTTCCTTCTTAAAAAGCTTCAGCGCCAGGAACAGCTAGGTGGTTCAGTGGATAGAGCACCAGCCTTGAATTCAGGAGAACCGGAGTTCAAATCTGGTCTCAGACACTTAACACTTCCTAGCTGTGTGACCCTGGGCAAGTCACTTAACCCCAATTGCCTTAGCAAAAAAAAAAAACAAAAAAAAAAACCTTCAGTATTTCCCTATTACCTCTAGGAAAAATATAAACTCCTCAGCATGGTGTTTAAAGCCCTAAACATTTTGATTCCTGCCTACCTTCTCAGAGCAGCTAAAAAAAAAGATTTTTTTTTTTTTGTTTTGTTTTGTTTTGTTTTTTTAATAGCACCTATAGGTGATAAGAGTATCTCAGAACCTTCCCAAGATATCTTGGGGCTTACTGGCTAGATTTCTTTATTAAGAACTATGCCTTGAACCAAAACCAGTCTGATTCTCATAGATGGCCACCAAGGTCCCAGGCCAAGCCTCACTTGCTCATTGTCTGGGGCCTTATTGACTCAGATTAAATGTATATAGCAATCATTTCTGCTTCGGCCAAAAACTATGAACATCTTTCCCTTCCAGATTTATATATTTAGATTTTTTTTGGCTAGGTGAAAGAAGAGATTCTTTGCTTCACTTACTACATCACCTTAATCAATGAATGGGGATAATGCAGTTAAACTGAGACCTTTTGAAGACCTTAGCTTAAAAAGGTCAAGGTCTCTCATTTTATCCAAAGTCATCTCCAGTTGACCTAATCTGGAGAGGAAAGTGAGGCAGGTGACCTTGCACAGCTCTCCCTCACTTAAATCCAATTACTTGCATGTCATGGCTTCACCTCCCTGGTTTTCCTAGAAAGGACAAACAACAACAACAGGGAACTAAATGATTCTGGCTCTGGGCCTGAAGTCAGGAAATTATGTCTAAGACATTTACTATCTAGGTGCCTCTGAGCACTTAACTCTCTTTACCTTAATCTATTGGAGAAGGAAATTGCAAACTGCTTCAGTGTCTTTGTCAAGAAAATTCTGAAGACAGTATGATCCATGGGGGTAACAAAAATTAAGATATGATTTAAAAAAAAAATACCTTCTCAGACTTAGTTCACATTTCTCCCTCTCACACAATCTAAATTCCAGTAAAACTTATATAACAGCAGACTCTCTACCATCCTATCTTCTTTATGGTATTTATTTATTCTGAGTCTTATCTCTTAGTAGTTTTAGCTTCCTTAAGTCTACCCTTTGTTGTTTTAGTCATGTCCAACTCTTCATGACCTCATTTGGGGGTTTTCTTGGCAAAAATACTGAAGTGATTTGCCATTTCCTTCTCCAGCTCATTTTGCAGATGAGAAATCTAAAGCGATCAGAGTTAAGTGACCTGCCTAGGGTCACACAGCTAGTAAGTATCTGAGGCCAGATTTGAACTAGGGAAAATGAATCTTCTTGACTTGACCATGGATAAGTCACTTACTCCTGTTTACCTCCATTTCCTCATCTGTAAAAATGTTTTGGAAAAGGAAATGATAAATCACTTCAATATCTTTGCCAAGAAAACTCCCAAATAAGGTCACAAATGAGGTCACAAAATGAAGCAAAAAAATAGGAATGATTATAATGCTTACAGTACAGGGTTATTGGAAGGATAAAGTGAAATATTAAATATTGCAAACTTGAAAGTATTATTAGCTATACTATCTAAATAAAACAACCGTGTTACAGAAAGAGTGACTTGAAGTTTCCTCCATTCATCTTAATGACTGAAGTTCATATGTGTTGGTTGAGTTACTTTCACTTTTTAGGGCTTTTTTTATTCATTTGTAAAATGAAAGTGTGGGGGAAAGATGATATCTAAAATCAGTCAGAGAAGTACAAAATTTTTGAGCATGACAGTTTGTTGGCAGCTCTCAAATCTAAACAAAAGATATCCTTATTATAACATAACCAGCAAATGGCCTTTCAGTCTCTTCTTGAAGACCACCAGAAAGGAGATTCATAATTTCCTGAGGCAGTTCCACAATTTTACTACATTTCTACTACAATTTCTACTAAGAAATACTGTTCCAAAGATTCTATGTGCCTTCAAGATTCTGCAGTTAATCTGATCTTAAGGGAAAATAGTAGATATAGAGACACTGGATAGTCATGGTCTTAACATTGGTAGAAAATGATATTTTGAGATAGAATGAATTACAGGAGGGCATCTAGTTTATTCCTCTATCTATTAAATAATTCCAGATCAATAAATACACATATTTTCTAAAGGGAAGTGGATCAGTTTTCTAGATAGAACCTAATTTTATTTTTCTGATAAACCATATAGAATTAAGGGATGAAATTTTTTTGTCTAAGCTTTGAAGATATCTCTTTGGACATTATGGGAATGGATGTTTTCATTTCATTCTTAATTTTAATACTGTATGAAGAGTACTTTGCTATTTGGTCTTCTCTTCTGGAGGTTTGGGTGAGGAACCCTCTCTTTTTTTTCCTTCAGAAGGAAAATGCCTTCAGGTACTCTTCCATATAATGGTTTATCCTTAGTCCCTAGGACACTGCACCTCCCTGTCCCTCCTTCCCTACCTGTGTCTTATCGCTTTCTGCCTCTTGCTTAGAGATTTCTTGGAGAAGATTTTGTGAAGAAGGTATTGTTTTTATATGTATCTCAATCCTCTCTATTCTTTAGTTCAACTTCTTGTTAAATCTCTCTTTGAAGATCTATAATTATTATTCAGCAAATCAAATACCATACCTATCTAATCTTAGACTCAATTTTCAATAAGCCCCCAGTCATCAAGGACACATCATCAATGTCTCAAATGAAGAGTCCTTGGATATATTCACCATTATTATAGAGAAATGTCTTTAAGAAATTAACAAAAATATCTTTGCTCCTCATTAAGCTGATAAGGTTTTGTGATGTCCTGTCCTTTTATACTTCCAAACACTATTCTGCTTTAGGGGTCACACAACTTTGAAACTCCAAAATTGAAACTTGATACTCTGTCTTCCAGTAGGTAAGTTCGAAAGGGAGTAATACAGGATGGAAAAAGGAGAAAGAAAAAAATAGAAAAAGTGGACACAGGAGATAAAAGAAAGTATCTACTGGGTCTCTTTTTTTCTCCCATCTTTACCACTTACCTTCTGATTCTTTAAATCTCTTTAGAATCCTAAGTGAAAATGATATCTCCTTGCCATGTTATTAAGGAACACACACATGTGTATTTTTTTTATTGAACTTCATACTTTATTAATTATTCCAGTGCACTGTTATTATAAACTGTTGTTGATTATCTGATTCTTCTGGGCATACAAGCAATGCCAGAATGTCAGTTTTACATTAAAAGGATGCAGTTTATGAAAACTAAATACAGAAATAAAGTATGTGTTTAATTAAGGCTTTCATCTTCCCTGAGCCCATTTTCAAAAGGGGGAGGGGGAACTGAATGCCCATAGGGGTTGATAATATTTTCCAAAAACGATTCCTATTCCTATAATATATATTAGTAAACATCCGTTTGTGTTTGTAATTAACTTTAATGGGTTGATATTATTTTACCTCTCTTGATTGTATGCTCCATTCCAGATATCTGTGAAACTATTTGTACCATCTATATTATATTCTTCCTGAATTTAAAAGCAAAAATAAACATAATAATACTGTATTCTCAGCAAGAAATATCAAGAAAATATCCAAACAGACATATAAGGGAAGAGATATTAATATCACCATCAAGGCATTTACTAACATTCTGAAATCAAAGTTTAAAGATAAGGAATGACACTAAAGTAATTAACAACTATACAATACCAATCTTTAAAAAAACATTTTTTTGAAATATAAAATTGACAATAATAGTTCTGGAAGGTATCTTAGCAAAAATTAAATTAATTATTGATTATTAAATATTAAAATAAAAATATTAAAGTAATGAAACACAAGAAGATCAATCAACTGTGGAAACATGAACACTTTCCAAGAACAAAAAAAAAAAAAAAAAAAAAAAAAAGAAAATACCTCCTCACCAAAAAGAAGCAAGAGGATTGATGGTTTTTCTCTTAACACATAATGAAAAAGTTAAAACTTACAGAAAGACTTTAGAACAAATAGATATCAGTCTACTGAATAATGGCAAAGATTGGTGACAAGTATACATCCCTGAATGTGTCAACAAAATGTGACTGAAATCAGAACATTATGACAAACAAAACGTTTAACCACAATCCCTTGTATATAACATTGAGCCATAAAAATTTAAGAATAACATTCTTAATAGATGTCATTTTAGCAAATATATAATCTATAAGCTCTAAGGAAAGAAAAGCTTTCAAAATTGAGATGTATAGGGGAAAATCAAAACTATGCAGGAGCATATTGAGATAAAAATCGATCTTGTCATGGTACCTGCAACTAGAATTATTTTCAACATGCTTTCAATGAAATTACAGAAAATAAATTTTTACTAATTCAACTATCTAAAGCAATTATTTTATCCACTTATTTAATAGACCACAGGATATTAAATATAAAAGAATCATAGCATGATAGTGACTTGTACTAATACAATTCTATTAGGACTATAAACAAAGATAAAAATGAGAATAGCAATAACTGATATTTATATAAATACTTTGAAAAAGAAATTATAGTATGATAAGTAGAGGATTTGCTTTGGATCTAAGAAAAGGATTCAAGTTCTACTTTGGCAACATGTTGTCTATGTGATCATGGGTAAGCTAGTAAAACTCTCAATGCTCCCAGGTCATTCTCTATGATTTTCAGTTATAGAAAAATTGCACTATTGCATCTGAAGAAGATCTTTCTACACTGATAATATCAGGTACACATATGATAATAGATCCATGATACATAAAGAGAATATTATGGTATGTGAAAGCTGATGAGGAGAAAAAGTCAAGGATCTTGAAAAGAAAAAGAAAACAACAACGTGTCAGAGTAAAACTAACATCATCTAACATTGAATTTCAACTGGAAAATAAATATATCTAGTCTTACTGATAAGTGATGGTCACAAACCCTGAAGTCTGGTTACTTTAAATCTTATAGTTAGTTCCTCAGATTGACTGACAGAAGGGGGTAAAGGTGAAGAAAGTTTAAGAAAAATTAATTTCACAGCCATAAGTGAACAGAGATAGAAAGAGACAGACAGAAACAAAGAGGCGAGAGGGAGAAGGGAGGGGGGAGAGAGACAGAGAGAGACAGAGAGAGACAGACAGAGAGAGAGAGAGAGAGACAGAGAGACAGAGAGACAGAGAGACAGAGAGAGTAGATACATAGATACAGGTAGATTTTCTATTGCCTCTAGGAAAAAAATATATATATCTGTTCATCTTTAAGCTCTACACAGTCTTGTATAAGATGCCTCTCCAGATGTATTGGATTATACTTCTCCTCCCACAGCGCAAAAAAAACCCAAATTGGCCTTCTTTCCAAATTTCACTCAAGATGTTTCATCTATTTTCTTAGTGCTTTGAATTTATTAACTTCTATTTGAAATAATAAAAGACATCCAAGTGGCACAGTAGATACAGTGCCAGGTCTAGAGTCAGGAAGACCTGAGTTCAAATCTTAGTCTCTGATATTTGCTAGGTTTGTGACCTTAGATAAGTTACTTAAGTTCTCACTGCCTCAGTTTCCTTAACTGTAAGTGGGAATAATAGTGGCATCTACCTCCCAAAATTGGATTTCAAATGAGATAATATTTGTAAAATGTTTAGCACACTTCCAAATGCATTTTAGTTACTATATAAATATTAAGTAAAAAGTTAGCTTTTTGTTGTTCAGAGGCTTTTAGTTATGCATGTTTTTTTGTGACCTCATTTAGGGTTTTCTTGACAGAGATACTGGAATACTTTGCCATATTTTCACCTCTAATTCATTTTTCTGAGGCAAACATGTTTTGGTCCAGGATTATCATACAGCTAGTAAGTATGTTTACTTAAATTTGAATTTAAATATTATAGACTCTCTGCTTCTGGAGTTCTAACAACTTGTTCTACCTAGATAGATGGATGGATAGATGATAGATAGACAGATAGATAGATGAATAGAAATTGACTTTAATTTTTTTAAATATATCTTTATATTAACTTGTTTTCTTCCCCTTTAGAAAGTAAGCTCATTACAAGTAGTGATTCCTCCCCCCCCCCTTTTTTACTACTCTATTCCTAATGCCTAGTACAGTGCCTGGCACATAATAGGTACTTAACAATATTTTTGACAGATAAATAGACATACTAACACCAATGATTTGATAGGTATAATTCATGCTTTCAAAATTTTTTGGTCTCAAAAATTTTTATATTTTTAAACATTTTTGAGAACTCCAAAGAGCTTTTGTTTTTGTAGGTTATGTTACATTGTTAGTAAACCATTTGTAATCCATTAAGAAACGTATTAAGGCCACGTCACCATCATGATCACCAGATCATCTCTAAAATTCCTTTCAACTCTAAAATCTTATGGTACATGTACTTTGCATTTACTTTTATGTGTATATAGCTCTCACTGGGGAAAAATTAATCTTCTTAAGGATAGAGGATATTTTATTTATTTTATTTTTATCTCTGTAACCTAGCATTATATGGTAAAAAAAAAATAGTTATTTAATAAGGGTTAACTAGGTGGCTCTCTGCTGGGCTTAGAGTTAGGAAGACATCTTCTGAATTCAAATTCAGAATTAGATACTTACTGTATAACCTTGGGCAAGTCACTTAACCCTATTTGCTTTAGTTTTCTCACCTATAAAATGATCTGAAGAAGGAAATTGCAATTCACTCCAATATATCTGCCAAGAAAGCCCCAAAAGGGGTCAGAAAGCATCAGACATGACTGAAATGATTGAATAACAGAAACATAAATGAATAAATATGTGTTGATCGATCAGTGAATGGTCTTTAGGATTCTTTCCAACTATAAATTTGGAGATACTATGAAACATGACTCTGAAGCCAAATGACAAGTTCATTAGTGAATATACATATGTGTATATATATATATATATATATATATATATATATATATATATATATATACACACACATACATATAATCAATATTTCTAAGTAATCAATTATAATTATCTTAAAATGTAAACAAGTTTATATTTCTCATGCAAAAATAATACCACTTCTAATACTAATTTGGGTATCAATTTTGAGCACTGAAGAAAAAAAAAAAAGATCTTCACTTTCAATATCTTCTTTCCATCACTGGCCCTTAGAATTCTCAGCTGGCTGATTCCTACTCAGACACCAACTTCTAGACAGTGCCCTTGAGTTCTAATGATAACAGTAATGGTACTTTGTGGCCTCCCCACTGCTTAAACAAAGACAGAATTTATAATGTGCCTCAGAGCATCAAAATGGATGTTGAAAAACATTAATATTACTATTTATATCAGTATTTATATCACTATTTAGTGAACAGTGCTGGAAGATATTCATATTACCATTATCATTATTACCATGAGATAACGAAGAAACTAAACTCCATGTGGCATTGAGAACATTGGCAGTATTGGGGGGTGGGGAATGGATGAGACTATCATTTCTCCTGAAATCCAGTAATTTCCCTCATTCAAGCTTAAATGGAAAAAAAAATAACTGAAGTAGCTAAGTCAGGAATGGGTAATAATTAAATGGCTAAATGAAAATGGTGTTGTGCAGATTTGTGCCTGTTCCTTCTTCCTTTTGTTTGCTCTATATTTCTATTTCAAAGGGTCTCCATCCTGATGTTGTTTATTCATGGAGGACATGCCACAGTTTTTAATACTAGTGGAAAAAAAAACCCTGAAACCCTTTATCCAACTGGCCAATGTGTAGACTGGCAAGAACACAGAGGGATCAAAGGGATAGGAAGACAACAGGGGTTTCATTAAAATGTTCCATTCTCTGCCTGAGGACAGAGTAGGGAGAAGAGGGTGAAAAAATCATCTAGCCCAAACAAGTTTAACTTAAAAAAAAAAGCAAGCGAACCACCTGTGGTCTCCTTGGAAACAGGCAAGCACCCCCTCCAGCCACCTTTTAATGAAACCCCAGAGCCCCTTTATTAATTTATTAAAGAATCTATTTTCTGAAGATTCATAAACCGCACATAACTCATATTCTAACACATCTCTGCTATGCTAATGGCACGCACTTCTATGAATAATTAATTATTTAATTAGCAATAATTAGAGGTTGTTGTATAGGTCAAACCATTGGACTGACAGCATGCTATTGTCAAAATGTCACTCGAATTAACTGAACATCCCCTTGATAGAAAGTGATTTATCATTTCGGGTGAATTTCTCCCTGGGCCCCTCCCTCTCCTCATGGGAAAAAAAAAATATATATATATATATCTTTCATGGCATCTGCCGTTTTGAGATGTGTAATATGTAAAATGGAGCATTTAATATTGTGCATTCTACAGAAAAATCTTAGCTCAGATAGTGTTTTAGGAGTATAATATAAGGCAAGTGTAACTGCATTTACAATATTTAAGGTACTGGAGATATATGTAACACAGGTGATGGCTGATTACATGACTGTCAATGATGATAAGATAGAAGAGATAGAATGATAAAATGACAGAGAGATAGACTGAAAGATGATAGACTTAGATAGACTGATCAATGATAGATATATGTATGTTTATATTATATATACATATATAATTTTATATAAAAAATCTATATAAACACATATCACTCAGATATAGTCTTAGTACTTATTACCAAAATATCTGAACTCAAAGGAAAAGGATATATACAAACCTGGAATTTTTTTTAATCATACACATAAATGCAAAATTTTAGTTATCTCTGGGTACCAGCCTCATACAAAAAAAAAAATATATAGTCAAAGAGGGAGTCCTGGATTATTCAATAGGCTCATCAGATACATGCCTCGGGGTAGCTAAAATTCAGGGGCCATCAAGGTTGGTGAAAGCAAAGAGATTATCCTGGGTCTGTCCCTGTACACAGAACTTTCCTTTTATGGTCAAAGGAAGAGTAATCACTGTGATCTTGAATGAATCATTTCAGGTTTTTCAGTCTCAGATTCCTTATTTTCCAAATGAGGAGATTAGAATTAATAATCTTTAGAGTCCCTTCTAGCTCTGATAGTTCGTGAATCTCTTAACATATGTAACAGGATGGCACCCTCCATCTTCCTATATTAACTTGGTGCTCAGACAACTCTCTTTGAGCACCAGAGGAACAATGACCACTGAGAATATATGGGACAAAAATAAAGTGTGACATAGAGTACAGAATGCAAAATGCTTTTTCTTTTGGACATGAACAACTTGTGGATTTGTTTTGCTTGATCAAGCTTATTTGTATAAGAATAGGTTTACTTTAAAAAATAATATGAAAGAGGGAAACTAGTGATAGTGTTCCCCAAAGAAAGAAGAGGAGGAGGAAAAGATAAAAAAAAATAGAGCTTTAAAAATATGCATATGAGATCAGAAGAAAATTAAGAAAAAAACACAGAGAAGCAAAATAGCTTTAAAAATAACATGCTGAATGTTTTACAAATATAATAAATGTACACATATTTATCAAACTGTACATAATAGAGATATATAGTTTCCTAGATAATTCTTTTTCCATTCTATTTTTGTATATGTAAGTACACACTCTTGCTCTCCCTCTCTCCCTCCCTTCCTCTCTCCATCTCTCCCTTCCTCTCTTCTTCCCTCCCTTGCTCTCTTCTTCCCTTTTTCCTTTCCTCCCTTCCTCCTCCCTCCCTCTATCTCTCTCCTTCCATCTCTCTCTCTCTCTCTCTCTCTCTCTCTCTCTCTCTCTCTCTCTCTCTCTCTCTCTCTCTCTCTCTCTCCTCAGAAGTTCAGAACAACAAAAAGAAAAGAAAAGAAAATATCGACTAATATCAAGATAATGTGGAAACAGGATAAGGCCCATAGAATTCCCATGATCCGCTTAACAAATTAAATTGTACTAAATTCTGTCAATGGAAGCTATTTCAGCCAAGTCCATGAGAATGATGTGGTAGAGAATATTTTGGTCTTCATTTCTTTTCTTTGACCAGGGAAGAACTTTGTAAAATTCAGGGACTTGGAGGATTTTTGACTTTTCATCAGTCTTCTGATATTAGCAGCATTGTTGAAGCAGCTGACACATTATCTGCATCAATAGATGAGGACAAATTAAACACATCAAGGAAAATAAACTTCAGTTCTCTATAAGGAGACAAATATGACAGATATACTTTGCATAAGTATCAAATGAAGGTGAGAATTTTTTTTCAGAAATTAAGAGTTGTGAGTTACCCTTTTTGCTCCATGTGCTTTCTGAGCTTGATGCTACTTTCCTCATGGCTCTCTGTATTGATGAGAAAGTATGTTAAAGATTTTTTGGAGGGGAATTGTTTTGTACTAAATGTTTTTATTCTACTATTATAGCAAATACCTTTTTCTAATTAAGTCTATCTGACTGATATCAGTGAATAATTATTCTTAGGAGAAACACACTAATGGGAATAGATAAGTAGTATGAAACAATTTCTAGACCCTTAGGCCTACCCCTAGAACCCTGAGAGAAGATGTAGTAGAGGTTTCCAGAGGTCTAGAGAGATTTTCCTATGGAGATCCACCAAAATAATGTGAGTAGGCATTGAAAGAGTATCTTCTGAGCATGTGCCAAGCAAGAAACTTGACCAACTTACTCTCAGAAGCAACCTTATTTTTTTTTATTAAAGTGTTTTATTTTCAAAAAATACATGGATATTAACCCTTGCAAAACTTTGTGTTCCAGTTGCTCCCCTTCCTTCCACCTCCTTCCTAATAAGGCAAGTAATCCAATATATGTAAAATATATTAGAAAAACATATGTTAAATACAATATGTGTGCAATTATCATGCTGCACAAGAAAAATCAGATCAAAAAAGAAAAAATGAGAAAAAACAAAATATAAGCAAATAACAAAAAAGTGAAAATGTTATGTTGTGATCCACATCAGTTCCCACAGTCCTCTCTCTGGGTAAAGGTGCTCTCTGAGAAATAAGCTTGATTCCACTTTTAAAGAAAATATATCCCATGTCTATTAGTAAAAGATATGGAAGAACAATGGCCCCCTCCAAATACAAGCAAATCAAATTAAAGAATGAATTCTAATCCTACCCCTTAGACATACTGTCTATGTGACCCAGGACTAATAATTTACCTTCAGAGGTGTCAAACTTAAGGCCTAAACAGTGAATGCTTCCAGAACCAGATTAAAATTTATTTGGTAAATATTTGACAAAAATAAGGATACTATAAAACAATAGATCCTATTTCCTTTTAAACAATCAATTTAAGTAATTAAATCACTATGTGGTTCACAGGGATTCCTATGTTTGGATTACTGACACAATTTCTTTCTTTTTTCTAATTTAATTTTTTTATGTTATAATTATAACTTCTTTTTTAAGAGTACATATGCATGAGTATTTTTTACAACATTATCCCTTGCACTAACTTCTGTTCTGATTTTTCCCTTCCTTCCCTCCACCCCTTCCCCTAGATGGCAAGCAGTGTTATACATATTAATTATGTTATAGTATATCCTAGATATAATATATGTGTGCAGAACTGAACAGTTTTCTTGTTGCACAGGAAGAATTGAATTCAGAAGGTAAAAATAACCTGGGAATAAAAACAAAAATGCAGTTTATACTCATTTCCCAGTGTTGCTTCTCTGGGTGTAGCTGATTCTGTCCATCATTGATCAATTGGAACTGAATTAGATCTTCTCTTTGTCCAAGATATCCACTTCCATCAGAATACATCCTCATACAGTATTGTTGTTAAAGTGTATAATGATCTCCTGATTATGCTCATTTCACTCAGCATCAGTTCATGTAAGTCTCTCCAAGCCTCTCTATATTCATCCTGCTTTAGTGACCCAATTTCTGTTTAAGTTGGATACTCCTGTGGTTGGTAACACCATAAGATTATTTATAAACTATAGAGACTATACCAAACTGAATTGTTAGAAGGATGATAGTCACCTGGAAGATCCCTAAGCTAATTAAAAAACTCTTCCTGTGTAACTACATAGGTACTACATTTTTACTGTTGCTGCATTAAATTTTTAAAGTCATCAGACACTTAGATGGAAGATTTGAGTGAGAAATAACCCATTATCTCCCAAGGAAGTCTCTTCCTCTGCCACATATCTCTGATTGAAAGTTTTTCTATTTCAAATCTAAATTGTCCTCCTTGAGATTTCTTTGCTTGCGCCTCATGGATGACTCTGGAGCAGATAATGGGACTAATGGTTTTGTGTAGTTCTACTCGCTCAAATCTGATTCACTCTTGAAAGTCAAGACAATACATATGGAGAAATCACATAAAATGTTAAAGCAGTTGATATTTAGTTAAAAATCAATCAATAAATTTTTAAAGCACCTACTCTGTGACAATTACTGTGCTAGACACTGAGGATGAAAGAAAAAAGTACCCCAGCTCCAAATTGCTGGGCCTGTGGCAACTATTCTCCCTTTGTTCTTAAGATGATTCAGTGCGTGTCATACTGTGCACACCAAACTATCCCCTGAGTTAACCATAAAAGGTCTGTTGAATATGCTTAATTTTTCTTAGTGCTAAGAAGGTATTGCTGCAGTATATCAGCTGTTATCAGTTATCCCTTCCATGATAATCACACTATCTTTTTAACTTATTCATATCCCTGATGATTTTCTTTGTAAACTTTTCCCATTAAGACTGTTGGTTTGTATTGTGATGTAATATATTGCTGCCTACTCAATTGATGGTCTCCTACACTGTCCAATGCAGCTCATTTTCAAAATGTACCATGTTTCAGCTTTACATAACTGCTAAATTTAGGGTACTTAAAAGAATTTTATCATTTCCCAAAGATAATCCAGTCAATTTTCTTCCTCCTACCAGGATATTACAGAACTTCCTAGACAATCACCCAAAGATATTTTTGGGGAAAAGTAAAGAGTACCCTTGTGTCCAGACCATGAAGTGCTACTAGTTGTTTGGATATAAAACCTACAGAGCACCAAAGAAGAAATAGAGACCATCATGAAAGGCAAAATGGACAACTTTGATTTCATTAAATTAAAACCAACAGAAACAAGATTAAAAGGGAAGTACAAAGTTGGGGAAAATCTTTATAGCCAGTATTTCTGATAAAGGTCTCATTTCTAAAATATATAAAGAACTGTGTCAAATTTATAAAAATACAAGTTATTCCCCAATTCATAAATAGTTAAAGGATATGAACAGACAATTTTCAGATGAAGAAATTAAAGCCATCTATAATTATGTGAAAAAATGCTCTAAATCACTATTGATTACTATAATAACAAGAATGTTCGATGATCATCTATGAAAGACCTGGTTCTTCTCAGTGGTTCAGTGATCCAAATTAATCCCAACAGACTTTGGACAGAAAATGCCATTTGGATCCAGAAAAAGAACCAAGAAGACTAAATATAAATCAATATACAATATGTTCTATAGAGGATTGCAGATATTGGAGAATTCTGAGAAAAGTATACTTGAAGCAAAGATATGTACATCAGGGAGTTAACATTGATGAAATGATGGTTCTCTAGTTCACACATGCTTAGTGTGCTGTAATGATGTAATCATACTGAGGTATTTAAGGGCTGAGAGAACTAGAAATGAAACATTCCAACTTTGACCATCCTCCTGATGGCTCTCCTTCCTCCCGCACTAGTCCACTAAGATCAAGACTGGGTCAGACTGTGACAGACACAGACACTTCACACAGACTGTGAAGGAAACAATAAAGACTTTAGACTCTATTCCTATCCATCCTTGTGATGACTATCCTGCTAAGACTAAGGCTCATCTGGAGATTACAATGTTCATTTCTTTTTTCTGTTTTTTTTTTTTTTAATCTCTTCCATGGTTTTTCTTTCTTTTGTTTTTGCTCTGATTTTTCACTCTCAACATGATTTGTAAAGCATTGTGTATTAAAAACAAACAAATTAGCTACCATAAAAAGAAAACCTACAGAGCTTATCCATTAATGTAAATGTTAGATACTGCAAATGGACAGTCAATTAGTCTGAGGATTTAAGTTATAGATAAATAAATGAATGCATAGATAAATAGATACACACATATATGGACAGAAAAAGGCAGAGAGATAGGAAGAGAGAAAGTAAAAAAAGAGATGATAAATTAATAGAAAGACATGTATAAATATGTATAGCATAATCTCTAAAGCTGAGCTAATGAATGTAGCTGAATGTATCACTGAACCTGTTGCATTACTTCTGCAGAATAATAGCGTGTATTGTTATGTTTTCCCTACTCCACTTTTCACTAGCATTTAGCCTATAATGAATACTATGTAAAAATTACATTTATTAGATCTCAAGCTCCTAGAAATCATGAACTTTCTTTTGTCCCCTTTGCATCAGTGATTAGCACAATGCCTGGCCTACAGTGGACATTTAATCATTATTGATTGATTGATTACTGGCAATAGTCATCAGTTTGTGAGTAAATTCTGTCTATACTTCACTACTCTTTCTTTTTTATTTAAATATTTTTCAAGTTTATAGATCTCATTTAAAAAAAAACATATTTCTATATGAGATGCTGGGGAACAAAAATCAGATCAAAAGGGAAAATCCATGATAAAAAAAAAAAGAGAAAGAAATAAAGAGAGAAAATACTATGCTGTGGGAGAAGTTAGATGACAGTAGATAGAGCACTACCCTTCTATTCAGGAGGATTTGAGTTCAAATTCAGCTTCAAACACTTAACATTTACTAGTTGTGTGACCCAGATAAGTCATGTAACCCTAGTTGCCTTGCAGGAAAACAAAAACAAAAACAAAAACAAAAACAAAAACAAACAAAAAAACAAAAAAACACTATGTTTCCAGCTGCATTCAGTGTCCTTTGTTTTCTTTCTGGATGTGCATAGCATTTTCCATACAAAGTTTATTGAAATTGCCTTGGATCACTGAATTTCTGAGAAGAGCTAAGCCTATCATAATTGATAACTACACAATCTTCTAACTTTGTACAATGTTTCAATGTTTTGCTGGCTCTTCTCACTTCACTTAGCTTCAGCTCAAGTAATTCTTTCTAGGTTTTTCTGAAATCAGCCTATTCATTTCTTATTGAACAATAGCATTCCATTACTTTCACATACTATAACTTACTCAACCATTCCTCAATTGATGGACATTCTTTGCCACAGCAAAAAAGACCTGCTATAAACAGTTTTGAAAATGTAGGCCCTTTCCCCCATTTTATTATCTCTTTGTGATACAGACTCAATACTCAATACTCTTTCTTGAACTTAATATGAATCAAAATGGATAGGAAAAAAAAGCTTTTCAGTCTTTGGTTAGGTGGGAAGTAGATTTATGTTTTTATTGGTATAAGGTTCATCTATTAATAAACCCTCTTTACTAATGTACAGCCATATTTTTTCTCCAATTCAAAACGTTGGAGAATTATCTGGAGCCACTGAGATGGTGAGGGACTTATCAGGAGTATATAACTAATAGATGTCAAAAGTGGGACTTAAAATCTACTATATAAAACTGCTTCAATGGCTAGTCTTAGAGTGCTTTAATAAAATAACATTCAGACAGAGAAACACAGAGAGAGAAATGATAGAATTGTATACTCTCAAGGACAGTCCTTGGCACATCACATCTGAAGGATTATGGTTGGTTCTCAGTCATATTTTAGAATAGATTTGGACAAGCTAGAACATCCAGAGAAGGATGATCAGGATGGGGAAATCAAAATTATTATACAATCCAAAGAAACTGGGGATATTAACTTTGAACAAAAGGGGATAAAATAAAAATATATATATATATATATATAAATTAAAGGCTATGAAATAGGAAGAATTAGATTTATTCTACTTTGCTCAAGAAGGCAAAAGTGAGACCAAAGCATGTGAAGAAGAGCTTTATAAAAATGGAAAGGGTTGTGTTAATTTATGGCAAGTATAAAATTTTGTCAGGCATGAAATTCTTTAATACCAGAGCCCTTAAAAAGAAGGGAGCATTTCATTTTTGTGCACAGTGTGCAGAAAAATGTAAGTAGTTAATAGATGCATGTTGATTAATTAATTGACTATGCAGGTAGAGATGAAACAACCACATCAAGAATATTAAAGAGACAATTCATACTTACTCATAGATGATCTTTTCCAACTTGGAGTTTCTTTAATTCTAAGCATTTATTGAGAACTCCATTTGAGTTTTTAACAAATGTTGTATAAAACCAAGTGTAAAGTACTGACTGAGTCATGAAGATGAATGATATATGATGCCTGCCCTTAGGGGGATTTACAGTTCATTACTATGGGCCTACCACTATATGAAATGGTTTGGGTGAGATGTTTAGCCTCAAGAAGAGCAAATTGTTATTAGATATTTTAAGGGTTATCATGTGAAAGAGCACCTAGACTTAGTTCTTTTGGCCTTAGAAGCCAGAGATAAGAATGGAGGATAGATATAGATATGTAGTTTTTGAATGAATATAATGAAAAACAAAAACTTCCTAAAAATTAAAACTTTTCAAGAATAAAATGTTCTACCTTCAAGAAGTATTGGGTCCCCTAATGGAGGTCTTCCAATGGAACTTAAATAACTTAAGTGAAGATATAATACTGGGAATTCCTTTTTATGTTGAAATATTATGGTTTCTTATATCACTTCAATTCAAAGATATTTTAAAGATATTTTTTCTGAACTTCAAGGAGTTTGCAATCTAATTGGAGAAATGAAATCAATATCTAAAAGAGAAAGAAATAAATAAGAATGGTATATAATAGATTATAAATGCTATAATTTGGTGGAAGTTAATGAGGGTTTGAGTTATCAATGAAAGCTTCAAATAAAAGTTGGGAACTTATGATGACCTTTAAACATGGGTTGGATTTTGTTAGCCAAAGGAGAAATCAGAGGCAAAGTATTTACAGTCTTATTTAAGGCTGTGATAAAAATAAAGGAAATAGCTTTGCCAGGAATTCCACAAGATACCTACTGCTCTCAGGCAGGTGCAAAGAGAATACTATCATAAGCCACTCCTACCTTCTATTTCACCTTCCAACTCCAAAGAGAGCAGTTGAGGTCACAGCAAGGTGCATCACATTT
The DNA here is from genome assembly GCF_048593235.1 of Sminthopsis crassicaudata. Taxonomy (NCBI): domain Eukaryota; kingdom Metazoa; phylum Chordata; class Mammalia; order Dasyuromorphia; family Dasyuridae; genus Sminthopsis; species Sminthopsis crassicaudata. The sequence continues at coordinate 265,454,430 of NC_133620.1, forward strand.
CTGGTGACTGGTGAACTGGAAAAGCAGCTAAGCTTGTTTAAATTTCTTTAAGTCACCTTTTCTTTGGCATCAGTGTCTCTCTAAAGCCTTATCTGTGGGTGGTCAGGGAATTGAGTGTTTTGGTCTATTTCCATTGAAAGGGCTATGAGCACATTTTTCAAAGGCATTACCTATTGGATCAAGTATAATGCTATCAAGTCATTCTTTAAAACACACACACACACACACACACACACACACACACACACACACAAAACCAAACCAAACCAAACTAAAACAGAAAAGAATAACAACAAAAATCCTGAATTTACTGGATGGAAGTTTCTGGAGCCATGTGATTTTCTAATTTTATAGATATGACCTCACCTCTTTTTAAACTATATGGAATATGTAGAGATGTTCTATAAATGCTACTTCAAATAAGGCAAAAGTAAATAAGGATAATATTAAAATTATCAATAGTCCCTAGGCATGGAAGTTCCCACCAATAATATTTTATGTTTTATATCTTTTCAATAGAAATGAGGCCCTATTCAATGTCTGGTATTTCATTGTTGTTTATTTGTTTGATGATTTTTGCTTGGATGCAGAAGGATATTATTCCAGCATGTATGCTCTCTCCATATATTTCTGTTTTTGTTCTTGTTGTTATTATTGTTGTTGTGGGTGGTGGTTCAGTCCTGAAAGTCCATTGGTATAGAAAATTCCCATTGTGCAATCACCCTTCTTCCACTATTCAGATCAGTTAACTCATCTGTAAAGTTTTATTTTAGAGATTTTCTAAGTCCACTGAAAGATTGAGTGACTCGTCCATTGTCACCCAGATACTATGTTCCAAAGACAAGATTTGGACCTAGGGTTTTTCTAAATGCAAAGTCTGTTGACTCTCCACTAGGTTGTGAGTTTTAATTATGTTTGGTTCTACCACATTATCTTTAAACACTAATATGTATGTGTTTTTTGGAGTGGGTAGGGAAAAGTAAAAAACAAACCAAAAAAATATCATAAAATCTAAAAGTCAAGGGATATTGATTGAACTAAATGGTACAGATGGAAGCATCTTTCTTTCAAGGAGGATTTCCACCTGAGGAGGTTTCTAACTAAGCAGTCTGAGACTTTCTTCATTTGCATAAGCACTTAACCCCAATACCTGCCACTGTTACAACTAAGTTAAAAGTAAAAGAAGTGTACAGGAAAAGGACCAGAGGGCAATTGCTCCAAGCTGAGAGAAGACACACACACACACACACACACACACACACACACACACACACACACACTACACACACACACTCATATCCAAAGACCAACCTACCCAGTTCTTTCTTAATTGGCACACGACCAATTAATTTTAATTAGGTAATGAAGTCCCTCCTGTTTACTTTTACTACTCAGTGATTGAGGGGTTAATTGAGGGTGTGGGAGGAGAAGAAACCAGTCTTGGGGAGTCATGGGCTTGCTGATAAGTACCTGCTACAAGAATTAATTCCTGAGCATCAGTGAGATCCCACTCCTCCCCCACCCACTCCATATTATCTTGAGGTGCTTCAAGCTCAAATGGATCTAAAAATTAGATTGTGTTCTTTCTGCTTCATACATCATCACCCAGTAGAGCACAGCTGGCTGTTTGGCTTGGGGGCAAACACATTTGAATAAAACAAGAGTACTGGCTAAGACCAAGCAGTAATGGTTTTAAGAGAAGACCAAGCAAATAAATAAAAAGAAAAAAAGAAAATAAAACAAAGAAAAGACCTTTAGGAAACACCCAAAGAATAATTTTTAAAGAAGTATCACCCCTTCACT